>NC_139611.1:600000-1081579 GCF_964270895.1 Podarcis filfolensis | reverse complement strand
CTTCCTGTTTCCTCCTGAACTGGGAAAGACTTGAAGAGGGTGTTGGGTATTGCTGTGTGTTTGGAGAAGTGACTGCTTAGTCGCCGTCACTTGGGACTAACTTCTTTATGGAATGGTTCTAGTTGTTATGTAACCTAAGTCTGCCTTCAGGGATATGTCTGTGAACCTGAATGAATCTGTTGAGTAAACTACTTTTATATTAACGTTAATCAGATTCTTGTGTTTATTCTTTTTAAGAGGGATTAGAGGAGATTTTACCAGGAAGAAATCTTTAATAGTAAGACTCAGATGAGTCAGCAACAAGCTGATCACTGCGTAATTTAAAAAGGGGGATGTTTGGAACTCTGCTAGAATATGGAACTTGCTAGCGCAAGTTAGGAAGGATACCATTAAATAATATATCCTCTCCTGCCTCCCTAATCATCCCCACATGAGTCTTATTGGGAAACTCTGCTTCTGCTTAGTATAGAAAGTTTCTGAGGCAGGATGGAGAACCTTTTCCAGGCAAGGGCCACATTCCCTCATGGGCCACCTTTCAGGGGCCACATACCAGTGTGAGCAGGACCAGAGGGGAAAGTGGGCAAGACAAACAATGCTACTCTTACCCTGCATTCCAAAAACCATTCATACACAATTTAGAGACTTTGACACCCACACCCACATGCACACACCTTGCAGTCAAGCAAGAAGCAACATCCAAAGACATATTCCAGCCTGGCAGAAAGACCTGAGGGAGGCCTGTTGCTGGGCTGGTGAGGGGGCAGGCCTGGAGAGAGTGCCAAAGGCCTGAAGGGCCAAAGTGCCACACGTTGTTTTTGCTTCCAATTCCACTGCCTCCATGTGGCAGCTGCTGGGTAACCTTGGGCTAGTCACACTTCTCTGAAGTCTCTCAGCTCACTCACCTCACAGAGTGTTTGTTGTGGGAGAGGAAAGGAAAGGAGATTGAGACTCCTTCGGGTAGTGATAAAGCAGGATATCAAATCCAAACTCTTCTTCTTCTCCTCCTCTACTTTTGCAGCCCCAGACCTCCAATCTGCAGGGACCTCAACTGTTCTCCAGGAATTCTCAAAGATTATTAACAGAGACTCTGCGATTATATCTGCAAGCTTGGGTGCAGCTCATCAGGCCCTGGAGATTTGAATTCATTTAAAGTAGCTCGCTGTTCCCTTACCCTCTCTTTTCCTATCTTGGGCTGCAGCTCCCTCCTTACATCATTCCTTCTGTTATCACCAGGTTGAGCAGTCCAGCCTTCTCTCTGTCACCCAATACCATTTCACGCGTCCTCACACAGAGGACCTACCCCTTGTTTGTTCTTCTTCTGGCTTTGAATACAGTCAAATAAACCTTTTAAAATTGTTTTTAACCTCTCTTGCAAGCCTGAGCTCATTCTGAGCTTTAGCCCGTCTGAGTTTCCCCCTGCAACTGTTGGCTACTCATGCATGCTCCTCCTTTGTGATTTCCCCTTTCTTCCATTTCTCATACATGCCCTTCTTAACCCTCAGCTCATCTGCAAACTGTTACCAGACGTCCCCGTTTCCTGGAGACAGTCCCCGGATTTGCGAATAAGTCCCCAGACAAATTCCATCCCCGGAATGTCCCCGGATTTCATCTAACATCCCCGGGAAACGCAGTCTCATCAGCCCGGAGCAGTTGGCTCTGGCTGGCTTCAGGAGCTGCTCGGAGGTCCCCATATGATGGTGGTGCAGGGGCTCAAAGATGCACCTTCCGGGCTGCCTCCACCTTCCCTGACCCCAGCAACTCAGCTGGGAAGGGAGGCTTCATGCTGCCTATTGGAGCAGCCTCCCAACTCCTACTTGTGTGCAAGCAGGAGCAGGGCAGGGGTCTCTCAGTTAGGCAACGGGAAGCCTCCCTTCCCAGCTAAGGGATCCCAGCCCCCTCCTGCTTGCACACAAGTAGGAATGGGATTGGGGCTGCTCCAATAGGCAGTGGAAGTTCTGTGGGTGTTGAGGCCCCCAGGGCTCCCAGAGATGGTGCCTATGCTGGGCTGACTCTGCTGGGGGATTTAGGTCCACCCATCTAGGCTCTCCAAATCATCCTGGGTCAAATCAGATGATATTGCTACAAGAGTTGGGCACCACCCCCACTCTCTGCCGAGTGTTGGTGAGATCCCAGGGGGTTCCAAGGTTTGTGCTCTTTTGGAGAACTGAAGACACGGCAGACACTGTTGTAGCTTTAAGAACTATGGCTTATTCACCTATTTACACCTTCAGTCTGTCTGGAGGGAGTCCAGATCTTACAGCATGACCATTTCAAGAGGGGTTTATTCAGGGGTGTATGAAGGGGGTTGGGGGGTGCAACCCAGGGGAGGTGACAAGATGGCCCACTGCCCCCCCCAGCTGCAGAGCGGCCAAGATCACATGCGCAGCATCCGTACAAGCTACCGCTTGAGCGCTGTCAATACGGGCGCCACGCATGCGCACTCCATACGGGCGCTACGCATGCGCTGCCAGCTGTTTGCCCCGCCCCTCGGCGCCCCTCCCCAGGTGCTGGAGAGGCTTCCTTTGCCACTGGGTTTTTTCCCCACAGTAGTGCAGCCCTGGAGTCTGCCAATTGTTGGCCAAGCTCCAGGGGGATCGACACTTGAGGGTTCAGTTCTGGCGGATCAATGCCAACATCAGGCTGAATTACTGTAACGTACTGTCTGTGGGGCTGCCCTTGTATCTGGTCCAGAAGCTGCAACTAGGGAAGAATGCAGTAGCCAGATTACCTCTTGGCAGGGCAAGGTCAGGCAAGGTGAGGCAACTACTTCAGGTGGCAGAATCCACTGGGACAGCATATCCCATGATTGACTTTTCTTCTACCCCTTTTTCCTGATGTCAATCTTTCCTCTGCCCTACATCCTTGGTGCGCAGGGGGGGGCATGATTTTGCAGTAAACCTCAGGTGCCAAAATCTTTTGGGCTGGCCACAGGAGCCAATTACTGGCAACGTGTTCCTCTGCTGTTGAGAGAGCGACACTGGCTGTTGATTTGCTGTCAAAACAGGCGCAAAGTTTTTGTGCTAATTTACAAAGGCCTGAACAACTTGAGTCCCAAATACCTTAAGGACAACCGGATTCTTTACACTCTGAGTTCCTCTGATGGGGCACTTCTGGCGGTCCTCCAGGCACCTGAGGTTTGCTTGGCCTTTACGAGGGAGCAAGCCCTGCCCTGTGGAACTCTCTGCCTGTAGACATTTGGCACAAACTGTCCCTGCCACCTTTTAGACATCTCTTTAAAATTGTACTTTTAAGACAGGTCTTCACAATATTTTTATTATTAACTAACCAATATTTATTGCTGTTCTATTGTAACATCAAACAGAGCCAAAGAGCCTCCAGGCTTCCTCTCCCTTGCAGACAAACAAACCATTCTGTAGAAAACCCATTTGGTTTTGGCAGCAAACCCAATGATGTCTGACCAGTGAGACTGTGCTGTGATTCATCAAGAAAATGACATGTCTTTATTTCTGCCTTTCTTGTTTAAGATTAAGCCTGAAGAAGAGTTCTGTGAAGCTCAGAAGCTGCCTGTGTTCCTATCTGGTCTGGGGCCATTGGCCCTGCATCACACAAAAGGTTGTGCAGCAGGAGCTGTGTTGGGTTGGATCTCACCTTTTATCTCCTTGACAAAGTAGCCCAGCTCATCCTTGACAGTCTTTATCTGAAAACTGTCTAGACTATGGAGCAAGCTAGGTATGAGCACATGTTTGCGGCTAGATTAAATTCCTCTTGCTATGACCTCTGGAATTTCAGCAGCTGTGGGAGGACTTGGGCACCCAGCAGGTGGGAGGTTACTCTGCTGCCCCAGGAGGAGGATCAGGAATTCATGGAAATGTCAGGGTTAAATAAAGGTGACCGGAGTTGTGTGTGAGAGAAATATTATAAATGGAATTTTGAAAAAGTAAAATAACAAGAATGGAATTGTGAGTTCTTTGCAAATGCCTCTGTTATTTCTGAAGTCTTCATCGGGCCTTTTCCACACTTGGCATCTCCCTGCCACTCGCCACTTATTCCTTTGGAAACCCTTGAAGGGCTGCTCCAACCAGAGGCAGGGATTTGGGTGGGTTGGGTTTGTGGCTTCCCCGTAATGTCCTTTCAAGAAGACTTGGAAAATGAATCTCCAGTGTTCGTCAACATTGAGCCAACCCAGACAGCAGACAGCCGGGGGAGAGATGCCTGTTTCCTTGCTCCCTTGCTTGCTGAGATGGGTCCTGAATCTCAGCCCTGCCTGCAAGGCAAGGGAGCCACGCTTTCCCAGGAAGTAGCAGAGGTTGCTCTGCGTTGCTCCCATTTGACACATGCCCAATAATGGTTTTTAAAAAAATAAAAAACAACATTTTAATTCTTGTTTTCATTATTACAATTCATTGGCTGCCTTGAGTTCCTTTGGAGAAATTTAGGAAAAACCAACCATTTCCAGTGCTTGGCCCAGGACCAAGAAAGGACAGCAAATGGTCAGTTGCCAGAAGATATCTTGAGCCGTCTCCAGTATGGACTGAACAAGGGAAGGGTTAATAATGTTGCATTTCATTTCAGCTCTACACCTTCACAAACCTGGATTATTATTATTATTATTATTATTATTATTATTATTATTACATTTATTCAAAAGTTACAACACAGCTATGCCCACTACCATACCATAATAAAGCCTCCTGGTGTATTCTGGGCTCTAGGAGACTTAGTTTGATCAGAATTGAGTCTACACTTCTAGAGTTAACACTAAATACATTACTTCTGTTAAAGGAGCCACCCAAGACTGGAGGGCTGAGAAAATTTGTGTCCTGGGCTTCTTTGACTCATCTACCCATGTACTATCTGAATCCAAGGGGGACATTGGTTGCCAGATGTGAGCTCTATTGGCATTATTTTCAACTCTCCTACCCCACTATCTGAATCTACACATTTTTCTTTTTCCATTTTGCCTAACAGACACATTTTCTCAAACCAATTTCCCCATATGTAGTGCATTTTTATACAATATTTTCACAGATGTACGATTTTTTTTGTACACCTTACCTCATCTATGTGTTTTGTATATTACTTGGCTGGAGAAGTGCGTCTCAAAATTCAGAGAACTGCAAATTCAGAAGGATGGCTGTGTTTTGGTTTGTGTAATGTTTGGAAAGCATGAATTTTGTGGACTTGCCTTTAAATTCAAATTGAATTGAATTTCTTATGCTGCCATGAATGTGCTCTGCACACGCACAGAGAGAGAAGGAAGGAGAGAGCGTGCGAGAGAGAGAGCCCTCCATCTTTCCATTGAGTCAATGCTCCTTTCATTGGCTGGTGGAAGCATCATTTCACAGAAAACACTCACAATTTCTCCCTCCCTCAGATATTTTTCATTCTTGCCCAGGAGCAGATTATGAAATAGTACAGAGAAGTAATAAACTGTTTTAAAATAATATTCAATAAAAGAAGTTTCTGTAACAACAAGAGGAGAACTCAATCCAGATGTTATCTATTCCAAGGGCTTTTGAAATTCCAGATGGGGGTAGTAAAAATGTGATCTCTAACTCATGTAGCTGAAGATGGAAATTGCTCTTGGGTGGGTTAACTTGTTTGGAGAGCACCTACATGTTATTGCATGGCCTGCCCACTGCAGGCACGCCAAGAAGCTACTGAAGTATACGGAAAAGCATTTGACTGCATGGACCACAGCAAACTATGGCAAGTTCCTAAAGAAATGGGAGTGCCTGATCATCTCATCTGTCTCCTGAGAAATCTCTATGTGGGACGAGAAGCTACAGTTAGAACTGGATATGGAAAAACTGATTGGTTCAAAATTGGGAAAGGAGTACGACAAGGCTGTATATTGTCTCCCTGCTTATTTAACTTATATGCAGAATACATCATGCAAAAGGCTGGACTGATGAATCCCAAACCGGAATTAAGATTGCTGGAAGAAATATCAACAACCTTAGAGATGACACAACCTTGATGGCAGAAAGTGAGGAGTAATTAAAGAACCTCTTAATGAGGGTGAAAGAGGAGAGCGTAAATATGGTCTGAAGCTCAACATCAAAAAAACTAAGATCACGGCCACAGGTCCCATCACCTCCTGGCAAACAGAAGGGGAAGAAATGGAAGCGGTGACATATTTTACCTTCTTGGGCTCCATGATCACGGCAGATGGTGACAGCAGTCACAAAATTAAAAGATGCCTGCTTCTTGGGAGAAAAGCGATGATAAACCTAGATAGCAACTCAAAAAGCAGAGACATTACCTTGTCGGCAAAGATCCGTATAGTTAAAGCTATGGTTTTCCCAGTAGTGATGTATGGAAGTGAGAGCTGGACCATAAAGAAGGCTGACAGCCGAAGAACTGATGCTTTTGAATTCTGGTGCTGGAGGAGACTCTTGAGAGTCCCATGGACTGCAAGAAGATCAAACCTATCCATTCTGAAGGAAATCAGCCCTGAGTGCTCACTGGAAGGACAGATCCTGAAGCTGAGGCTCCAATACTTTGGCCACCTCATGAGAAGAGAAGACTCCCTAGAAGAAACTCTGATGTTGGGAAAGATTGAGGGCGAAAGGAGAAAGGGACGACAGAGGACGAGATGGTTGGATAGTGTTCTTGAAGCATGAGTTTGACCAAACTGCGGGAGGCAGTGGAAGACAGAAGTGCCTGGCATGCTCTGGTCCATGGGGTCACGAAGAGTCGGACACGACTGAATGACTAAACAACAACCAATATTTTGGTTGAAGGGCAGCAGCTGAAGAAGGAGCAAAAAGGGTTTTCTTGTGTGTGTGTTTCTGTTGTGGCTGATTAGCTGCTCTCCCTGTGCAAAGATCAATGGGGGGAGGGTTTCTGTTGAGGCAGGTGATTAGCTGTGGAAGGAGCTTATCAGAGCTTGCAGGGCAGCAGCTGAAGAAGGAGCAAAAAGGGTTTTCTTGTGTGTGTGTTTCTTTGTGGCTGATTAGCTGCTCTCCCTGTGCAAAGGTCAGAGGGGGCAGGGTTATGTCATGCCTATTAACTTCAATGGGTCTATTCTGAGGAGGACCAATGTTGGCTACAACCCATGATTGTTATGGCTTGTCTCCAGTGCTAGTCCTACACAGAGTAGACCTATTGAAAACAATGAACATGACTAACGTCCATGAATTTCAGTGGGTCCTTTTGTCCAGTGATGGATTTCCTCGTGGGTTTTTTGGCGATGCCTAAGTGGCCACCCAGAGGCAGACGGTGGGTTGCCGGCACCCAGGACGGGGCAAGTGTTGTGCCCCCTTGGTGGATGGGGCGGCTGGGGTGGAGGCCTTGGAGGCTGTCCTGCTCCTTCCTCCCTTTCTCTCACCTTGTCCCAATCCACCCTGGAGGTGCCTTGTGGCCAAGGAATGGCACTGCTGGTGGGACAAGGAGGCAGCTGGAGCACCTGGCGGGAGAGGGAGGGAAGCGAGCAGGAAGGCTCAAGTTACACCCTCCTGCTTCTATTCATGCTGTGGGACCTAGTGACACCCGTCACGCAGCATGGCTGACTGCTGGGAGAAGCACCCCATCAGCTCCCACCACTGGCCTCTTTTGTTTATCCAAGCTCTCGCCCTGCAAGAACTGGCTGGGTGCCAGGCGGCCTCCTATCCTCCCCTATTTCGATGGGCTTCTGGCCTGCCCCGGGAAAAACTTCTCCTGGGGCCCCTCCTGCCCCCATGACCGACTCTTCCCCTCCCTCCCTCTCTTTTCTGTGGCTCCATGTTGTGGTTCTAAAGACAACAAAGTACATATGCTGCCATCTTCCTCCAGTATCTTAAAACGTGTACACCTGTTAGAGAGCTCTTTGATCCAGCAGTTCATGCATTTTCTAAATAGATAAATAAAAGCAACAAAAGCATTTCTTCTTTATTTATTAATAAAAATAAAGTATTTTTTTTGTTCGTTTAAATAATTTTGACCCCACTTTTCCAGTTCAAAGGTACTGTAAAAAAACAGATATACTAAAATTATAATGCATAGCGGCTTCCGGAGGCGGCGCCAACGGCAATGGCGGTCTCCTTCTAACCGGGAGGGAGAAGCTCTGCGGAAAGTGGGTCTGTCTGCTACGGCGAAGCGGAGACCCTTCCAAAAATCACAGGCAGGAGAAGCCTGTGAGCGTGGGACTCGGCGGGCACCCTTAGCGCCCCCCGAATTGGCAAAGGAACCCCGCAAGGGGTTCCGGAGCTTAACGGGAGGCGCGGTGCTGAGAGTCAATTGCTCCTTCCGTGGGGCGAAGCCGCACAGCTGTTGCCAGAGAGCGTTTTTGTACACAGATCAAAGCAAAGACGCTTCTAAGCTAAGACCTGGAGAGCGGTGCTTTTAAACTTCTAAATCTGGACATTAAAGCGAAAGAACTCCCCCCCCCCAGGATAGGGGAGGGGGGGGAAGAGGGAAAAGTGACTTTGTTTCTTCTGGGGAAAATAGAGACAATTGCTTAACTCCTGGGACGGACTGCCAGGCGCATTAGAACTGTTGCATTGAGAGTTGCACTTTTTATAGACATTGTATCTTTTTAATGGTTAACTCTGCAAAGGAGATACTTGTTGAAGGTCTTCTCTGGACTTGAAACTCTTGTTTGCTTTTCCTTTTTTTTCTTGAGGGGGTTTAAGAAAGTTGGAAAAGATTTTTTATTATTGTAAATTGAATGACTGCTACAGTATCCCCCTAGAGGAACATTGAAGTTGTACATCCAGCTGGGGGATTTTTTCACTCTGGACTTTGGGGATTTTCCACGGCAAGATCTGACCGTGGGAACGACCTTGACTCATAGACAGAGGTGGGATGACGGATAGGACAACACGTTCGGGAAAGGCCAGAGTGCAGCAGCCCAGCACAGTTTCCCAGCAATGCAGACCATTTGTTCCTGGCCCTCCTGTGACACAGGGGGAAGATTCTGTACAAGTTGAATCAAAAGGAATGGCATCAGAAGGGGATTTTACCTCTGTGTTAAATAAAATCTTTGAAAAATTGGAAGGCCTAAGCAAACAAGTTATGGAACAATCAACTAAAATAGATAATTTGGGACAGAAGGTGAATTCCAATACAGAATCTATTAAAAAACTGTTGGAAGAATCTGCGTCTAATAGAAAAATAGCTGAGGAAGCAAGAGAAAAAGCAGTGGCTGTAGAGGAAGAAATAAAACCTATGCGTAAACAGATTGGGGATCATCAGTCACTTCTGTCTATGATTGAACTGAGGGAGAAACAGATTAATCTGAGGATCAGGGCAGTACCAGAACTTGAAAAGGATAATTTAAGTGACTATCTTACGCAGGAATTTGGGAAATTTTGGAATTTGGAGTTGGAGAAAGACTTTAAGATAGTAAGTGTGTTTAGACTTGGAAGAGGAGGAAGGAAAAACAGGGTGAGAGACTGTTTGGTTACCCTTCGAACGAAAGAAGAGAGAGATAAAATACTGAGTGCGCACTTCCAGAAGACTTTGGAGATAAACGACTCGAGAGTGGAGATTTTTAAGGATATACCAAAACATCTATTGGATCTTAGATCTAACTACGGAGATCTGGTGACCCTACTGAGAAGAAACAGAATTGTTTTCAGGTGGGAATTCCCCCAGGGACTATCTTTTAACTTTAAAGGGAAAAAGTTCAAAATAAGATTGTTGGAAGATAAGGAAAAATTTCTGAGAGACCACGAAGAAGACCTGCAAAAAGAAGTGATAGAAGAGTTAAGAGCAGTTTTAATTTTTATAGACGCGGAAAAAGCTTTTGATAATATTTCTTGGAATTTTATGAAGAAAAATCTTCAGGGAATGGGGGTGGGCCAAGGGTTTGAAAATGGTATAAGTGCAATTTATTCAGAGCAAAAAGCTAAGCTAATAGTCAATAATGTGATGACAGAGGAATTTAAGATAGAGAAAGGGACACGACAAGGCTGCCCAATTTCCCTATTGCTTTTTATTTCGGTCCTGGAGGTTTTGTTAAATATGATTAGAATGGACCGTCTGATTAAAGGTATTCAGGTCGGAGCCAAACAATACAAACTGAAGGCTTCTGCAGATGACTTAGTTTTGACGTTACAGGAGCCAGAATCTAGTATGAAAAGAGTATTAGAATTGATTCAAGAATTTGGTCATGTGGCAGGATTTAAACTGAACAAGTCAAAAACTAAAGTTCTTGAGAAAAACTTAACACCGATTGAGAAAGAGAGGTTTCAGAAGGAGACTGGTTTGACATTAGCTAAGAAAGTAAAATACTTGGGGGTTAATATGACTGCTAAGAACTTAAACTTATTTAAAGATAACTATGAGAAATGCTGGACAGAAGTGAAAAAAGACTTAGAAATATGGTCAAATCTGAAGCTTGGCTTGTTGGGTCGAATTGCAGCTATAAAGATGAATGTATTGCCATAAATGTTATTTCTGTTTCAGTCATTGCAAATTTTGGACAAGATGGACTGTTTCAAGAAGTGGCAGAAAGATATTTCTAGATTTGTCTGGCAGGGCAAGAAGCCCAGAATAAAATTTAAAATACTAACTGACGCAAAGGAAAGAGGTGGATTTGCCCTGCCGGACCTTAAACTTTACTATGAATCAGCAGCATTCTGCTGGTTGAAAGATTGGCTGCTTCTTGAGAACACAGACATTTTGGACTTAGAAGGTTTTAATAATGTTTTTGGGTGGCATGCATATTTGTGGTACGACAAGGTTAAAGCACATAAAGCATTTAAAAACCATATTGTCAGGAAAGCATTGTTCAATGTCTGGATAAGATATAAAGACTTATTGGAAAATAAAACCCCAAGGTGGTTGTCACCAATGGAAGCGAAGGCTCAGAAAAAGCTCAATATGGAGGCCAAATGGCCGAAATATTGGGAAATCTTGGAACAAGAAGGAGATAAACTGAAATTGCAGAGTTTTGAGAAATTAAAAGATAAAGTGTGAGACTGGCTTCATTATTATCAAATAAGAGAGGCCTATAATTTGGCTTCCAGGTGGAAAAATCAAAATTGGAAACAGAATTGTTAGATCCCAAAACTAAGATACTTTCAAGAATGTATAACTTGCTGTTGAAATGGAATACGCAGGATGAAACGGTTAAATCTGCTATGATTAAATGGGCACAAGATATTGGTCATAACATTATGTTTGCAGACTGGGAACAGTTGTGGACCACCGGTATGAAATTTATGGCATGTAATGCCTTAAGAGAGAATATTATGAAAATGATATACATGACACCAGTCAAGCTTGCAAAAATCTATCATTTGCCCGATAATAAATGTTGGAAATGTAAAGAGAATGAAGGTACATTCTTTCACCTTTGGTGGACGTGCCCAAAGATTAAGGCTTTCTGGGAAATGATCTATAATGAAATGAAAAAGGTATTTAAATATACCTTCCTGAAGAAACCAGAGGCCTTTCTCCTGGGCATAGTCGGCCAATTGGTGCCAAAGAAGGACAGAACTTTCTTTATGTACGCAACAACAGCAGCAAGAATACTGATTGCAAAGTATTGGGACTATATGGAATTGGCGGAAATGACTGGCAGAATCCGAGACCTGGGAGAAGAGTTGGTGGAAGAAGACTGGAAGAAATTTAAAGACTATCTTCAGAAACACTGTAAAATTAATGAATGTTAAAAATGATGTTGGATTGAAAGTAAGTGGCATTAGCAACAAAGTTAACAAGAGTATGCAAAATTGAACTGAAAATAGATGAAAATATAGAGTTATAATATGTTAAGATATAGAGTTAAGATAAACGAAAGAGGATAAGGATTTGCTGATTTGATTATTTAAATGGGGATACAAAAAGGGGAGGTGTGAGGAGGCCAAGGAAATAAGATAATGAGTTAGGGTTATAAAAATTGATTTGTTTTTATTCTTCCTTTTCTTATTTTATGTATGTTTCTTTTATTGTATTTCTTTCTTTTTATATGATCTTTTAAATTTATGTTTTTGTGAAACTCCAATAAATATTTTAACAAAAAAAATTATAATGCATAGCATTAAGTATGCAAATATTTGCAAACCACTAAAACCTGAGAAACAACAATAAATCTCACACACATGGTTGCATTCCCATAAGTATGTATGTCTAACCATCTCGCTGGTATGTCAATGTGATAATTATAGTTTGGGGTTGCTTTGCAAACCTGTCCAGCCCATAGACCTGATGATTGGTGCAGCCGGACTTGGAGACTGGACATTTCTTGATGCTAATAGAGGTTCACCTTCCTCCCTTCCCCCAAGTTTCTGTAGCAACAGCATGAACTAATTAGCCCTCTGGCACTTGGTAATGAAAGTTAATAAACACCTCATGGGGCTTCAGGAGCAAACAGGCCCTGAACAATGGGGGGGGGGGGAGAGCCAAAGGAAGTCAAGAGCAGCAGAAGCAGAGAGGAGGAGAAGCCACAGGCAAAGTTCTCACGCCTTTTGGGGCCTGCGGCTTCTGCTGCAGGGGCAGTGCCAGCACCCTGCGACGCACACTGGAGGCTGCTCCATTAGGGCAAATGAGGGACTGATCCACTAGTCCCTGGTTATGGAGGGGAACGTGTTGGGAGGCTGGTGCAGAGACTTGCTCTGCTGCTGCCTATGCCCCATGCCTTGATGCTCCTCCTGCTGGTACAGACACCACATGGCTAAACCATAATATGTGAACAAGATCCAACTGTAAACACAGATTGTTGTCATATTTATTTCTGATAGCTATGTCATTCCTGTTTTGGCTAATATTCCCAACTTTGTGTCCTACAATGAGGACATATCTTAACCCCTAAGGAAATGTATATACAGATACAAAATAATCAAATTTTTAATTCTTTGGTAGCAGATGGGCTGCATTTTCCTAACCTTTACCTCTTTCCAATGTGCAAATGGTTAAGATCATAATGTTTAACATTTTCTCTTGAAGTTTTATGTGCATATAAAACATTCTGCAGGAATGTACTTTTGAATACAAGATTTGATCCAATTACAATTTTACTAGGACTTAAAAACCATAGCCAGGAGTCTGTTTTTAGGGAGTTTTAGAATGTTGTGGCCTTTCCAGTAAATTCTAAAGCCCTTGTGGTTAAATTGCCTTGTGACTTTCTTCTGAGATTAATCTCTTGAATTTGCATGCAAATGTGCCAATATTTCAGTCCAAAATTCTGTTAGCTTTCAGAATGCGCTAATGAACACAGGAAAAACAAACGGGTACGATATTTTCTCCAGCTGTAAGCAATTGCTTATGGAGTCATCTCAACGGGCCTGACAACAAGAAAAATCTCTAGTGGCTGAATTGGAACTGAAATGCTTCATTGAAGAACTAGCAGCGTTGCCTCTCTTGAAAAAGTTAGAAGAAACCTGCTTTGAAGAAACCTGTCTCTCTCATTGCATGCAGAGCTTGCTTCTACATGCCGCCTTTTGGGCAGAGCTGTTGCAGAAGCTCTGCAGAATGTTGTAGAAGAACTGCAGTTGCCGTGCAAACCAACCTCATGGACCTGGAATCTGCTGGAAGGAGCAGCCCCTTGCTGGCCCCGTCTTAGGCAGAAATAGCTGTGCCCCAAAGGAAAGTGCAGGCTGTGTGCTGCTTGTTGGATCACACACACTCCAACACTCTTCAGATGAAAATAGGTGTTGTGACGTGGGGTTTGTGATTTCAGCTCTCTTGACATAATATGCTGGAGACAGTTCTGTAGTGTTACGGTAAAAATCTGGGTGCGAGGCTGCTCAGCCACCCAGCTCGTCGGACTAAGTCCGCGGGTCCCTGCGGAGGAAAAATGAGCTCAGCCGGAAACAGGAGCAAGCTGCAGAAGATCCAAGTTTATTGCGCAACAGGTTCAAGGCGAGATTGAACAGCGGGAAAGGGGTGACATGAGCCTTTGAAACTTCCCTCCATGTCCCATAATGCAGTGCAAAATACATCATAGCTACATCATGAATACATTAAAGAGAGGTTGGGTTACACAGATGACATCATGAATACATTAAAGAGAGGTTGGGTTACACAGATGACATCATGAATACATCAAAGAGAGGTTGGGTTACACTGGATTAACATACAGAGGAGGGAGGGGGAATATGCAGAGCTGGAGATATGCGCAGATAAACATTTCCTGAGTACCGGTGATGAGAAGACAATAGTTCGAATATGTAAAGTCTGCCACCTGGCACTGCCCAGAGGAAAGGCTGGGCAGAGCGATTTGACAGGATTAGGGTCTTGACACCTTGCTTGAGGGATTATGGAGGACAGGTGAGGTGTGATGGGGTCCTAGAGAAATTGAGCAAATTGGTACATTGATTTTCTATGAATTTTATAGATTTTAGTCCCTTTTGACATTGACAATTGGAAATAAATTGATATATTGTAGCGAAGAAGAAGGTGAAGAAGACATGCCCCCCCCTTCCATATCAGTCCCCCATTCGGAGATAGATTTGCATTAAAGTTCTGTAAGAACTTGCAAATCTTTTCTCCGCACCCTAAATCTCGGTGAAGGTAGGGGTGCCCTGTGAGTGGGAATAGGCTCTAATGGAAAAGGAGGTGGGTTGAGCAGGGCAGCAAAGGAGGGAGCAACACGGACCAATACAATGTACGTGTATGTTATATAGATATGCACTAAATAATAACTTGGTATCCACCGTACCAGATGTGTGGGTTTGTGCAAACCTGAAGGGGACTTGCAAGCCACGCCTCTTAAGGTCATTTACAAGTATAGTAGTGCAGATAGCTGGATATAGGATATCACATAAAAGAACACCTGTTGTATTTTGTTCCATAGTGGTCTATGCTTTACATTTAGCAGGAAGGTCCACTACTGACTGAAAAAAAATGCAGTTTGGTTATTTTAGCTCCACCGTTTTTGTGTTCTCAGGTGCGAAGGTAGCTCTTCTGTGGTCTCACACTGGCATAGTGGCACAGTAGTGGCAATCCCTGGTGAATCCACTTAGGGCTTTCATATTAACCATGTTGCCTGGCACTCACCACAGCTGGCACAGGTTTGGACACGTCATAAGAGAAATGTCCTTGCCTTGGCCATTCTATGGGATTTTATTATTATAGGCTCTGGTCTTGCAGTCATGGGAAGTTGCTCACTTGCACTTTAAGGACCAAAAAGCTAATTGCAGCCTGGATACACTTGCCCAATTCAAACTGAGTCCAATTTGAATTTATCTTGCCCCATGGTTCTCAACTTTTCAAACCAAGCTGTTAAAGCAAAACCATTCTTAGGGGCATTTGTCCAAATAAGTCAATTTAACTCTATAAGGGATTATTCCTGCTAAACCAAAGCATATACACCTTCCTGAAGCTCCTCCTTGGTAAAGTGAGTTTTAGCACATTTTAAAATGGTTAGGGAAGTTGGCAGAGTGCCAGGTGAAACAACGAAATGTGGTTATAAATTTATGTAATTCTAAACATTGGACTACATAATAGCCTGATCCGTTAAAAGGCATAAAATGTATGAGAATCCTCCACTGGGGTGTAAGGAATAAGACATTAAACATAAAAACAATTACACACAAAAATAGCCACAAAATAGCCCCCCCCCCATTTGTGGAAATAACACACTGTCAGACACATTTCAACATTCCTACGTAATAACACATAATACAAAACAAACTAATTAAGTATCAGTTGCATATCTTGAGACAATTGTGATATTTTTACGCATGTATCTTCTCAATGCCGGAGCACAGTCTTGAGGTTCAAAAGTGAGAAAATGTCCTTGCAATTCAACTCCTCCCCCCTTTGTCAGCCCCACTCCCCCGGCAGTCTATATCCTTTGAAAGAGATAGCTGTGGCCCCTTTGAAAACTTTGGTGTCTGTTGCTGTTGCAGGTCTTGTGGTGGCGAAGCTTTTCATTGGATCTGTAGTAACACATTTGTAGAAGTGATATCCTGTAAGGGGCAGGGTTTTGGGGACTTAAAAGACAGAGTTAGAAAAGGGAAGGGGCGAAAGGCAAAAAGGATGTCCTTCAGTTTCCGTGGGAAGCTGCAAATAATAAAAATCTTAGCGGATTAAGCATTTTATTCATTTCAATATTATTATCACATTTCCATATAATTACTGTTATTATCTGCTAAGTTTGTTTGCTTTCCTTCACTTTGGTTTTTATCGTCTCCCTCCCATATTATTAAATAAAAAATTACTCCATATGTAGAGAAAGAGAACTGTAAAAAAAATACAAGGTCAAAATAATAATAAAACACACACACACACAC
Source organism: Podarcis filfolensis (assembly GCF_964270895.1). Classification (NCBI taxonomy): domain Eukaryota; kingdom Metazoa; phylum Chordata; class Lepidosauria; order Squamata; family Lacertidae; genus Podarcis; species Podarcis filfolensis. The sequence continues at coordinate 1,065,452 of NC_139611.1, read as the reverse complement.
ACACACACACACACACACACACAATGACCTATGAGGAACCATAAATAAATGCTAAGACACACAATTTTAAGAAATCTGAAGTAACAATGAAAATAAAAGAGTGTTTCTTGATGTGACAATATCGGCTAGGATGTTAATAGCAAAATACTGGGAAATGACTTAATACCAAGAAAATGAATGGCAATTTAAAGTTGTGTAAGTACCTTGAACTAGCCAAAATGACAGAATTAATAAGAAATGCTCAGGCAAAAGGTAAACAAATACCATTCCACAAACAATGTTTGGTTGTGCTTCAATTAATTTCATAGACATAAATAAATGAAAACAGATTACTTGTAACTTAAAGTGTCAAAGCCGCAAAGAGATGGAAGTCACTAATATAGCAGGGATTCAGACTTGTTTCACAGAACAGAAAGAAAGTTGCTGTGGGAGAAAAGAAGGGACAAACACTTTGTTATCGGGGTCCACATATCCTGTTAAAAGGGAAAATTATTTCATGTGAGAAGCCTGTCAGGAAATGCTGTTCCTAAAATGCACACAAACAAAGTCTGTGATTTACATCCCATTGAGGGGGGGAATGCTTTGATATTTACCTGTGAAAAGAATTTGGCATGTTAAGATTTGAAACTTGGCAACCTCCTGACTTTGACGGTCCAGTACTTAACTCTTTTGTCTTACGTAGCCCCTGGAGCAAAGGACACATTAAGGGTGATTTCCCTCAATGGTTCCAAGTTTTACATAAGGAAATTTGGATAAGTTTCTCCCTGCAGCCCAAGCTCTCCAAACCTCCTCTCCCCTCTCCTTCCCCTCTCTCTCTTTTTCTTTTCCTTTTTTTTTTAGCTGATCTAGCCTCTGTGCATGTGCAGAGTTCACAGCAAACCTTTTATACTATTGAAAATGTTGAATATTTTGGCTAAATTACCATTTGAATAAAGGAAATGAAGGGTAAGGAGTAGATTTTTAAAAATAGGGTTAGATTTAAAACAAAACAAGAAACTCCGCAATTCAAGCATTTACCAAAGCTAGAAATTTTCTAAGGGATCATGTTTCCTTCCTTTATTTACAGGAAAGGGCTATCATTTTGTGTGATTTCCCTCTGGTCATTCGCGGAACAATGCCACGCCCTTATATATGGGAAAAAATGGCCAGAGAGTCAGAATTCATAGGATTTTTTTTTTTTTAACATTTCAGCCTTACCATTTGCAGACAAAAAATTTTTTCCTGCCCTTTATTTACAGGATTGGTCAAGGCCCATATGTATTTGTATGTGCTTAAACTTTGAATTGACTTTGAAGTCTGATTTTTAAATAGTAGACAAAATGATAAACACTGTAATCACTCAAATGCTTGATATTACCAGTTGTGCTTCAAAACATCACAGCATCACCTCTCACCTTTTAAAACTAAAGAGCAAAGCTAGGCTGAATTTCAACTCCATCACCACACCAGAATTTAAGAATTACCCTCCAATGCTTGCGGACACATGTCCTTCCACACAGCCACAAATTGGGAGAGTTCAAAGGGACCCTGGGGTCATCTAGTCCAACCCTCCAGAATATAGGGTTCACAGCAAGATTTCGCAGCAAGATTTGTACTACCAAAGAGACACACACATACTTATGTACACAGGCACTACTGGGGAAGAGAGCACAATCAATGCTCCTATCATGTACTAAAGAAGAGGAAAATAAAAGTACCCAGATACAAAAGTTAATAATGTTTCTGAACTTGCATAGGAATAGTACGCCTAATTAAGACTTTTTTTAAAAAAAATAATAACGATACATAGGAAAGTGAGATGTCGGGTACTTTTAGCAAAGAATGTGCCCCCCTCCCTTGTTGAAGGAAGCTTGCTCAGGAGTAAATTCATTTGGCACAGAAGTAAGAAGGGGGGGGGGGGAGAACCTGAAAGAGACTGAAACAAGTGGGGGAGGCATTTTCCAATAAGAAGCCAGGAAACCCTGGCTGATCTTAGAGACTTAAAATCATACCCTCACTTAAGCTACTCGGAGGAAGACTCTTTGGAGCCTCTCTCAAATAACAAACATTTGCACCCTTCATTCTCATTTTGTTTTTTGTTTTTTCCTGTTTTAAGATTGATAAGGTCCAGCATGGCTTCCCTAGATTTAAATTTTGAAGCAAGCTTGTAGTTTAAACTATGCACACTTAAGAAAGGCAGTCTGTCAGAGACAGAAGGAACAGACAACACACATAACAGACAACATGTAAACATACATATTCTCATATATGTATTAACAGACAACACACATAACAGACAACATGTAAACATATATATTCTCATTCTTTAGTTGGTTATCGCAAGGAGTTGGGCCGCTTCCTTTGGCTTCATTAAGTGAAATTAGTAGGAAGGTCCCACATGGTTTTATGAGCTTCCTTGCCTCTTCAAACACACCACCAGTTAATCAAACTGGCAGGGCTCACAACGCTTGGTTGACTGGGTACCCCTTTATATATGCATGCATTGCTGTTGTTGCTTTTTTTTGTTTTTCTTTTTTTGGGGGGGTGTCTGGGATAGAGAAGGGAGAAAGAGAGAGGTTGATTAGGATTTGGGTAACTTGTACAGGGGGCTATTTAGGGTTTTCCTTTTCCTTGTTGCTTGGCAACTTCCTAACAGGGTTTCCTTTTAGAGAGCTCTTCTACCTAATTCCTTATTTCTTCCTTTCTCACTTATTTTCTTCCTTCCTTACTTATCTATTTCCTGGGGTTTTCCTTTCCACTCTGCCAAATCCCGCCCAATTCCTCTTGAGCTATCCCTCCTGGCAACCTCCTACCTATCGTTACAATCTCAGGAAAAGGGGCCCTACTGGACGCCCGCGCCGTGCGGTGCCAGATCGGGTAGTCCCTTGATAGAGTTTTGAACCGAAAATCCCCCTTGCTTTTGGAAGCGGGCTCACGCACGATACACGTGTTACGTGGCACTGACCAGTGCGGCTGGGATTATTGATAGAAAGGAAGACCCCTTCCTGCCCCCTTCGTAAGGGCGCTCGGGAAGTTTGGAAGAAGAACTCCAGCCCCTTGCTTTCAACTGAGATGTCCGTTGCGGGGAGTCGGCTGTCTTTCCAAGCCGGGTCTCTCCGTCTTATTTTCGGACTCTCAATTGGTGCGGCTGACTGGAGGGTTTGAGAGGAGAAAGAGATAGAGCTCAGAACCCCCCTTTCGGGTCGAGCGGCAGTCCACGGTCTCTCTCAGCAATTGGACCAAGAGACAGGCGAGAAAGAGCGATAGAGAGGAGGGCAGAGAATTCAGTTGCCAGGAGATTCCACCCCCTTCCCACCAGTGCACTGGGTTTTTCCTTTTCCTTATACTCACGTGTCTTCTATGATGATCCCGGGATCGATGAATAAGCCGGCTGGATCCCTCTTTGCTCCCCGGCTGAACTCCTGGGGCTTTCGATTACCGCCCGGAAGATGGCCGGGGGTCCATAGAATCATAGAATCATAGAATCATAGAATCATAGAGTTGGAAGAGACCACAAGGGCCATCGAGTCCAACCCCCTGCCAAGCAGGAAACACCATCAGAGCACTCCTGACATATGGTTGTCAAGCCTCTGCTTAAAGACCTCCAAAGAAGGAGACTCCGCCACACTCCTTGGCAGCAAATTCCACTGTCGAACAGCTCTTACTGTCAGGAAGTTCTTCCTAATGTTTAGGTGGAATCTTCTTTCTTGTAGTTTGGATCCATTGCTCCGTGTCCGCTTCTCTGGAGCAGCAGAAAACAACCTTTCTCCCTCCTCTATGTGACATCCTTTTATATATTTGAACATGGCTATCATATCACCCCTTAACCTCCTCTTCTCCAGGCTAAACATGCCCAGCTCCCTTAGCCGTTCCTCATAAGGCATCGTTTCCAGGCCTTTGACCATTTTGGTTGCCCTCCTCTGGACACGTTCCAGTTTGTCAGTGTCCTTCTTGAACTGTGGTGCCCAGAACTGGACACAGTACTCCAGGTGAGGTCTGACCAGAGCAGAATACAGTGGCACTATTACTTCCCTTGATCTAGATGCTATACTCCTATTGATGCAGCCCAGAATTGCATTGGCTTTTTTAGCTGCCGCGTCACACTGTTGGCTCATGTCAAGTTTGTGGTCAACCAAGACTCCTAGATCCTTTTCACATGTACTGCTCTCAAGCCAGGTGTCACCCATCTTGTATTTGTGCCTCTCATTTTTTTTGCCCAGGTGCAATACTTTACATTTCTCCCTGTTAAAATTCATCTTGTTTGTTTTGGCCCAGTTCTCTAATCTGTCAAGGTCGTTTTGAAGTGTGATCCTGTCCTCTGGGGTGTTAGCCACCCCTCCCAGTTTGGTGTCATCTGCAAATTTGATCAGGATGCCCTTGAGTCCATCATCCAAGTCGTTGATAAAGATGTTGAATAAGACCGGGCCCAAGACAGAACCCTGTGGCACCCCACTAGTCACTCTTCTCCAGGATGAAGAGGAACCATTGATGAGCACCCTTTGGGTTCGGTCAGTCAGCCAGTTACAAATCCACTGAGTGGTAGCATAGTCAAGACCGCATTTTACCAGCTTCTTTACAAGAATATCATGGGGCACCTTGTCAAATGCCTTGCTGAAATCAAGGTAGGCTACATCCACTGCGTTCCCTTCATCTACCAGGCTTGTAATTCTGTCAAAAAACGAGATCAGGTTCGTCTGACATGACTTATTTTTCAGAAATCCATGCTGACTATTGGTGATCACAGCATTCCTTTCTAGGTGCTCACAGACTGTTTGCTTAATGATCTGCTCCAGAATCTTCCCTGGTATTGATGTCAGACTGACTGGGCGGTAATTATTTGGGTCCTCTCTTTTCCCCTTTTTGAAAATAGGGACAACATTTGCCCTCCTCCAGTCTGCCGGGACTTCGCCTGTTCTCCAGGAATTCTCAAAGATGACTGCCAGTGGTTCTGAAATCACATCTGCCAGTTCTTTTAATACTCTTGGATGCAGTTCATCTGGCCCTGGAGACTTGAATACATCTAGACTAGCCAAGTATTCTTGTACTATCTCCTTAGTTATTCTGGGCTGTGTTTCCTCTGCTGAATCATTTGCTCCAAATTCTTCAGGTCGGGCATTGTTTTCTTTATCGGAGAAGACTGAGGCAAAGAAGGCATTGAGGAGTTCAGCCCTTTCTGTGTCCCCTGTTTGCATTTCACCATCTTCTCCTCTGAGTGACCCCACTGTTTCTTTGTTCTTCCTTTTGCTACGAACATACCCATAAAAGCCTTTTTTGTTGCTTTTAACCTCTCTAGCAAGCCTGAGTTCATTCTGTGCTTTAGCTTTTCTGACTTTGTGTCTACACGTGCTGGCTATTTGTTTGAATTCCTCTTTGGTGGTTTCCCCCCTTTTCCATTTTTTGTACACATCCTTTTTTAATCTTAACTCAGTTAAAAGTTCTTTAGATAGCCACCCTGGCTTCTTTAGGCACCTTCCATGTTTCCGTCTCATTGGTATTGCCTGAAGTTGTGCTTTTACTATCTCCCTCTTAACAAACTCCCAGCCATCATGAACTCCCTTTCCTTTTAGTATTACTGTCCATGGGATCTCACCCAGCACTTCCCTAAGTTTTATGAAGTCGGCTTTCTTAAAGTCGAGAAGGATCTTCCCAGGCAAAATGGCCCGGTGCCGGCTGAAGATTTCAGGGCCCCCGGTCAGCAACACAGGAGAACCGCAAAGCCCCACGTTGGGCGCCATCTGTTACGGTAAAAATCTGTGTGCGAGGCTGCTCAGCCACCCAGCTCGTCGGACTAAGTCCGCGGGTCCCTGCGGAGGAAAAATGAGCTCAGCCGGAAACAGGAGCAAGCTGCAGAAGATCCAAGTTTATTGCGCAACAGGTTCAAGGCGAGATTGAACAGCGGGAAAGGGGTGACATGAGCCTTTGAAACTTCCCTCCATGTCCCATAATGCAGTGCAAAATACATCATAGCTACATCATGAATACATTAAAGAGAGGTTGGGTTACACAGATGACATCATGAATACATTAAAGAGAGGTTGGGTTACACAGATGACATCATGAATACATTAAAGAGAGGTTGGGTTACACTGGATTAACATACAGAGGAGGGAGGGGGAATATGCAGAGCTGGAGATATGCGCAGATAAACATTTCCTGAGTACCGGTGATGAGAAGACAATAGTTCGAATATGTAAAGTCTGCCACCTGGCACTGCCCAGAGGAAAGGCTGGGCAGAGCGATTTGACAGGATTAGGGTCTTGACACCTTGCTTGAGGGATTATGGAGGACAGGTGAGGTGTGATGGGGTCCTAGAGAAATTGAGCAAATTGGTACATTGATTTTCTATGAATTTTATAGATTTTAGTCCCTTTTGACATTGACAATTGGAAATAAATTGATATATTGTAGCGAAGAAGAAGGTGAAGAAGACATGCCCCCCCCCTTCCGTATCAGTAGTAACGCTTCTTTATTACAGCAAACAAGACTGAGAACTGAGGAGGGGAGAGCTACATTTATAGGGACAGGGAACTAGCTAGAAAGGATACATTTTGGAGGGAACAATATCAGGCAATCACAGTCCTGCCTTTTGGAGGAAACCAATAAGACAGAGGATCCAAATACAGCAGCTTAAATGAACCAATAGTAGCTGTACCCTCTGGAACCAAAAGGCAGTTACTTTACCCTAATGCAAATACAGACAACAATAATACAGATATAAAATCCTTTGACTCAATACACAACACCCCTCCCCCCCCTAGTGAGCACTGCAGACGTAATCTCTCAGGTACTGTGGGGGCCTACAACTTCTACTTGATCTCCTGACACAGGTGTTGCCGGTTCTGGATTGGATGTTACCTGTGGTAGGGGGGTTGCTATAGGGGTTTCGTCAGGAACAGATGGAGTCCCAGACATCGCAGGGTCCCCTACCTGTACCTCGTCCTCCTGAGGACTAGCAGACCCTGGTTCATTTGCTGAAGCCCCTGGTGACTGCACCTCTGGGCCATTTTCACTCTGGTCTTGCAGCTCTGCGTCGTTAGCCAGGGATGAATTATCTGACCCCTCCCTGCTGAGCGCCCGGCGCCTCAGCTGATCTATATGTCTCTTCCAAACTTGCCCATTTTCCAAGGTCACATAGTAGGACACTGGTCCACTAGTCCGGGTGACCACACCAGCCACCCACCGCGGACCTCGTGAATAGTTCCTCACCCAGACCAGATCTTCAGGGGCGAGATACCTTGTTGTGTCAGCCTCAGCCTGGGGGGTTTCTCTTGAATTACGGTTTGGCATTTTATCGGGGTGGACATAATCCAGCACCGTTACCAGTCTTCTACCCAAGAGCAGCTCAGCTGGCGACTTGCCCGTCGCAGTACACGGCGTCGCATGCTGCAAAAATAACATTCGCGCGATGCGAGCTGACCAGTTACCCTCCATTAAGCGCGCAATGGATTCTTTGGCTGTTCTTACCATGCGCTCAGCCTGCCCATTGGAGGATGGGTGAAAGGGCGCGGATGTGACCCCTCTTATGAAGTTATCAGCCAAGAATGCCCTGAATTCTTGGGATACAAAAGCTGCCCCATTATCTGATACAATGGTCTCAGGTAACCCGTGGGTTGCAAACAGCTGCCTCAACACCTTGATTACGGCAGCTGATGCCATGCTAGGGACCATCGCCACTTCTAACCATTTGGAATATGCATCGACGATAACCAAAAAGACCTTCCCCTGGAATGGCCCAGCAAAATCTAAGTGCAGCCGGCTCCAGGGAGATCTGGACTGCTCCCACCAGTGAACTGGTGCTCTGGCCACTTCTGGCCGCACCTCTTGGCATGCCTTGCATGTTCGTACCCATTGTTCTATGTTCTGGTCCATTCCAGGCCACCACACATAACATCGGGCTAGCGACTTCATCCTGACCATTCCCGGGTGTCCCATGTGAAGCGTCTCAAGAACCCTGTTTCTCAGTGGTGCTGGGATGATCACCCTATCTCCCCACAGGAGACAACCCTTATGCATGGACAACTCGTGCTGCCTTGTCGCATAAGGCCTGAATTTGTCTTCATGCGGACCACCTGGCCACCCCCTCCCCACCCAAGTGAGCACACGGGAGAGAACAGCATCTTTCCTCGTTTTCTCAGCTATATCAGTAGCCGTTACAGGAGCCCCCGGAAGTGTTTCCAGCATCATTATGTGCTCCGCTGGAGCAGGATCCACATTGCTCCCGCCAGGAAGAGGCAATCGACTCAGCGCATCAGCGTGGCACAACCGTTTCCCCGGCACATGGGTCAAGGTGTACTGGAACCCATTCAGGAATATAGACCAACGCAACATTCTGGGGGAGAGAATTTGTGGCGTTTGTTTGTTCGGGTTGAACAACCCTAACAGTGGTTTGTGGTCCGTTTCAATGGAGAAATGGCGACCATACACATAATCATGGAACTTTTTGATTCCTGCCACAATTGCAAGCGCCTCTTTGTCAATTTGAGCATAGTTGCGCTCCGTGGGCGACAACGTACGGGAATAGAAAGAGATGGGCTTTTCCGACCCATCCGGTTCCCTATGACTCAGCACCGCCCCCAGGCCGTATTGAGAGGCATCACATGCCAGGACCAGCGGCTTTGACTCATCGTAATGAGCAAGGACGCTCCTGCTACTCAGCATTCCTCGCAAGGAGTCAAAAGCCTTCTGCTGCCCCTGCCCCCATCGCCACACATTCTTTTTCTGCAACAGTCGATGTAATGGTTCAGCTACCGAAGCTTTGTGGGGTAAGAACGAATGATAAAAGTTAATAAGTCCCAGGAATGACTGCAACTGCGTCTTGTTCTGTGGTCGTGGTGCCTCGATGATGGCCTTAATATTAGCATCTGTGGGGTGGATGCCTGATGCATCAATTTTAAACCCCAAGAAATCCACGGTTGGCACCCCAAAACTGCATTTTTCCTTTTTCAGTTGCAACCCCACCTCCTTGAACTTGAGCAACACTGCACGGACACGCGCAACCAGTTCCTGTGGGTCTTTTCCAGCAATCAAAACGTCATCAAAAAATGGCAAGACCCCCGGCAGACCTCTTAACAGGCGTTCCATGAGCCCTTGAAAAATCCCTGGGGCCACACAAACTCCAAATTGTAATCTGTTAACTCTGAACGCCCCTTTATGTGTGACAATAGTCTGTGCTTCCGCTGATTGTGGGGTTACTGGCAGCTGTTGGTAAGCTTGTGCCAGGTCAATTTTGGCGAACACCTTGCCCCCAGCCAGTTTAGCCAACAGATGTGATACGACTGGAATGGGGTATGAGTTTCCCCTGAGTGCCTTATTGATAGTACATTTGTAATCTGCACAGATCCTGACTTCCCCATTTGCTTTAAGGGGCGTGACAATTGGAGTCTCCCACTTAGCAGAGTCCACGGGTGAGAGAACTCCCTGCTTGACCAATTTATCCAGCTCTGCTTCGATCTTGGGTTGCAGTGCAAATGGCACTCGCCTTGGTTTGAGTCGGATTGGGGCCACCCCAGGGTCCAATTCGAAGTCAACTGGGGGCCCTTTATAACAACCCAGTTTTCCATTAAAGAGACCGGCAAATTCTTTGCATAATGCCTCGCTCATCTCAGGGCAGGTTTGGATTGAATTAAGCCCTGATATACTCAGTCCCAGGGCGGGGAACCAGTCAGTGCCCAGGAGACTGGGGCGACTGCCCTTCGCAATCACCAGTTTGAGTACCGCCTGTTTGTCCCGGAACTGTACTCTCACGGCACACATTCCCATGACATGGATGCGGCCCGCTGAGTATGACTGCAAGGTTGCCGGGAAGGGCTCCAGAGGGGGCAACTTACCCCTGGGGAAGAATGTCCTCGCGGTCTGGTCCGACACGATAGTGAATCCAGATCCGGAGTCCACCTCCATGTCGCACAGCTGACCCTCAATCTTCACCTTGACGTGTGCCTTGCCTTGCGCTGGAAACTGCACGACCCTCCGGTTGATCTCCGTTACATAGTGGCAGTCCTTTAGAACATGGTTTGCCGTGGACGGTCTGCGATGCTCCAGTCTAGTTGCTCCTGTCGCTCCCAGCGCCGCCGATCTACAGACCCTGGCAATGTGACCTGTCTTCCAGCACGTCCGGCACATAGCATCCCGGAAACGACAACTCTTCCGCTCATGGTTTCCGCCACAACCAGGGCACCTGCCTCGGTGATCTTTGTGCACTGTGCAGGCCTGACGCACTGACTCAACCCCACGGACTGGGCTTTGGCTCGGAGTAGCCTCTAGCTCGTCCATGGCATGCGCAACTTCTATCTTAGGGGCCTTGCGACTGGCATCAAGCTCCTCTCTTTCATAATTCTCCGTGGCAGCGGCCTCCTTCAAGGCTGAAGCAAGGGTAACCTCTTCTTTAGCCACGATGCGTCTTCTGGCTTTCTTGCTGCTCAGACCACCGATAAACCGATCCAGGAGAGTCTCTTCCAGACATTGGAAGTCGCAGTGCTGAGCGAGCTTCCGCAATTCAGCTAGGAATGCAGATACAGACTCCCCAGCACGCTGCTGCCTCTTATGAAACTCCAACCACCGGGCCATCTTGGTCTCAGTAGGCGCCAAATGGCTTGTCAGGCAGGCAAGAATATCTTTGAGAGGTGTCTCACTTAGCTTCGCTGGAGCAAGCAATGCCTTGGCCAGCTTGAAGGTCTCAGGCCCACAGTAGCTCAGGAATGTGGCCCTTCTTTTGCTGGCATCGGTGATCCCTTGAGCCACTGCGAAGAACTCAAAGCGTTCGACGTAGTCTTCCCACGTGTGGGGCTCTGATGGCTGGAAGGGCTCCAATACCCTTGGACTCTCCATTGTCCTGTGGGCAGGGTCGTCTTCTCAGCCGGCCAGTGAGTCTTGTTCTTAGCTACAAGCCGGACTCTGAGGCAGGGCTGCGTTTAACCGCTCCTCAGCATTCCGGATCCCATCCTCGTCGCCAGTTGTTGTGACGTGGGGTTTGTGATTTCAGCTCTCTTGACATAATATGCTGGAGACAGTTCTGTAGTAACGCTTCTTTATTACAGCAAACAAGACTGAGAACTGAGGAGGGGAGAGCTACATTTATAGGGACAGGGAACTAGCTAGAAAGGATACATTTTGGAGGGAACAATATCAGGCAATCACAGTCCTGCCTTTTGGAGGAAACCAATAAGACAGAGGATCCAAATACAGCAGCTTAAATGAACCAATAGTAGCTGTACCCTCTGGAACCAAAAGGCAGTTACTTTACCCTAATGCAAATACAGACAACAATAATACAGATATAAAATCCTTTGACTCAATACACAACAATAGGGACATTTTTCACTCCCCTCAACCCCCCAGAGCATTTCCTGTCAGAAGAAGGGTGAGTGCCGCCACCACCACCCCATGGGACACAGCGCACACGGCCTCCACTGTCCTGAGAAAACCCCTTAATCCTGATTTTATTTTATTCTTTGGTAGATTCACAAAAAGAAAAACACACACCAATAAATACATTTTAGAAAGGGGCAATATTAGATGCACAATAATGCACAAAGCATATATATATATATATATATATATATATATATATATATACACACACACACACACATATACACAGAATCAAGACTCCTTTCTTCCGTCCCAGGGTCTCCCTGCCCTCTGCCTGCCCCTCGGAGCCAGTGTGTCCTGCAGGGCTGGATCTCAGTGGCAGCAGCCTCTGCTCCTTGCCCCCTCTCCTGCAGCCCCTAGGAGCTGCCCAAGGGAGGAGGCCTTTAGTTAAGTTAAAAATGGTTTACTTACAAACTCTACCGTGGTCAGATTCATGTGCTTTTCCACACAGCATTCAGAAAAGTTGTACAGGCAATAAAACCTGGCTTAGTTAACGTGGTGAAAATTTGTAAATTACCGGTATTAGTATAGGAACACAAGAATGGCTTGCAAGAGCCATGTGGTCTGAGCTGCAGCAACCAGTTCAAAGTCTCTTCACAGGTTGAGCTTCTTTGGTAGACTGGAGGAGAATAATAGGCCTGATTACCTAGTTCTTCCCAAGGGGAGCTAAGCCTGGCAGGACAGCCTGCTCTATGGCAGGAGCCCTGACTTGGGCCCCAAGTTATAGGGGCCCAATGGCATAATGACATATGACACAATGTGACGTCCTGACACCCTGATGTCACGTTACATTGGTGGCACAGCAGCGCTTTCTAGGCCTCGCGAGAACTTCAATGCAACTTCCAGTTTCTACTGGAAGTTGTGTTCCGAGGCTTTGTAGGGCCTCGGACATCATCTGGGAGGTTGCGTTGGGGCTCTGATGTGACTTGCAGTAGAAACTGGAAGTCACATCGGAGCCCCATGTTGTGGGTGCCCTGCAACCCCAGGCCCCCTAGAGCTGGCACTTATGCTCTATGGTCTTAACCCCTTCATGTATCAATTAGACTAAAACATGTGGGTTAAATGAGGCTAGTTATCCCACAAAAATAACATAGAAAAATGCATTAGATTGGGGAAATGTTATTTGCAAAAAATTGTATAAATCCACACTAAAATGTGAACTTGTATGTAGACTTTTACCCAAAAATTCTGCAAACTGATGTGGAAATGCAGAGAAATGAAGATTGGAAAAATTACAGAAACATTGAATGGTAGGAGCTGGAAGGGACTATGAGGGTCATCTAGGCCAACCCCCCTCAATGGGACTCAAACCCATGATCCTGAGATTAAGAGCTTAATGCTCTACCAACTGAGCTATGCCAGCCCATTTAAGTGAAAAACTGAAAGACACCCAAATCGACAGATACAACCATCCACACCTGTGGCCAATCAGATGTTGCTGGTTCACAACTCTCCCTGGCCCTGAGTATTAGGATGGGCTGGTGGGACGTATAGACAAGACTGAGCTTGATGCTCCCGTGACTTGGCAGAAGAGAGCTTCCTAGGGTCCTAAAAAGGCTAGTAATGACCAGATCTCCTTCCTCCTGCTGCTCTCAGCCTCCTTCTTTGAATCCATCCTTGTGTTTTTATCTGCAGCTCAGCCATGAGGAGTCCAAGAGTCCTCTGCTCTCCCTCCCGCAGTGTGATTTGAACCTGTGTAGGTGGGAAGCCCACTAAAAAAGTTTGCATTTGTTTTTGGCAAGTCGAACCAGCTAGGATCTGAAGGCTGCAGATCCAGCCTCTGAGACATGCCAAATGTTGCTTTTTGGAGCCAAGTTTTTTCACAGCGGAATGGGGTTTGCTAGTTTTAACCACTTGCACACATGCACGCACGCACGCACACACACGCACGCACCCCCCCGGGCATCCATTGGCTGTGCTGAGCCTGTCCAGCTGGGCAGCAGGGCCGTCTTTACCAGGGAGTGCAAGGGAGTGCGGGGCACCCAGGCGCCAAATTCTGGGGGGTGCCAGGTGCTCACCGCTGAAGCTGCCTAAGCTAACTATCTACCTGTTATGAAAAATAAATAATTTTGATCGAGCTAGAAAAACAAAATGCATATATACCTAGGTATTACCGAAATGTATACCTACTGTTTCACTAAAGGACTTTTGACTTTGTGCGCTCATTTAGCAAAGACGCTCTGCACCAGCGGCGGCACGTGTCATTCACAACAGCGCTGTGCACGCGAAAGGAACTTTTACATCAAAATATCATGTTACGTATTGCATTGAGCTGCGCTGCTATGTGGCAGCAGGGTCAGCAGCACCTTTGACACGACTGATGTTTCTCCTAAGCAGGTGCCTAAACAATACTTAAAAGTTTAAGTGTGGTGGTTGAGCAAATAAAAAAGTTTCTTTCTTTCTCCTCCCTTCTTTTGTAAATAAGAGATAAGGCGTAAGCGTGGTGTCTGACATAAGCATAATAAAAGTTAGTTTGGGGGCTAAACTAAATTTGGGGGTGCTGGGTGGATCTTTGCCCCCCCCCGGCGGTGCATGTGCTAAAGACTGCGCTGCTGGGGAGAAACTCCAAAGGAAGCACCTGGGAGTGGCTTCATGTAAACTCAGAAACAGCAACTTCCGCGTCGGTAGGTGGAGCCTGGCTTGAAGGGCAACTTGGATGGTTTTGAGGAGGAATAATGGCAATGATTCCAGGTGGTTGACCAGGCTGGTCACTTCCAGACTGCCAGCATTTTGTGGGAGGGTTTTAAGTGCATATCAGACATTTAACGGCTCCCCCACACCTTTTGCCCTGTGCTTTCTAGGGACAGGTCCCTGCTTTCCCAGTCCATCTCTGAGCACTTTTTTTTTTTGCCCATTGCTCTCCCCAGAAAACTCTGCCCTTTCATACTAAATTGAATAAATGCTCTGATTCAGCAGGCAGGAAAGAGCAAGTTTTCAGAGGGAAAGTTTGAGGCAAAAAACCCACAAAAGCACTAAGACACATTGCTTTAAAATGCGGACCTGTGCCTTGAAACACAGCACAAAAGGAAGCCAGGATAAGAGAGCCAGTGTGGTGTAGTGGTTAAGAGCGGTAGTCTCGTAATCTGGGGAACCGGGTTCGTGTCTCCGCTCCTCCACATGCAGCTGCTGGGTGACCTTGGGCTAGTCACACTTCTCTGAAGTCTCTCAGCCCCACTCACCTCACAGAGTGTTTGTTGTGGGGGAGGAAGGGAAAGGAGAATGTTAGCCGCTTTGAGACTCCTTCGGGTAGTGATAAAGCGGGATATCAAATCCAAACTCTTCTTCTTCTTCTTCTCTTCTAAGCTCTCAGTTTGCACAATTGGGACACGGGTGGCGCTGTGGGTAAAACCTCAGTGCCTAGGACTTGCCGATCGTATGGTCGGCGGTTCGAATCCCCGCAGCGGGGTGAGCTCCCGTCGTTCGGGCCCAGCTCCTGCCCACCTAGCAGTTCAAAAGCACCCCTAAGTGCAAGTAGATAAATAGGTACCGCTTTATAGCAGGAAGGTAAACGGCGTTTCCGTGTGCTGCGCTGGTGCTGGCTTGCCAGAGCAGCTTCGTCACGCTGGTCACGTGACCCGGAAGTGTCTTCGGACAGCACTGGCCCCCGGCCTCTTAAGCGAGATGGGTGCGCAACCGCAGAGTCAGACACGACTGGCCCGTACGGGCAGGGGTACCTTTACCTTTACCTTTAAATTGCTCTGTCACCCTTGCTCCTCAACTCCACTTAATAAAAACAAAACCCCCACAGCCTTTCTGCCATTTAAAAAGTCATTAAAAAAGCGCACTGAGAAGCATGGGGTGGATAAACAATTTAAGGAGAAAGGGAAGATTCATAGAAGCTTTTACAACCATATAATCAGGAAATCATTAATGAGAGTATGGGAGAGATATAAAGACTTATTGGAACAAAAGACTCCGTGGTGGCTTTCACCACATGAAGCATTACTGCTCAAACCACTTGGAAAGAAAGGAAAATGGCTCACATATGCTGATTTATTAAAGGAACATGATGGAAAATGGAAATTAAGAGATTATGATGAGATCAAAGACCACTTTCAGAGTTGGTTGCATTATCGACAACTACATGAAGCATATAAAGAAGACTGTAAGAAAGGGTTTAGTTATACTAGATCTAGGTTTCAAACGGAAGTGATTGAAGGGAAAGTGAAACTACTGAAGGCCGCATATAGCATACTATTAGAATGGGAGACGAAAGATGAAGAGGTAAAATCAGTTATGATTAAATGGGCACAAGATGTAGGTCACAACATCATGATGGAGGATTGGGTTAAATTATGGAAAACTTACTTAAAATTTACAGACTGTTCCCTATTGAAGGAGAATTACATGAAGATGATGTACAGATGGTACACAACACCAGTGCAGTTAGGGAAAATGTACAAAACTAGTTCAAATATGTTGGAAGTGTAAGGAAAAGGAGGGAACATTTTATCATATGTGGTGGGATTGTAAGGTAATTAAATTTTTTTGGGAAATGATATACAATGAACTGAAGAAAATGTTCCATCTAACATTTGTTAAAAAACCCAAGGCATTTTTGTTGGGGATCGTAGGGAAAGACCTGCCCAAAAAGTTGAAAAACATCTTCATGTATGCGACAACGGCCACGAGAGTTCTGATAGCACAAGGATGGAAGACTGAAGAAATCCCAACTAAAGAATTATGGCAAGAAAAATTGATGGATTATGCAGAACTGGCAAAATTGACTCATAAGCTACGGGACAAGGATAACTGTGACTTTAAGGATGAATGTATTTGAAAGTATTTGAAGACGCAACAAAGTGAACTGGACTCCTTGGCAGGTTTTGAATAAACATCCACAATTTTTTTTTTTTTACTGATAATAATTAGCTAAACAGTTGGAGGATCTATACAACTCTGTAACATGCAGAAAATAGCATTATTGGAGAAACCAAAGACTGGAACTGAGGGAAGTCGGGGGGTGGGGTGGGGTGGGGGTTTGTGGGGGGAGGGGGGAGGAAAAATGGGGAGGGAATAAGGATATGTTTTTGGAAAATATGTTTTGTTATAACTTTGAATAAAAAAAAATTAAGAAAAGAAAAGAAAAACAAAAGGAGAAATGAATGAACATTGCACAGCAAATGAGGATGAGAGCACATTGTCCCATAACATCCCTGAAAACCAGTTAGAAGAAAGGCTTGGTAGGGGCTGGACATTATCTAACCTCCTTGTAAACTTTTGCAAGGAAAAGAGGATAGATGCTTAGTCGACAGACTGCCTGGAGTAGTCTTCGGTTCCTGGAGCAGCATTTCCCAGTCTGGGACCCAGATGGCTTGAACTCAAATTCCCATCATGCTGTGCTGACTGGGGCTGATGGGATTTGCACCAGGTTGGGCAGGTCTGTGCTAGAGCTAGGAAGCATTAATATTATTATCATCCTTAATTTATGAATCGCCTTCTAAACAACCACATACAGGCGAGGTTGCGCCATCTGATTTCACCTCCAGGTTGCCTTTGTGTGAAGGAGCAACTGCTCTGGTCAGAGAGCGAAGGGAGTCCGATGGGCTGGCTCTCAAGAACATGGATGAACCCAGTGGCAGAGGAAGCGGGGTGCGGGCTGCCCTGGGTGTCTGTTGGGATACTGCCAGGGAGATAGAATCCATCTGAGCCCCCAAGCTCGGTGCCGGACGATCCATCGACCTCCCGTAGTCACGCAGTATCAGCAATTTAGCGACACTAAGCCTCTGGCTTAGTGCACACTCTTAACAGCAGAATTCACACAGCAAAAGTTGCACAAGCAGGACAGCATATTTACAGTTTATTTGGCGTTGGTCAGAACAAAGAAATCATGACCGTCTGCTCCGACTGCTCAGGCAAAACAGCAGCAGAAAACGAAAGGAACATATAGCATAAACATCCTGTGAGACAGGAACTTACGCAGGCTGTGACACAAACATCCTGCTCCCTTTTAAGGTGGAACGGAAATATCCTAACAGTGTCATCACTGGGGGAGGGGGTGACAAAATGACAAAAATATAAGTTAAAAAAAATTGGGCTCACGAAACTTTTTCGTTCAGTCAACAAACGTAAAAAAACGTGGCTGGCACTGGGCGCTACACCGCAGGGTCTGGCACTTACCGCAGGGTCTGCAGCATGCCTGAGCCACACATCTCTCCTGGGAGTGAAGCAGCAGCGTAGGGCTTGCGCCTGCCCACCGCATCTCCCTCAGCTGCCCTACAGCTGAGGGGGAGGTGGCGGAGAGGCCCCATGCAGCACGCTCCACCCCCATGGGCAGCATGTTCTGCACCGGGCACCTGAGCAGCTAGCTATGCTACTAGATGAGCCATCTCACGAACTTCCCTTTGGGCTCCTGCCTCAACTTTCAAGGTTGGGAGGGCAAGCCAATCCCTGCTCTCTTAGGCTTCAGCTGAAACAGGAGCTGCCTTCTATTTCCTTAGCCTGCCATGCTCCCCAGAAGGAGTGTCAGGATTTTGCTGGAGGAGCCTTGCTTTTCTAACCTCTTGAATATGGGCATCTGTGGTGGTGGAGGGGCCTGGAAACCACTGACTGTTTCCCAAATAGGCCTTTGCTTGGAGCAGACAGAATTCCATCTTTCTTCAGTTTTGGTTTTCTCATGAAGTGGTTCTGCTCCCCACACCTGAAAAAGGATATTGCAGAGTTGGAAAAGATTCAGAAAAGGACAACCCAAATGATCAAGATACTGGAGGGATGTCACTATGAGGAAAGGTTGCAGAGTTCAGGACTAGTCGCTGCAGAGCAAAGGCTAGCAAGAGTCAACATGATAGAAATACAGACAACTCCCCATTTATGCATGTTCAAGGCACATGTGACTGCATGTGTGCATTGCTGTGAACCCAGAGGTCACACGAAAAGGGACAAAAATGGCCCTAAAAGAGTGCATAAACGGCCAAAGTGGACAAAAATAGTGCCTAGCAATCCCATGAGCCTTTGCATTTCCAGAGGTTTAGAGGGTGTTTGCCGGGTTTTCAATGGAGTTCCCAATATTTGCAGTTTCACTTAAACACGTGGTACCTCAGAACATCACCACCACATAAATGGGGAGTTGCCTGTATAAAAAGCAATGCATCATATGGAGAAGGGGATAGATAAAATTCCTGTCCCCCCTATTCCTAGCACTAGAACTCATGCATATCCAATGAAGCTGAATAAAGTACTTCTTCAGGCCATGTACACTTAAACTATGGAATTGGATGGCCCCCATTTGGATGCTCTGAAAGAGGATTGGACAGTTTCATGAAGGGGAGAGCTATCAATGGCTACTTAGCCACATGGCTTTGTTTTACCTTCATGATCAGAGGCAGCAAAGCTTCTGAATACCAGTTGCTAGACGCCACAGGGAAGGAGGCAGCTGCTGTGCTTAGGCCTTGTTGCAGGTTTCCCATAGGCATCTGGTTGTCCACTGTGAGAGCAGGACGCTGGACCAGAAAGGGCCTTGGCTTGAGCTACCAGACTCTTCTGATGTACTCATGTTCCCAGCCACAAGCAGGACCTGAGCGCAATGGCACTCCTCCCACTCATTTCCCCCAGCAACTCAAATCACTTTTCAACCCCCCCCCCCGTCTATCTCCTGCTTTTGTGACCCTGCAGTATCAACTCCCTTGCTGTGTGAAATTTTTTAAACATGCTGTGTTAGCAGTCAGTCGGTATATGCCCTTCTGACCTTCTCTGCTGTCATGGCTCCATTAGCTTCACCCATAGCATTTGTCAGTTGATGCTGACATGGCCTGTAGAGAGGGCAGAAGGAGCAAATCCATTCCCCCAGAGATGCATTGTGCTTTGTGTGATAAAAAACTTCAATCTGAGTCCATCAGGTCTTCTTGCAGAAACTGATGTGCAATGAGGAAAAGTAAGGCTATTAATAATACTGTAATAGATCAGGGGAAGGCAGATCAAAACCACCAGGTCCCCAGAAAGTCTCCTGCTCAAGCCCCATTTAGGAATATGGTCTCAAATAGTGCTCTGTGGACCACCAGTGGTCCATGAGCTTCACTGAGGAGGTCTGGGACATGTCTGTGAAGAACAGCTGGGGCTGGGGCTGGAGCTGCTCCATCATTCTTAGAACCTGGCAGTTAACCCGAAAGGTAAGCAAGACAGTAAATGGGAGGCTAAAATTAAGGTTTAATTTTGATTCAACTAGAAATCATACACGTTGAGCACCATGCATTACAATTGCTACAACAGGCAGAAAAAGCATTAGGTGATCTGCTGAGACTCTCCGCAACTTTCAAATGGTCTGTGGGCAGAGCAGAGGTAGAGATGAAGAGTTTGAGAAGCTACTGGTCAAAATGCATGGGACATAGGAAGCTGCCTTATACCAAGCCTGGCTGTGGTCTATCTCTCTCAGCATTAATATCCGCACTGGGGTTTTAGACAAGGTGTCTCTCCCAACCTTACCTGGAGATGCCAGGTATGGAATCTGGGCCCCCCTGCATGCAAATATGTGCTCTACCACTGAGCTATGGCCCAATCCTAAATTATTAAGAACTGAGGAAGCTGCCTTAGAAAGAGTCACACCCTTGGTTCCTAAGGATCATTATTGTCTACACTGATTGGCGGCAGCTTGCCAGGGGTTTATTCCAGCATTACCTGGAAATGCCATGGATTGAAGTTGGGACCTTCTGTGTGCAAACAAGCACATTCTTACTAAGATGTGAGTCCAATATGAAAATACTTAACTGATTATGTTGCCTTTGGTTGCATAATGAATCACTTGATTTTGACTTAATATCTGGAAAAAGGAGCACAAATCTGGATTTTAATAAATTCATCTTTGGACAGGTGTACAATGCAGCTCAAACATAACATGGTGTACCACTAATACAGCACCAAAAAAGCAGAAAAACTCAGTATTCAGGTATGGTCCCGTAATGGCTGAGTTTTGCATCTTTTCTGTCAGAGAACTGGACTTTCTGACAAGCAGCGAAAGAACAGGCACAGAGGAAGAGCAGGGAGAAGGAGTTAGCCACAGGAATTCAGCTGCAAGGCTCAGATAGTGACACAGAAATAGAGAGAGTGCAATCACCCCGATTGCGTAGACTCATGAGATTAGACAAGAAGCGCGAAAATTACAGGAAGAGGAGGTGGGGTTTCTCCTGTTTGGGGAGAAGAGGGCAGAGCTCAGTCCCGGCAACTGTGGCATCGGACAAAGACTGAAATTAGCGGAGCTCCAACTGGGGCTTTTTGTTGAACCAATAAATCTTAATTAATTAACTGCTGGAGTCATCTCGTGTGAGAGACCCAAGCCTTACAGATTGCCAGGACTGACATCTCTCTCACGCTGGAGGAAAACAGGGAGCAAGATGCAAGGGCAAGTACAAGCTGGGGGAGAAGCAGCTGGGGGAGCAGGGGAAGGGGCAGGAGAGCCCACAGGCCCCATAATGGAGCTGAAACACTACACGTGGCAGCTACAATCCCAGTTGGATACCCTCACGGGGGCCCTAAATGAACAAAGATTGAACACAGAGCCTGAAAGGAACCTCAGGTTCACCTTTCCAAACACAATGGGAACCCAGAACATTATGCTGCCTTTAAAACGGAAGCCAGATACATTTTGGACATGAGAGCAGCAGAATTCAGCTCAGATAAACATCACACAGCTTATCTGATCAGTTGGCTGGAGAGGCCAGCTAAAGACTGGACGATTCCTTTAATGGAGGCCCAGCACAGTGCCCTGGGAAACCTGCGGGAGTTCTGGGAGTTGATGGATGCCATGTTCCAAAGTCCATTGAAGAATGCTGCAGCTGAGCAACAACTGTTGAATCTGCGACAAGGGGGTGGATCTGTGGCCTCTTACTGGACTGCCTTCAATTCGTTAGTGCGGAAGGTTGACTGGCAATGGAACAATGGGCCTCTTGAGGCCATGTACAGGGCAGGATTGAATGCATTGATCCTGGATGAAATGGCAAAGATGCAGCCAATGCAGTCACTGGAGGAGATAGTCAGGGCTTCCCTACAGCTGGGGTTAAGGCAGGAAGGAGGAAGACTAGAATGGCATGGCAAGAAGGGAGTCAATGCCATAGGGAGATGTGCAGTTGCTTTGTGTGTGGTTGACAGGGGCATTTGGCAAAGCAGTGTCCTGATAGGAAGACAGAGGGATCCCTGTTGGGGGCCAGTGTAGAGGAAAGGTTCAAACCTCAAGAGGCACAGGTGGGAAACGGCAGGTCCCAGCCCACCAAAGAGGCCAAGGGCTGGGAGGCAAGTCAGTAAAAGGGCCTCAGATGGAATCAGCAGTCCCTGGGATAGCTCTGCCCATGACACTACAACTCCCAGACGGTTGTAGGGTGCAAATGCAGGGGTTGGTAGACTCAGAGGTCTCTCTAGACTTTATAGATGTAGACTGTGGAACAACAGTAGAGGATGGTCCTATATTCCCCATTCCAGAGAGTCTGGAAACTCAAAGCATCGTATTTACGGGACCGCCTCTCCTGGTATGCCCCACAGAGGATCTTAAGGTCCATGAATAACCATAGTTTAGAGGTCCCGGGCCCTAAGGAAGCCTATTCTCCACCAGGGCCAGGGCCTTTTCAGTGATGGCTCCGACCTTGTGGAATGCTCTGTCCCAGGAGACCAGGGCCCTTCAGGATTTAACCTCCTTCTGTCGGGCCTGTAAGACAGAGCTATTCCACCCGGCCTTTAATTTGAATTCAGCTTGATCTTTTATTTCCCTTCTCTTCCTTCCCCCTCCCCTTTTATGAAGATTATCTGCTCTGGGACCCCACAGCTAATTCTCCCCTGGCCTCCTCGCTGGCCCAAGTAGGACTAATTCAGCCAGCTAGCCCTGTTGATTAAACAGGTAAAGGTACCCCTGCCCGTACGGGCCAGTCTTGCCAGACTCTAGGGTTGTGCGCTCATCTCACTCTATAGGCCGGGAGCCAGCGCTGTCCGCAGACACTTCCGGGTCACGTGGCCAGCGTGACAAGCTGCATCTGGCGAGCCGGCGCAGCACACGGAACGCCGTTTACCTTCCCGCTGGTAAGCGGTCCCTATTTATCTACTTGCACCCTAAGGTGCTTTCAAACTGCTAGGTTGGCAGGCGCTGGGACTGAGCGACGGGAACGCACCACGCCGCGGGGATTCGAACCGCCGACCTTTCGATCGGCAAGTCCTAGGCGCTGAGGCTTTTACCCACAGCGCCACCCGCGTCCAGCCCTGTTGATTATCTAACGCTTATTAGATGGATTTCCCCTAAATTGATTTCTGAACTTTGAATTTTATTGTTATTCATGTTTTTATACTGCATTTTATGCTGCTTTTACAATTAAGTATTTTAAATTTGTTGTTAGCTGCCCTGAGCCCGGTTTTTGAACCGGGAAGGGTGGGGTATAAATAAAAAAATATTACTATTATTATTAACAGAAGCTGGGGATGCAGCGATTAGATTGGAGGTGCAAACAATTGATGGCCGACCATTGGTGGGGGGGAAGTTGCCCATGCCACACAGCCGGTGGGGGTGGAGATAACTGGCCACAAGGAGACAATGAGGTTGCACGTCACCAAGTTAGCTACTTACCCCCTAGTCCTGGGAATGACGTGGCTCATGAAGCATGACCCAGTAATAGTGTGGGGGCAATGTTTCTTAATGTTTGCTTCAGCTTATTGCCAAGTGAACTGCCTGGGGCTTGAAGCGCCGAGAAGGGGGGGGGGGAGCAAACGGGGCAGAGGTAGGAGGGAAACTCATGGGAGAAGAGAGTTCCATAACCCCACAGTATAAAGCTTATAGGGATGTGTTCTGTGAGAAAGAGGCAGATAGGCTACCCCCCCAGACCTTATGATTGCAAAATAGACCTGGTGCCAGGAGCCAAAATACCCACCAGTCGCCTATATTCCATGTCGGAAGCGGAACTAGCCAATTTGAGGGAGTTTTTGCAGAAGAATTTGGAATGGGGTTTATTCAACCGACTAAGGCACCGGGGGGTGTAGTCTTCTTTGTGAGCAAGAAGGACCCCCCAGGGAAGAGGCTCATCGTGGACTACAGAAGGACCAACCAACTCATGATTCCCAGCCAGTACCCCTTGCCACGGATTGGTGACCTGTTGAGGTCAACAAAAAATTTCACCAAGCTGGACCTGAGGGGGACGTACAATCTGATACGTGTGAGAAAAGGTGATGAGTGGAAGATGGCTTTTAATACCAGATATGGAAATTTTGGGTACTTAGTTACGCCGTTTGGATTACAATTGAGCACAGCCACCTTCCAGGCCTTCATCAATCATGTGTTGGCGGGCTTGTTAGACAATACAGTTTTGTCTTATCTTGATGATCTTTTGATATACTCTGAGAGCCCAAAGAGCACGTGCAACACGTAAAGGAAGTGCTGCAACGGCTGAGGGCACACCAACTCTACGCGAAGTTGGAGAAGTGCCAGTTCCACGTAAGAGGAGTTTTTGGGATACCACATGTCTCCTGACGGGGTGTACATGGACCCGGCCACGGTGAAGGCGGTGCTAGATTGGCAGAAGCCTAAGACTAAGGAAGACTTGCAGAGGTTCTTAGGCTTCATGAATTATTACCGGAAGTTTGTGCCCAACTACTTTCAGCTCACAACGCCCCTTACGGACTGCTTGAGGGGCAAGAAGCTGTTCATCTGGACAGAGGAGGCGTAACGTGCGTCTGAGAGACTCAAGGAGATGTTCGCAGAAGAGGCGTACTTGCACCTTGCACACATTGGCCGGTGGTGGTGGAGACAGATGTTTCTAAAAGGGCAGTAGGAGCAGTGCTGCTTCAGGAGGACCACAATGGGGATCTAAGGCCGTGTGTATTCCACTCCCAGAAGCTGAACACCTCGGAGCAGAACTACATGATTTGGGAGAGCTACTGGCTATAAAAGAAGCTTTGGCCATGTGGAGACATTTTCTAGAGGGAGAGCAACACCAAGTGGAGGTGCTCACAGATCACAAGAACTTAGAATACTGGCAAACAGTGAGGCAACTGAACCAGAGGCAAATCAGGTGGGCACAGTTCTTTGCATGTTTCAACTTCAGCATACAATACGTGCCGGGGCATCTAAACCAGAGGGCAGATACCTTGTCCCGGAAACCTGAGTACATGGAAGGTGAGCAGAAACAAGAGTTGAGACACATTCTGAAGCTGGAACAGTTGCAACTGGTGGCGGTGCCTGTTGTTGGGGCTGAGGGGTTTAAACGACCGACGGAAGGGGATGAATTCGTGTGGCAGAAACTGGCAGCGGTGTGGAGAGGTGAGAACAGCACCAAGAGTTTCACAGAAAAGGAAGGTCTTTTGTTTAAGGGAGAGGTGCTCTACGTGCCAGAAGGGGACTTGCGGGAACTAAAAAGTTTAAAAGTAGAGAAGTAAAAAAAGGAAAAATCAGTGCTAATTACAGTCCTGTTATCTGTGGAGCTCCGAAGCCTGCTTGCTAAGCCGTTACCATCTTAGAAGATCCCATTACCTTCTGTGGAATCCCACTTGCGGACACTAGTGCTGCAGCAGTGTCACGATAACCTGATGGCGGGCCATTTTGGACATTACAAGACCCTGCATCAACTAACAAGATGATTTTGGTGGCCAAGAATACAGGAAGGGACTAAGGAGTATGTGAGGGCATGTGAAACTTGCCAACGGGTAAAAACGCCTCAGGTAGTGCCTGCAGGACTGCTGCAACCACTTCTGACCCTGCAAGGACCTTGGGAGATGATTGCGATGGACTTTATCATGGACTTGCTGGCTTCTCAGAAACAGACAGTAGTCTGGGTAGTGTCAGACTTGTTCACAAAAATGGCATACTTTGTGCTGTGCCAAAAGCTGCCATTGGCCCAGGAGATGGCACAGATGTTTGTGGACCATGTGTTTAAGCTGCTGTTGAGAGTGATTTCAGACAGAGGGGCGCAATTTTGGAGAAAGCTGATGCAGCTTTTAGAGGTAGAAGTGTGCCTGACCTCAGTGAGACACCCACAAACCAATGGGGAGTCTGAGAGAACCAACACTACTTTGCAACAATACCTTTGTTGCTATGTGAACTACCAGCAAGAGGACTGAGTAGAGAAATTGAGACTAGTAGTGTTCGCATATAATAACACAGTGCATGTGTCTACCCAGCAAACTCCATTTCTGGCCAACTATGGAAGACATCCAAGAGCGTTTCCAGAGCCATGGAGCACCTTGTTGGTGCCAGCGGCAGAGCAGTTCATGGGTGAAATACAGGCTCTACAGGAACTGCTAAAGGAGAAACTTGACGCTAAGGCTGCGTACAAGAGAAGTGCTGATGAGCATAGGCAGCAGGGAGAGGAGACCAGAGTGGGGGACAAGGTGTGGTTGTCGACTAAAGACTTACCAACTAAGGGGAGGTGCAGGAAGCTAGAGCCAAGGCGGTTGGGGCCATTTGAAGTTGCAGAACAGGTAAATCCTGTATCGTTCAAACTTAAATTGCCTGCCTCAATGAAGATACATCCTGTATTCCATAGGGCTCTTCTGTCGCCATCTGTTCCGGCGCACCATTTCCATGAACCTAAGCAGGCACCTCCTTCTCCAGTTATGGTGGAAGACCAAGAGGTGTATGAGATCCAACAAATTTTGGATTCGAGGTTTTGTAGAATGCAGCTGCAGTATTTAGTGTCCTGGAAAGGTTAGGGTCCTGAGGAAAACTCCTGGGTACGAAGCCAGGATTTGCATGCCCCAGCATTGCAGCGGCAGTTCCACTGCAGGTACCCCCACAAACCCAAACCCAGAGGGTGGAGGGAGGAGGTTGACCTCAGCAAAGAAGAAGCTGAGGAGAGTGAGGCATGGTGGGAACCTGCAGCGAGAGAGCCCTCTGTGGCAGGCAGTGAAGTCAAGGAGGAGGAGGAAGGGGGGCTTAGTGGAGGTGGTGGTGTCAGAGAACTGGACTTTCTGACAAGCAGTGAAAGAACATGCACAGAGGAAGAGGGGGGAGAAGCAGTTAGCCACAGGAATTTGGCCTTTGTACACACACAGAGAGAAACGGAGAGACACAGAGAGCAGGAATTCAGCTGCAAGGCTCAGATAGTGATACAGACACAGAAATAGAGAGAGTGCAATCACCCCGATCTCGAAGACTCACGAGATTAGGCGAGAAGCGTGAAAATTACAGGAAGAGGAGGTGGGGTTTCTCCTGTTTGGGGAGAAGGGGGCAAAGCTCAGTCCCGGCAACAGTGGCATCGGAGGAAGACTGAAATTAACGGAGCTCCAACCGGGGCTTTTGTTGAACCAATAAATCTTAATTACGGTAACTGCTGAAGTTGTCTCATGTGTCTGGGAGAGACCCAAGCCTTACATTTTCCATCATCTTGGTGTAATGGAAGAAACACAGTCCATATTCCTTTGCCTCCCAAAGATCAGCCATGTAACATGAGGCAAACCTTTTGTATAACTTTGCCCTCTCATCATATTCCCCGGAGTTTCATTGACTGGAGTCTGAATGTCTGGATGGAGGAAACATTGGCTGGAAGAAAGGTTGTTGAGGTGACCCTGGGATGACAGGCTGGCTAAGAGTCCAGCTTTGGTCACTGTGCTGAAACTGAAAGAGCATCCTGAGCACAGCAGCTGTCCGGGCTCCTGCTCAGACCATGACAACAAAAGCCATCATGTGACAGTAAGGAAGATATATTTATTGAGGCGTCTTTAAGGTCTAGGCTCAGCAAAAGGAACTGAATCACAACAGCCTCATGGCTTGAACTAGTTGATGGGAACTGTGGAATCTACTGGGCTAGATGTAGCAGTTCAAGTTCAAGGAGTCCAAGATCAGGGCAAGGAGTTCAGAACCTTGTGCAAGCAACGGAGGTTTTCCTGACAGTTGTCCTTTAAAGGAGAGGCAAGCTTACTCAGGTAACTCCTGTGCTTTGTGGAAATGTCAACCATGAAGACGTGCACTGTGTCAAGGAGGATGGGTCTGTTTCCAGAAGTGGAACTGCTGCTTCGTCCTCTGCCTTCCCCTTCTGACTCTGGTTCCTCCACCACCAGTGGCTAGTCAATACCTTCTCCAAACCCCATGCATGTTCTCCTCTCCCCAGTAGGGAAGAGGTGAGTCAGGATCCCTGTCTCCCCATTCAAAGATGCCAGATTTCTCAGGGGATGGGGGTTGGTCAAGGGTTTGAAAATGGTATAGGTGCAATTTACTCAGAACAAAAGGCTAAACTAATAGTTAATAATGTGGTGACAGAAGAATTTAAGATAGAGAAAGGGACATGACAAGGCTGCCCAATTTCCCCATTGCTTTTTATTTCGGTCCTGGAGGTTTTGCTAAATATGATCAGAAGGGACCGTTTGATTAAAGGTATACAGGTCGGAGCCAAACAGTACAAATTGAAAGCTTTTGCAGATGACTTAGTACTGACGTTACAGGAGCCAGAATCTAGCACTAAAAGAGTATTAGAACTGATTCAAGAATTTGGTCATGTGGCAGGATTTAAGTTGAACAAGTTAAAAACTAAAGTTCTTGAGAAAAACTTAACACTGATCGAGAAAGAGAGGTTTCAGAAGGAGACAGGTTTAACATTGGTTAAGAAAGTAAAATACCTGGGGGTTAATATGACCGCTAAGAACTTAAATTTATTTAAAGACAATTATGAGAAATGTTGGTCAGAAGTGAAAAAGGATCTAGAAATATGGTCAAATCTGAAGCTTTCCTTGTTAGGTCGAATTGCTGTTATAAAGATGAATGTATTGCGAAGAATGTTATTTTTGTTTCAATCATTGCTAATTTTGGATAAAATGGATTGTTTCAAGAAGTGGCAAAGAGACATTTCTAGATTTGTTTGGCAGGGCAAGAAGCCCAGAATAAAATTTAAAATACTAACTGATGTAAAGGAAAGAGGTGGATTTGCCCTGCCAGACCTTAAACTCTATTATGAATCAGCAGTATTCTGCTGGTTGAAAGAATGGCTGCTTCTTGAGAACACAGACATTTTGGATTTAGAAGGTTTTAATAACGTTTTTGGGTGGCATGCATATTTGTGGTACGACAAGGTTAAAGCACATAAAGCATTAAAAAACCATATTGTCAGGAAAGCATTGTTTAATGTCTGGATAAGATATAAGGACCTACTTGAAAATAAAACCCCAAGGTAGTTGTCACCGATGGAAGCGAAGGCTCAGAAAAAGCTCAATATGGAGGCCAAATGGCCGAAATATTGGGAAATTCTGGAACAAGAAGGAGACAAATTGAAATTGCAGAGTTTTGAGAAATTAAAAGATAAAGTGCGAGACTGGCTTCACTATTATCAAATAAGGGAGGCTTACAATTTGGACAAAAAAATTGGCTTCCAGGTGGAAAAATCAAAATTGGAAACAGAACTGTTAGATCCTGTTGAAATGGAATACTCAGGATGAAACGGTGAAATCTGCTATGATTAAATGGGCACAAGACGTTGGACATAACATTATGTTTGCTGACTGGGAACAGTTGTGGACCACAGGTATGAAATTTACGGCATGTAATGCCTTAAGAGAGAATATAATGAAAATGATATACAGGTGGTACATGACACCAGTCAAGCTTGCAAAAATCTATCATTTGCCCGATAATAAATGTTGGAAATGTAAAGAAACTGAAGGTACATTCTTTCACCTTTGGTGGACGTGCCCAAGGATTAAGGCTTTCTGGGAGATGATATATAATGAAATGAAAAAGGTATTTAAATCTACCTTCCTGAAGAAACCAGAGGCCTTTGTCCTGGGCATGGTCGGCCAATTGGTGCCAAAGAAGGATAGAACTTTCTTTATGTACGCTACAACAGCAGCAAGAATACTCATCGCAAAGTATTGGAAGACACAAGATTTACCCACCCTGGAAGAATGGCAGATGAAAGTGATAGACTATATGGAACTGGCGGAAATGACTGGCAGAATCCGAGACCAGGGAGAAGAGTCGGTGGAAGAAGATTGGAAGAAATTTAAAGACTATTTGCAGAATTGTAAAATTAATGAATGTTAAAATGATGTTGGATTGAAATCAAGCGGCCTTAGCAACAAGGTTAATAAGAATATGTAAAAATGGATTGAAATTGGATGAAAATAAAATGTTATATGTTGAGATATAGAATTAAGATAAAAAGAAAGAGGGTAAGGATTTGCTGAATTAACCATGTGAACGGGAATACAAAAAAGGGAGGTGTGAGGAGGTCGGGGAAATAAGTAAACGAAATTTAAGATATGAAAAGATTGATTTGTTTTTAACTATTTTCTATTTATTTTTTTCTGTACTTTGTATTTTTTTCCCTATGTATTTTTGTACTTTTTGTATTTTTCCTTTCTTTTTTCTTTTTTATTCTGTAACCTTCTTTTTGTAAAACCTTAATAATTTTTTTTTTTTTTAAAAACCAACAAAGATGCCAGATTTCAGGAAAGGGGAGTACTTCCATTCGCTGGTCTCACTCTGCCATCTCACCGTCTTCTTCCTTCTCATTGTCCGTCACAGTCTTTCTATCCAAGGCAGAGCATTTATGACAGCAGCAGCCCTAAATGCTGAAGGTTGCGCTGCATTTCCCCGCTTTCGTATGGAAACCTGGGGAGGTCAGGGTACCCCAGTACCAGCGGCTGCAGAGCGAAGGCCATTGATCTGCCTCAGTTGCTGCGCCTGAGAGGGGACAGCAGGACGCCAGAGGCCACCTAGAGATTTGAGCCTCCACCTGGCAAACCTGGAAACTACTTCTGCCTCCCGTCTGACTTATCAGAATTGCAACACCAGGATCACACCACAGGCGCAGACCCTGCTGTCCAAATGGCACATCTGTCTTCCTTTTGACGCATCAGAATTGCAGCCGGGGCTGGGAAACAGAGTTTATTGGAAAGCAACTTTGTGGGCCTGTTAGCAGGAGATGTTGCGCCAAGTGTTTTCTGTGAGAGCTGAAACTCTGCCTGGGTGCGGGTGGGGAGGGAGGGGGCTCTTCTTCTCAATATTCTTTAGCTCTTAATCATGAGAATGGGAAAAGGAGTCCATGTCATACTCTGGGCTCCCGGACCCGGGTTCCATTCAGGTCTTTCAGAAAACAGGGTCAGACGTGTCTTCTGACCTCCGACCTCTCGCTTCCCTCCTCACCATAATTATCTTATACTGCGCTCCCCCTGTCAACTACAATGAAACAATTTGTCAGTTCAATTGTCTGTCAGTCAACAGTGAGCCCCTTTTCAACAGGCCCAACACATGTTTTTTTGAGAGCTTGTCAGCAAGGCCTGTCTAGCCAGACACCATAAGCACAGAAAATAGGACCTTTGTTAATTCTGGTTCTTAGAAAAGTAAATCCTTTCACTCCCCCCTCTTCCCCCCAGAGCCTCTCCCTCTCCCTCTGCGCCCCCCCCCAAGCCTTCAATTGGGTGTTTCCACCAGAAGCTTGAATTGCTCCTGATCCTTAAATGATTGGTCAAAGGATTTGCATGAG
The DNA here is from genome assembly GCF_964270895.1 of Podarcis filfolensis. Lineage (NCBI taxonomy): Eukaryota > Metazoa > Chordata > Lepidosauria > Squamata > Lacertidae > Podarcis > Podarcis filfolensis. Next base: position 1,034,736 of record NC_139611.1, on the reverse strand, counting down.
GAAGCAGAAAATAATTATTCTTTTCTTTGGCTTGTTTTATTTTCTTTGCTTTCTTTTTCTTTTTCTTTTTCGTTTCTTTTTTTAAAAAATCTGTAATTGTGTGTTTAGAAATGAGATTACATTATGGAGCAGTGCAAAGGGTCTTGGAGGAATTACTTTGCATTTATTTAGCTCCTTAGAGTTAAGATCCCCCTAATCATTTAAAGCATTTCCTAAGAGTCTCTCTGCTTTTACTCTCAACATTAATGACTAAACAAAGATTGGGCTGTGTTTCCCGAGAGTTTTTTGGCAGCTCTTTTGGGCTTGGGAGAGTAGGGGAACCTGGGCTCTTAAATCTCCAGTGAATTTTTGGATTATGTTGGCAATGTTTTGCTACCAAAACGTCTTTGCCACTCAAATCAAAGATTTTGGAAGATATTAAATGTCACCTGTGCTGTTGGAATGGATCTGGGTGTCCTTTTAAGCATCTGAGCCTCAGCCTGGAGCAAACTGACCCAAACGTTTTCATAATCGCTGCTGGGCTTTTGTTCATTTCACAGAGCCAGTTCCAAATCAGCTCTGTAACTTCATGAGTCAGTCTCAGATGGGGACCCAGAAATCTACTACTAGGACAGCCGAGAAAGAAAAAGGACAGAATACCACTTGCCACCTCCAGCTAAAACCATTGCTAGGACAGAAATTCTGTTCAGTTCACATTTACAGGCAAACTTACCTAATTATCACTTCCCAAAACAATACAGGAAGAAAAACACAACCATCTTTCAAAATTTGCACACCCACAGTCCCCCAGCCATGTGTACAAAATGTGTACAAAATGCATATACTAAGGCAAAGAGTACATATAAATGCATATATTAGTGAAAATAACATACAAAATGCATGATATTAAGAGAAATTGCATGTACATATTCTGCAAAGTTGTTTACAAAAATGTGCATATTAGGAGAATTTTTTTAAAAAGTATAAGAATTGCAGACTGATATGCAAATGTGGGAAACTTCAGAGCATCAAAATGAGAAATAGAGAAAAAGCAAAACTGACAGTTTTTCCCATTCCTATTACAAACCGTCCTGAACAACTATCTTTCCCTTTCATGGGCTTGGACTGCGCTTCATACATAAAGTGCCCTAACCTAAAGGAGCTCCCCACCAAGAACAAGAGGCCACACAACAGAGACTCAAACACAGCATCAGAGCCCCTGCCATGTGCACAGATGCTGGCCCTCTCCATGCAACTGACACAGAAAGGGGGCTTTGGCCTCAGCTGATGTCAGTCCCAACGAGTCTGGCCAGAGCTCTGTATGAACCAGGTGTATCTCCTAGAATGGGTTCCAGAGTCCTCTGCAATTGGTAGGATGGGGAGAGTGGGGTTGCCCTTGTCCTCCTTGTGGGCTTCCCATCAGCTTCTGTTTGGGCACAAGGAAAACAGAATGCTGGACTGGAAGGGCCACTGGTCTGATCCAGCGCGGCTCTTCTTGTGTGATATCTACACAGAATAGGCTCAAGGGAGGTAAGAAGTCTGGAAACTGCTAATTTACTAAAGTCTATAGCAGCCACGTTCTCCTGCCAACCTAGCAGTTCGAAAGCACGAAGTGCAAGTAAATAAATAGGTACTCCCGCTCCGGCGGGAAGGTAAAACGGCGTTTCCATGCGCTGCTCTGTTTCACCAGAAGCGGCTTGGTCATGCTGGCCACATGACCCAGAAGCTGTACGCTGGCTCCCTCGGGCAGTAAAGTGAGATGAGCACCGCAACCCCAGAGTCGTCTGCGACTGGACCTAATGGTTAGGGGTCCCTTTACCTTTATAGCAGCCAGGTTAGAGCATGGACATCTTAAAGCAAAATTCAGCATTTTTTTTTTATATAAATATTTATTAGGGTTTTACAAAAAAAAGTAGAGATTTACAGAGTAAAAAAAAACACAAAAAGAGATAAACAATAAAAAAAAGAAAACACAAAAAATACAAAAATTCACACGAAAAACAGCTAATTAGAGAAGAAGTTAAAAAGAGAAAACAAATCCATTTTTTCTCGATATCCTCAAATTCATATGCTTGTTTCCTTGACCTCCTCACACCTCCCCCCTTTGTACTCCCATTTACATAATCAGTTCAGCAAATTCTTACCCTTTTTCATTTATCTTAACTTTGTGTCATAACATATTATAACTCAATATTTTCATCCATTTATCGATACATTTTTTACATATTCTTGTTAACTTTTGTTACTAATTCCCACTTATTGCCAATCCAAACATAATTTTAACATTCATTAATTTTACAGTATTTCTGAAGATAGTCTTTAAATTTCTTCCAGTCTTCTTCCACCAACTCTTCTCCCAGGTCTCGGATTCTGCCAGTCATTTCCGCCAATTCCATATAGTCCATCAGCTTCATCTGCCACTCTTCCAGGGTGGGTAGCTCTTGTGTCTTCCAATACTTTGCGATAAGTATTCTTGCTGCTGTTGTTGCGTACATAAAGAAAATCCTATCCTTTTTTGGTACCAATTGGCCGACTATGCCCAAGAGAAAGGCCTCTGGCTTCTTAAGGAATGTATATTTAAATACCTTTTTCATTTCATTATATATCATCTCCCAGAAAGCCTTAATCTTTGGGCACGTCCACCAAAGGTGAAAGAATGTACCTTCATTTTCTTTACACTTCCAACATTTATTATCGGGCAAATGATATATTTTTGCAAGCTTGACTGGTGTCATGTACCACCTGTATATCATTTTCATAATATTCTCTCTTAGGGCATTACATGCCGTAAATTTCATACCTGTGGTCCACAACTGTTCCCAGTCAGCAAACATAATGTTATGTCCAACGTCTTGTGCCCATTTAATCATAGCAGATTTCACCGTTTCATCCTGAGTGTTCCATTTCAACAGCAAGTTATACATTCTTGAAAGTATCTTAGTTTTAGGATCTAACAGTTCTGTTTCCAATTTTGATTTTTCCACCTGGAAGCCATTTTTTTTTGTCCAAATTGTAAGCCTCCCTTATTTGATAATAGTGAAGCCAGTCTCGCACTTTATCTTTTAATTTCTCAAAACTCTGCAATTTCAATTTGTCTCCTTCTTGTTCCAGAATTTCCCAATATTTCGGCCATTTGGCCTCCATATTGAGCTTTTTCTGAGCCTTCGCTTCCATCGGTGACAACCACCTTGGGGTGTCCAGAGGAGGGCAACCAAAATGGTCAAAGGCCTGGAAACGATGCCTTATGAGGAACGGCTAAGGGAGCTGGGCAGGTTTAGCCTGGAGAAGAGGAGGTTAAGGGGTGATATGATAGCCATGTTCAAATATATAAAAGGATGTCACATAGAGGAGGGAGAAAGGTTGTTTTCTGCTGCTCCAGAGAAGCGGACACGGAGCAATGGATCCAAACTACAAGAAAGAAGATTCCACCTAAACATTAGGAAGAACTTCCTGACAGTAAGAGCTGTTCGACAGTGGAATTTGCTGCCAAGGAGTGTGGTGGAGTCTTCTTCTTTGGAGGTCTTTAAGCAGAGGCTTGACAACCATATGTCAGGAGTGCTCTGATGGTGTTTCCTGCTTGGCAGGGGGTTGGACTCGATGGCCCTTGTGGTCTCTTCCAACTCTATGATTCTATGATTCTATGATTCTATGATTCTATGATTCTATGATTCTATGATTCTATGCTCTGGATGGAATGGCACTTCCTCTGAAGGAGCAGAGATGTACTCAGGGTACTTCTGGATCCATCAGTCACTTGAGGCTCAAGTAGTCTATGTGTGGCCTTCCATCAGCCTTGACTGGTTGCCCATCTGTGCCCCAATCCTGGGAAGGAGAGGTTAATTTTTGTTTTCTGCACTCTGGTGGCTTCTAGGTTGGGCTACAGCAATACATGGGGCTGTCTTTGAAGATGTTCACAAACTGCAGTTGGATTGTTGACTGGGGCAGGACTGTCGGAGCATATAACACAAATTTTGGCATGACTGCACTGGTTACTGACTCAACTCAAAGAGCTGATTTTGACCTATAAAGCTCAATACCTGATGGACCACCTCTCCCTACATGAACCAGTCCAGACCCTGTGATTGACATCTGAAGCCCTTCTTTGTGTGCTCCCTCCATGGGAGGTCCTGAGGGTGGCTGCAGGAGAATAGGTCTTTTCACTTGGTGGAACGCTTTCCCCAGGGAGGCATGCATTCTGGTGCATTTTCTATCTGTTTTTAGGCACCAGCAAATACTTTTCTCTTTACCCAGTCTTTGAGCCTTTTTTAAAAAAATCATTTTTATTTGATTTTACAAATGTAAATTTATAACAGTAACAAAAACATATCCATATATAGAGATTTATCTGAATCTCAAAACTTCCCCCCATTCCCTCCATGGGACCTATTGTCAACATTTTCAACTGCATATTAATTCATAATCTATCTTTTTTATCTGTCCATATTGTTCATAATGTTTGTTACATTACAAGTGAAATTAAAATCCTGCTAATGTTTTCATCTGTTTAAAGTGGTGGGTCCTAAATAAATTATAAATTTTCCCCATTTGTTCTTGAAGTTTTTGTTCTCTTGGTTCCTGAGCTTTCCAGCCAGCTTTGCCATTTCGGCGTAGACTAACAGCTTGGTTTGCCGTTTCTCTATGGCAGGGACTCATCTTTCCATCTCTGGGCTAGTAGCTAGTCATTTCTGCTCCTTCGGGATGTCGGTACCCACAATTCCTAATAAAAAAAACCTTCTGGTTGTTTTTTGGTTTTTTTTTACAAAAGTTATTTAAAACGTTTTTTCAGTTCATTATATATCATTTCCCAGAAAGCCTTTATTACCTTACATGACCAGCACATATGATAAAAGGTACCTTCTTTTTCTTTACATTTCCAGCAGGTATTTGTACTTGTTTTATACATTTTTACTAACTTACTAGGAGTCAAATACCACCCGTACATCATTTTCGTATAGTTTTCTTTCAGCGTACAACATGCCGTGAATGTCAAGTCTGTTTTCCATAACCTTTCCCAATCTGAAAGCTGAATATTATGCCCCAAATCCCTTGCCCAGTGTATCATTACGAATTTAACTTGTTCAGTCTTTGAAGGGTTTGGGGCATTTGTGGCCTCTTTCAGCGGAGCGGGATCTGTAAGACCTGTCTTTTCTCTGGATATATGTGCTTTTAGGCTTTGATTGGTTGTGTTTGTTTTAAATGGTTGTAATGTTGCTTTGGGTCCCCTTTGTGAGGAGAACAGCCAACAGATATAACAAATAAATAAGTAATAGACATCGTGCATCTTGTCACAATGGGGGAGACTCAAAGCAGGTGAGCTGCGTGCCTCTTCAGCCGGCTTCCCAGGTGCTCACTGTTGATGGCCTACTTTAAGCCCCCCCCCCCGTCTCTTAGGATTCTTTCTCTTTAACATGGGGTGGGACTAGATAGTCCTTTAAGTTGAGGACTGTCCTCTGTAAAATAGAAGGCATGCCCTGCTAGCTCCCTCGGCGTTTTCTTCCTTCTGGTCTCAACTGCCAGGGAGTGGGCCTTTTAACATTGTCATCGTCATCAAAAGTTACTGGAGAATGCTTCTCCTTGTAACCTAAAGGAGATGGAAACCTATGGCAAATAGATGCCTTGTAATTATAAATATTTATTCCGATGAAACAGCTGCATTACAAGGTATTCCTTTCCATAATGAACTTCAATGATGTAGAGGTTTCCCAAACATTGGAATTTCCCAGAAGGGTTTACACCACAGCTGTCTGCATGGAAGGCAGAAGGGAAACGGGGGGGGGGGGGGGGGGTGCAAGAGCTGGGGGGGCATCCAGTTCTTGAAGTAGACCACAGCTGAAATTGATCAGAATACTTTTCTCTTTTTCTCACCCTCTGAGAAAAAGGGGGCCATTTTGCAGAATTTTCTCCAAATATTATCCACCATTTTTGGAGGTGGCTGCTATTCTCCCCCTCCCAATGCCTCAGAATGACTCCAAGTCCAGGACATTGCAGAGGATACAAAATGGGGCTGTTGTGCTATCAAAAAGTAGCTGCCACTCAGAAACGCCCCCCCCCCCTTGCCCAGTGGAGCAGAGCCAGGCACAAGTTTCTCCTTCCCAGCAGCAGTGTCCCTGCTGCTTAATGGGAGAGAAAGGTGGAGAGGTTGCGTGGTGTCAAAGTGTGGCTGGTGCACCCACACCAAACTCCCCACTGCCTGGCCCCTCTGCTTCTGCCTCCTGGGGAGCAGCAGCAACCCCTCCTGCTAGGAAGTGAGCAACACAGTTCTGCCCCAGCAAGAAAAAACAGAGCAGCTACGCCTCTGCCACAGCTAATGGGGAGCAGCAGGCAACCCTTCAGGAATTTATCTACCCCCTGGAGAAATTTGGTTTTCACACCCCCTTCCCAATTTCTCAGTGGAAAATGTTCACTGGCCATTTGTGCATAGTTCCGTCTTCTTATTTATTATTTTAGTTGTTGCATTGAGATTGCATCTTTCCTCCAAGGTGCTCCCGCTGGTGCATTTGGTTCTCTTTCTCCCCATTTTATACAAATGACTCAAGGCCTTCTGGTGAGCTCAGCAAGGATCTGAACTCTGGTCATATCATTCCATATTTGTTATGACACATATATTTGTCTTTGTGATTTTATTCATTTTGACTATTGGCCTTTCACAAATTTATATTTATATAAATTTATATAAAGATTTTGATCAGGCTTTGTCCTGAATAGAGGAGTCAGTTTGTTATTGTATCATCTTCCCAAGACTGTACTATCTGTTTTGACTACACTTGCCTTTTTATATCTTTACATGGGATGGGGAGTTGTGCCTTTTTATTCTTACTCAGCTTAGTCTTTGAGTTTAGTCCTGTCAGTTGTTGAGATAGCACAACCTTCTTGCATACTGCACTTTCAATCCGCTTCCAATTTTGCTATACAGGGAACCCACAACTTATGTGCATTTAACTTGTCTACATTCAGCTTTAGGCATTTGGCAATTAAAAAAAAAGTTTAACAGGGGGCAGAAAGGGGGCAGGTGTCCAAGAAAAAAGACCTTGACAGTTCCACCTGCCATTGAACCCAGTGTGGTTTGACCGTATGCGATTTTGCTTTAGGTACGATCCCCGAACCTTTGGTTGAATGACTGTTTCACAAAAGTTGGGAAAGTGTAAGTTTTTGTGTGTATATAGTTTCAGAAAGTGCAGATTAGGTAGTTTTGCATCACAGTGCGAACAAAATCATTACCCACTCCCCGTGCCTAATGGCTACTGGTTTGGGCATGTTTATGGATATGGATACATCTGGCAGCAACCATCAGCCGTAAGTGTCCAAATAACACTTACAAATAATTGGGTAGGATATGGTTATTGCATTTGCTTGACGATGTTGAACACTGGATACTTGTCTATCCTGAGACAGACCATTCTTGTCATGCATCTCCTGGTAGAAAATATGCATTGTGCATCATGCTTATATCCCACTTGTGGCATTTTCTACAAACTTGCACAGAGTTCCCAAATGATTTATCCCCGAACCTCCAGATTTTAGCCATGATGGTCTGCAGATTATGTGAATGTTGTGACTTGCAAGGGCACCACTGGGGGATCCCACAACCATCTCACACAAGCACATCATCCCAGCTCTGAACTACTTTTGAACACAATAAATGAACAGCTTGGGAAGGCCCTCATTGTGTGCAGCTTAGGTTGCTATTTTCTTAACCCTGTCTCATTAAGATGGATGAGGGTTTTTGCTTATTAGTAATTTGGCAAGTTCCTCTTTGTACAACGTCTCTGCACTTCTCACTAATGATGCTCTGCTCCAGTGATTTACAAAAGAAGCTCCCAGGACCGTCAGGAAAACACAGGCACCCACTTTGGAGGCACTCAGATGGAAATCAAATGTTCTGGAGCCAAATTTTTACTAAATATAAGAAAATGCAGGGAACCCACAATGGAAGAGAGAGAGAGAGAAGAATATTGTCCCTCTTTTAATTTCACTTCCGGTGTTTAAATCTTTTTTGACCCCAGAATATATATTTGTGCTGTAATTTACACGGAGTTTGAATCTAGGAAAGAAGGGGCTTTCCTGGCTTTGTTCTGGTGTTCCAGTGTCATCCTGGAGCAGCTAGAGATGGGTTTTATGACAGTCATTAGAAAATGTTTAGAAACCATTAGTCCCTGTGTGCACTTATCTGGTAAATCACTGGAGGAGCAGATTATCACCCTGTGCATTGCCAGCGTTGTTTGGAAAAGAGCTTGCCTCCTCAATGGATAGGGAATGGTTAGATCTGGACCCCTTATAGGGCTTGATGGAGGGGGGTGACTAAAACTCAGTCCTCCTGTCAGGGAACTAACTCCTCACTCAACCAGTGTAAGAGATGCCACCTTCTCCTTCTTTAGCAGAGTTTTGTCTCTTTATCCAGTGAAGCAAACAGCTTATGTATTGAAATATACTCAGAGTCGAGAGTGGATTTCATGCTCTTTATTCAGCTCATAGTGGTGAGGAGGGAATGAAAGTCCCCTCAAAGTATCAGCTTTATATACATTATTTACACAATGGGCTGCACGTGATTGGCTAATTCCGGAATTCTCCTGTAGGCCAATCAGGTTGTGGATTCACTTCTATCTGGAGCTGGATTGGGTGGCTCCTGCCAACCAATCATACTGCTGCATTGTTCTAGGACCAATCAGACTGCTGCATTCTGAATCCTATTGTTCTAGGACCAATCAGACTGCTGCATTTTGGATCCTATTGTTCTAGGACCAATCAGACTGCTGCATTTTGGATCCTAGTCAACTCAGTACATAACACCCCTCCACTCTAAGTTCCAGTCCTGCCAGGGAGGTCGAATTCATAGTCCTCAAGTTACGCCGGTGGCCTATGTGTGCGTTGCGGCCTGGGGTGTTCCCTGGTCCGGGGTTCAGGTTCCAAGGATGCTGGCTGTGATGGGGCCGTTTGGTCTGATGCAACCAGCTCGCTCAGTCGTGGTTCTGGTTCCGGTGTCCTTTCGGCCTCGCGGGTCCTCTCTGTATTTACTGATTCTGCCTCTCCTGCTGTCCCCTCCTGTTCTATGGCCCTCACTGCCCCACTGTTCCCTTGGGACTCCTCTGCCCTGTCCTCCTCCTGGTTTTCTCCCGGGAATCATTGCCATATCTGGTCGCAGTGGCGGCGCCAGCATTGCCCCCCATCCGTTAGCACCTCGTACGACACGGGGCCAGTGATCCTGGTGACTGTGGCGGGTACCCATGCTGGGCCTGTCCCAAAATTCTTTGCATACACTGGGTCCTGGGCCACGAAGGTCCGGGGGTTCCTGCCTTCCCCCACCACTGCCTCATCCTGAGCTCTATCAGGGTGAAGGCGGTCCAGTATGATTGCAAGGCGCCAACCCATTAGTAGTTCAGCGGGGCTCCGGCCAGTCGTTGAGCTGGGGGTGCTGTGCTGTGCTAGAAGGAATGTGGCAAGGCGGTACTCCCAATCCCCTTGCATCATGCGGCGGAGGGTGTCCTTGGTGGTCCGCACCATGCATTCTGCTTGGCCATTGGTAGCAGGGTGGAATGGCGCCGAACGGATGTGGCAGATGGCGTTCTGCGCTGTGAAGGTTTGGAATTCTCCTGATGTAAATGCGGTCCCGTTGTCTGAGACGAGAGTGTCAGGGAGCCTGTGGGTTGCAAACAGCCTGCATAGTACCCGGATGGCTGCAGACGTGGGAGTGGATGGTGCCAGTGCGACTTCCAGCCATTTGGTGTAGGAGTCCACCACTACGAATAATGTTTTCCCCTGAAAGGGGCCAGCGAAGTCCAAATGCAGGCGTGACCATGGTGCTCGGGCAGACTCCCAGGACTGGACTGGGGCCCTTGGGGGATCTGGGCGGGATTCTTGGCAGGCCTGGCAGTGTTTGACCCAGGCCTCTATCTCTCTGTCAATCCCCGGCCACCACACATAAGGGGACTTTCATTCCCTCCTCACCACTATGAGCTGAATAAAGAGCATGAAATCCACTCTCGACTCTGAGTATATTTCACTGGCGACGAGGATGGGATCCCGCTGAGCTGACCGCCACACACAGCAGCACAGCACTGCCACCTGCCGCACCGCTGCCTCGCACAGTGTATCCAGGCTTCAGCTCCGGGACCCAAGGAACTCAGAATGGCAACCGACAGCAGCTTCTCGCCATTCAACCCAGCATCCGGAGACTGGGAAGCGTATGCCTCCCGTTTCACTTTCCTCCTAGAAGCCAAAGGGGTCACCGACGAAGATGCCAAGAAGAGGGCGATATTCTTCAGCATCTGCAGAGAGGAGACGTTTGAAATCGCCCGGGCTCTCCTTGTGCCTGAAGACGTCGCCACTGTTCCATACAAAACAATAATGGAATGGCTGAAGGGGCACTTTTCACCGCAGCCCTCAGTGGTGGCTCGTCAAAATGCCTTCTACGCAAAGCGGCAAGCCCCTGGGGAAACCATAACTGGGTTTGTGACCTCTCTCCGTCAAGCCGCCCGGTTCTGCAACTTCTCAGACTTGGAGAACGTGCTTCGTGACCGTCTCGTCGGTGGCCTGAAGGATGAGAAGCTGCAACGATGCCTCTGCGCTAAGAAGGACCTAACGTTCCAGATCGCCCTGGAGGAGGCCCTGGCAACAGAAGCTGCCGAGAGGTCGATGCAAGAGGCATGACCGAGCCTGCCATCCCAACCGAGGGTCGACCACGAAGACCTCACCGACGACTCAGGATCTGACAGCGAGGAGGTGCACCGAGTACAGTAGCGCACTCAAGCAGTGCACAGACCACAGCTGCCTCGACGAGAAGGAGGGCACTGCGCAAGCTGCAGGGAGATCACGAGAGGAGGACCTGCCATTTCCGCAACCAGAGTGCAGGCAGTGCGGAAAATTGGGACACATCGCCCGGGTGTGTCAGGCTTGGCCCACCCGACGCCAGGCATCAGATGACCGATCCAAGAGCCCAAGGTCCCAGGGCCCAACGCACCAAGGCAACTCGACGGAGCTCACAGACTTCCGGGTATACCCCAACGTAGAGAAAATTTATGTAGAGGTACAGATAGAGGGGGCCCCGTGCCGCATGGAGCTTGACACGGGTTCAACTCTATCCATAATCTCGGCAAGGACCTTAACGGAAACTGTGTCCTAGTGGGGGTCCCAAACTCAGGCCGGCCCCATTCACCCTCCGGGACTTCCAGAAACGTAAGGTCCCCACAATGGGGGTGGGGACCTTCAGGGTGCAATATCGAGGGTGGACGCGGCAACTGGACTTGCTTGTGGTCAAGGGCCCCTACATTAGCTTACTGGGATTGGCATGGTTTGGACCACTGGGGCTAGCCATCACCGGGGTGAACCACACTAGCTTACAAGTGGATGTGGACGCCATATGCAAGGAATTTCTGGGGGGTTTTGATGGGAAATTGGGACAGTATACGGGCCCCCCCATTGCTCTACAGCTTGACCCCGCAGTATGACCTGTCAGGCTCAAGGCCTGCTGGGTGCCGTTCGCCCTGAAACCCCGTATAGACGAGGAATTGGACCGGCTCGTGGAGCAAGGAGTGCTGGAGCCGGTGCCTAATGCCCCCTGGGAAACCTTGATCGTCACACCCGTCAAGCCTAACGGTTCGGTCCACATCTACGCAGACTACAAATGTACCATAAACAAGGCCCTCACGGCCCACGCATACCCAGTGCCAGTGGTCAGCCATGTCCTTGCCACCCTGGCTGGGTCAAAAAAATTTGGCAAGCTGGACTTGGCCCAAGCATATCGACAGCTGCCAGTAGATGAGGCCACAGCAGAGGCACAGATGATTGTGATGCACAGAGGAGCGTTCAGGGTAAAGCGGCTGCAATTCTTACTTCCTGACAGTAAGAGCTGTTCGACAGTGGAATTTGCTGCCAAGGAGTGTGGTGGAGTCTCCTTCTTTGGAGGTCTTTAAGCAGAGGCTTGACAACCATATGTCAGGAGTGCTCTGATGGTGTTTCCTGCTTGGCAGGGGGTTGGACTCGATGGCCCCTGTGGTCTCTTCCAACTCTATGATTCTATGATTCTATGATCCTATGAATTCGGTGTCAGCGTGGCACCAGGCATATTCCAGAATCTAATGGACTCTCTCCTTAAAGGGATTCCTGGCGTCACCCCCTTCTTTGATGATGTGTTGATTGCTGGGCCCACACCAGAGGAGTTTGAGGACTGCCTCCGCACCGTTCTGCACCGTTTCCAGACGGCGGGTCTCAAGGTGAAGCGGGAAAAATGTCTACTAGGAGTGCCTCAGGTGGACTTTCTGGGATTTATGGTGGACGCAGAAGGGGTCCACCCGACTGGGGACAAGGTACGGGCCATTTGTAATGCCCCAGCGCCCAAGAGCAAGACTGAACTTCAGGCCTTCTTGGGACTATTGAACTTTTACCATTCCTTCCTTCCCCACAAGGCGGCGGTAGTGGAGCCCCTACACAGACTCCTGGACAAGCGGGCCCCTTGGGTGTGGGGCCAGCGCCAGGAGGCCACATTCCAGGCAGTCAAGGACTTGCTTGTCTCAAACTCGGTCTTGGCACACTTCGACGAGAGGCTGCCGGTGGTGCTAGAATGTGACGCCTCGCCCTATGGCATCGGCGCTGTCCTGAGACACCAACTCCCAGATGGAAGAGAGGTACCGGTGGCATACTTTTCCCAGACACTCAACGCAACCGAGCGGAACTACTCGCAAATTGACAAGGAGGGTCTGGCAATCATGAAGGGAGTAAAAAAAATCCATGATTTCTTGTACCTTTACCGTGGTGACTGACCACAAGCTGTTGCTTGGCTTGTTTGCCCCCAAAAAGCAGACCCCCAAGTGCTGTCTCCTTGCGTCCTCAGGTGGTCAATTTTCCTTGCCAGCTACCAGTAAGCACTGATTCACTGCCCTGGGAAGGCGATGGGCCATGCGGACGCCCTCAGCAAGCTACCACTACCGGAAACAGGCCCTGACCCAGCACCTGCACAAGAGGTTATGACCCTGGAGCTGCTTCCTGACCGCCCCATTCAGGCACAAGAAGTTGCACACCATTCCAAGAAAGATAGGGTCATCTCCCGGGTCCTGGACTGGGTGTGGAGGAGATGGCCCAGCAGCAGCCCCGGGCCAGAATTCGCCGGCTACACAACCCGCAAACATGAACTGTTGGCCCACAAGGGGTGCCTGTTATGGGGAAGCAGGGTCGTTGTTCCCCAACCCCTCCACAAAAGGGTCCTCACAGCCCTACACGAGACACACCCAGGGGTAGTGAGAATGAAAGTCCCCTCAAAGTATCAGCTTTATATACATTATTTACACAATGGGCTGCATGTGATTGGCTAATTTCGTAATTCTCCTGTAGGCCAATCAGGTTTTGGATTCACTTCTATCTGGAGCATGATTGGGTGGCTCCTGCCAACCAATCATACTGCTGCATTGTTCTAGGACCAATCAGACTGCTGCATTCTGAATCCTATTGTTCTAGGACCAGTCAGACTGCTGCATTTTGGATCCTATTGTTCTAGGACCAACCAGACTGCTGCAGTTTGGATCCTATTCAGCTCAGTACATAACATGTATATTTATGAAACAAAGCTTTAATTACTAATGTGACACATTGACTGAGAAAAATGGCACATCTTGAGGCAAGTGGCATTTAGCCTCTTTTTAACTGAAGGGAGAGGCCGATTCTAGAGCACCACATGAAGGCCCTGCCCACTAGAGGCCAGGTATCCCATCAATCAAATTCGGCTTCAGTGCTTCTCCTACACTTAAGATGCTCTGGGGCTTGCATATGAGGACAGTCATCTCAGACTGAAAGTGGAAGAAATGACGGATGTAAAAGCCGTATCAATGTGCATCAGTTAATATATATGGCAAGGTATCGTACACTGATCCAGCTTTTAGAGACAACTTCACAAATGACATTATGTTGTTAGCATGGCTGTGAAGTACAAGGGTGGGTTCCCCCCCGTTTATGTTGGCAGCGCTTGTACAAAACTTTTGGTTTGAGGTTTTCTGCTATCTGTAGGGCTCCCGTTCAAATGACTCTACAGCTCTTTTGCTGTTAAATCAACAGAATGATCAGACTCAACAATGGCATTTAAAAGAATTCATGACAGGTTGTTGGCAGCAGATAGACTATGTATTGCACAAAAATGGAAGACATTGCAAGAGTGACAAATTTCCCTGTAGTTTAAAAAACACATGGACCATTGTGAATATGACAAAATAGTGCCTAATTTGAATGTTTCTGGGGGACTGGAAACTCCAGAACATTTCTATGCTCTGTGGAGGGACTTCATTTCTTATACTGCTGCAAATAGCCTTAGGACTCAATGGCTTTAGCAGTGTGTGAAACATGGCTTTTCTAAGGATTTGAGAATGTTCTATATATCATGATGCCCCTCGGTTTTTAATTTGAAGTGACTGCAAAAATTAGTCTGTAGTCCCTGTCCTCCCTGGTTGGGTTGTATTGTGTGTAGTGTGTAGATATGTAATGACTAAAATGGATGAATGTTGTTCTCTGCTGTCACTGCTGCCTTGTTCTGACCAGAGTATTATTCTCCAGGTATGGATCAGAGCCAGGCCTCCCTCTGCATGCAAACATACCTGGGGGCTAGCATACCCGATCTGCCGTGCGTGCCATTGGGGCTAAGGGCTGGACACCGTGGGGACCCCTCCCTCCAGCAGGAGAGAAATGGCTAACAGGTTTTGTTTTACTTCCTTTGAAAGATTAGCAAGGAAGGACCCCAATGGTCAAGCTAACATCAGAACAGTGTTCTTATAGAAACAAGGCTGGCTCTCTCCTCGGAATTCCTGAGATGTTTTGCTGGAGCAGAGCTCTCCAATTTCACCTCCATGTTTCACTTTAGGCAAAATGCTTTGGCATCTTGGGAGTTCAGAGCAGTGAAGAAGGGAGCTAATAACTCCTCACTGTTGGTGAGTCTTTGCCTGGTAGTTTACATTTAAGCCAATTGCTGGGTGTCTACATTCTCCTGTAAGGTTTCTATAGGGTCTAAGGCAGCAAAGGAAGACTTTAGGGTTAAATTACTGCTGTGGAATCAAGATAGTAGTCCACTGCTGTTTCAAACGGGGCACCCAACAAAGGCAGCTGGTGAACATAGATGGCTGTTCATCAGTTAAAAGGGGAGTAATAAGTTTTCTTTAACAAAGTTAATGAATTTGTGGGGACTTTGTATTTACTCAGTGGTAAGGAAAAGACACTTTTTACATGCTCATTGGTGTGTTTCTTTACTATTACTTGAGATGTTATAGAGATGAATGAGCCAAGTAGTGAAAATAGGTTTTGGTTCTTAGTTTTGGTAAACCCAGGCTAGGACTGTGCTAAAATAGGAGACGAAAGGCAGCAAGTTTCAAATTTTCCCAATCATAAATTCTGTTTGCCACATTTTCACATCAGGTTTTTCAAAGTCCTCACAACAAAATCATTTATTTTTATACACATTTTTGTCTGCAATTTTGTTGCATATTTTTGTAAAGCAATTTCCCCTAATATAATGTATTTTGTCTACTACTTTCACTAATATATGCATTTTAATGCACATTTTCCCATAAAACATGCATGTTTGTACTCTCACCCCCACCCCTGAACTGTACTGTAAAATTTGGAGAATGAAAATTTCAAAGGAGAAATGTGCGGTAGTTTGGTTAGCATATAGTTTCAGGAAGTTTTGCATTAATACACATATGTGAATTTCTGCCCTGCTCTGTAGCTCACTGTTTCTTTGCAGGCTGCTTTACCACCTAGAACAGGAGAAAGCAACGCAGGGAAGCATCCTCACAGGAAGAGCTCCTGAGAGGATGCTGGTATTAGTGGCAGAATTCTCTGGAGAGGACTCTCTGCCTGTTCCAGCTGCTGGACTGGGGAAATTGAGTCAGTCCAGATTCTGCTTCCCAGTGGAAGATAGCTCAGAAAGATGCTTCTGTTCCCATGGGAGCTGAGCCTGCACTGTGGCCAGAGTCCTGCTCTGCTGCCCTTGGAACAGGGCAAAGGCCAGAGGGGAAAGGGCAAGGTCTGATAACAGAAGAGAGCCACATCAAATCATTCATCTCAAGTTTTTTTCCAGGAGCACTCCAGGCCTGGAAGGAAAGACGCAGAAGAGCAGTGTCAATTGTTCAGGCATGTATGGATCAGCTGCCTGCTTGCCTTTGTCACACATGCAACTAGAAAACCGGAGGAGCTGGCTGAAGACATTCTGTGCCCCCATGGAAAATCCAAGTGGCTTCAACCCACCTGCTGCCATTTTTAATTTTTTTTTATTGATTAGGGCTTATTCTACTGGGAACGCTTCCTTAACTGCAACAAGATACAAGCTCAAATTAAATAACCCATTGGCAAACTCCCTCTGATCAACTCCTGCAAACAATAGTGGTGTCCCAGACTGCTGCTTTTGGTAAAGCTGACTTCACTTTTATTAGATAGCCCACGTCTGACACTTTCCATACATTTGCTGGGGCCCAGTTTACAACATGGAGAGTGGGTACCATTGGCTATGTGCCCAACGGCTTTGCCACTGACCTCCACAGCTTCCTGGAAGCCTGGTGCAAAGTGCAGTCAATGCTGCCTCTGGCTTCAGGGCTCCCTCACAGGCCTTTACACCCCAATAAAGGGCTGAGATGAATATTTTTAAGGTGTGATTTTCTTGTTCAAAAATTGCAGTTTCAGCGGGTGCTAATATTTCCCAAGCTACATTGTGGGCAAATATTCCTTTTGGATTATTCATCTGGCCCCGCTGCAACAGAACATGTCTCTCCCATAGCCGTCTCTGCAGCTTCAACAGGCGTAATTCTCCGACGCTTTGACTTCACCTCCAAGGCGCAGTCTTCCACTGTCTCTCAAGGCAGGTGGATGCCAACCAACCAGGGCCATTGTTTTCTCTGACTGCCACTGCTGCTTTTGCGCCATTTTCTCATGGACTGTTCCTTCTTTCATGTTCCTGGATCAGTCACACCCCAAACAATCAGGGATCTCATTGTGAAAGGGAGGATTTCATAATCCTGCATTCCCAATCACTTTGGGCCTTGTGATAACATCACTGAGGGTAGGCAGAGAACTGAGTTTAAGGACAATACCTCCTGCATCAGTCACCTGGGCAGTCCCAGCCAACCAGGCACCATGCATTGAACAGGAAGATATCAAAATGCTACGGAGGCAACCAGCTTTAGTTGCATGAAGATGCCATTGAGGGTGGGCAGAATCAGTCAAGGATGATGAAAACCAGTAAGGATAAGCGGATGGACTCAAGGATTGTAGAAAATAATGAAACGGAGGCTGCTTTTCAGGGCAGATGCCAGGATCTTGGGGGCTCTTTGGCTGGGCACTGCCAGGCTCAAACTACTTATGGCATCTTGTTGGAAGATTCAATACAGACAGCACAGAGTTAAAGTATGGCTCTCCCTCCCACAGGAGGCGGTGAGGGCCACCAGCTTGGAGGGCTTTCAAAGAGGACTGGACAAATTCATGGAAGAGATGGCTATCAATGGCTATCAATGGCTATCAATGGCTGCCAGCTATGAAGGCCATGTTCTGCCTCCAGAGTTGGAGGTGCTAAGTGTTAGTTTCTGTTTGGCACTGAGCAGCTGCTTAGAGTCACAAGGCTCTGTTTACATTCCAGAGACAGTCCAGGCTATTGGAAGTCTCACGGGAGACTAGAGACGGATGTGACGTACTAGTCTCCTGTTTCCTTTGTTCCTTTGTTGTTCAGTTGCTCTCTGCTTTCATAGAGAGGGGATGTATATTTCTTTGTTGTCTGCGTAGTAAGAAATAAAGCATAGAGATGTAGCCATAAATCTCATCACTTCCCTGTGCTGGATTCTCTGCTGAATGGGGGAGCGTGCCTGAGGCCTTATCAAAGGCTCAGGTCGTTAATTATTCGTCGGAGGGCAATTCCGAAGGCTCGGCCGGAAAATGAGCTTTATCAGCTTGGCCGAGTGGAGATTATGACACTAAGGTTTCTGAAAACCATTTGAATCCTGTGGACTATACGGAATTGGCGGAAATGACTGGCAGAATCCGAGACCTGGGAGAAGAGTTGGTGGAAGAAGACTGGAAGAAATTTAAAGACTATCTGCAGAAACACTGTAAAATTAATGAATGTTAAAATGATGTTGGATTGAAAATAAGTGGCATTAGCAACAAAGTTAATAAGAATATGCAAAAATGAATTGATAATGGATGAAAATATAGAGTTATAATATGTTAAGATACAGAGTTAAGATAAATGAAAGAGGGTGAGGATTTGCTGATTTGATTATTTAAATGGGAATACAAAAAGGGGAGGTGTGAGGAGGTCAAGGAAACAAGCTAATGAGTTTAAAGTTACAAAAAACGGATTTGTTTTTAATTCTTTTTTATTTACTCGTTTTTTGTATTTTGTATTTTTATTTTTCTCTTTTCTTTTTAATGTATTTTTGTATGTTTTCTTTTTTTTATCTTTTTCTTTCCATATGTCTTCTTTGTATTTTGTAAACCTATGTTTTTGTAAAATCTCAATAAATATTTTATAAAAAAAAAATGAAAACCATTTGAATCCTGTTTGTGGGTTTCCCATAGGCATCTGGGTGACCACTGTGAGAACAGAAGGCTGGACTAGAATGTCATTCCACCGTAGCGGTAGAACCCCAGCTCCACGAAGCCGATTTCCTCCGGAGTTTAGAGGAAAACCGCCATTACGGTCGCTGGCGCTGACCGGAAATAAATATTTTATAAAAAAAAATGAAAACCATTTGAATCCTGTTTGTGGGTTTCCCATAGGCATCTGGGTGACCACTGTGAGAACAGAAGGCTGGACTAGATGGGCCATTGGACTGACCCAGAAGACTCTTCTTATGTTCTTATATGGCATTAATATGCATGGCATTAATCCACTAGTCCAGGGGTCTGCAACCTTTAAGACAAAAAGAGCCACTTGGAACCGTTTCTGAAGGAAAAAAACTGGGAGCCTCAAAACTCGTCATTATAAAAATAACTTTTTTGTCACTTTTTTATTATTTCTTTGTTTGACCCCTCAGAATTACTCCTCCTCATAGAAATAAATGTTAAATTAACAAGTTACCTTTTTGTGTGTGTGTGTTCTTCACTCCCCTTCAAAACAGTGACCAGCGTACATGCCCCTTACAATGTAGCGGGTGGGCGGGAAGGTGACGTCGGGACGGTGCGTGACTAACGCAAGCACCGCCCCCATGCGACGTCACAGCCAGTACAGCGTCCGCCAGAGTGGGGAGTGTCGGGGCGCACAATGCAGCTCCTCCCCTCGCTAGTATCCGCCCTGGAGCCACGGCAAAGGTGTAAAAGAGCCACATGCGGCTCCGGAGCCGCGGGATGCAGACCCCTGCACTAGTCCCCCAACCCACCTCTCATTACTTAGAGCTGCATCCTAGACTTTAATCTTCAGTGGGAGACTGTCTCCAGGTAGAAAGGAGCACACTGACTTTTCTCCCCACCCCCTCTCTCACACACATTCTCTTAAAATTTATATTTAGTAATACTTATACGCATAAAAATATAGAAATAAAAGTACCACAAATATTCTATAGACAATCCAGATTGGAGGGTCCATTCGTGGTAAGGGAACTCTAGGCAATGTCACACTTAAGTAAATCTTAAGTAAATATCAATGGGTTGCATCCAATGCTAGTCCTACTCAGAATAGATCCATATAAATTAATGGACATGACTAATTTAGGTTTATTAATTTCAGTGGGTCTACTCTGAGTAGGATGGGGGTGGACCTTGGTAATATGGCATCCTGTCCGAGGCCAAAATTGGACACCTGCCCCCAGCCCTTCTGCTACCTTCCCAAAACTTTGGGAAGGAGGACTCTAGGATCCTGTCAGAATCTCAAGCCTCCTTCCCAAAGCCCAGCACTCACTAGACTTTGAGAAGAAGGCTCCTTGGCCCCTATGCTCTGTGCAGGGGAATCGGTTGGGCTGCCCTCAGTCCACCTCTGTGCTGAAATTAGGTGGCTAAGACCCTCTGGGTATGAACTACTTGATTCCATTTACTTCAAAGAATCATATAATTGCAGAAGAGATGGAAAGGATCACCAGGATCTGAATGGGTTTGACTAATACAGTGGTACCTTGGGTTAAGAACTTAATTCGTTCTGGAGGTCTGTTCTTAACCTGAAACTGTTCTTAACCTGAGGTACCACTTTAGCTAATGGGGCCTCCCGCTGCTGCTGTGCCACCGGAGCATGATTTCTGTTCTCATCCTGAAGCAAAGTTCTTAACCCAAAGTACTATTTCTGGGTTACCGGAGTCTGTAACCTGAAGCGTCTGTAACCCAAGGTACCACTGTATTGGATCTTATTTAATATTTCAAGACAATCTTCATGATATGTTTCAGAAGGATTTCAATACAGCAAAGATGGTTTCCAACTTTCCAAAATAGGAAAGGCTTCATTTCCTATAGTGGCTCATAATGTGACTTTTACCATCACTAAAGCTTCTCAGCTTTAGTGCAACCAATTTTCTGCAGTAGATCTTTAATGTTTTGCAAATATGAGTTAGGCTGTGTACACACCAAACATTTGAAGCACATTTAAAGCATATGGCTTCCCCAAAGAATCAGGGAGAGACTGTTGTTTCAGGGTCCTTGGGGTTGTAGCTCTAAGAGAAATTAAGTACAGTCCCAGGGGTCTTTGGGGAAAGCCATGCGCTTTATATGTGTGGTGTGTATGCAGCCCTGCAATGAAATCTTGAAGTCTGCCATACTCCTGTTCATGATTCTAGCCAGTCAAGCCTCCTTCCCTTTACAGGCAACTTCTGAAATGAAGAACTAACTTCTTGGCAATAAAATGACAACTTTGAATGCACGACAGGGCCAATGAGATCCCCTGCGGCTTTCAGCTTCTCCACTGGCTTGTCTGCCACAACCCCTGCTTGGGCAGTTCCATCTGAAACCAATGCCTTGAACAGGAACATGTGGGCAGTGTCATTGTCACATGATGCCACAACCCAAGCAGCACAGTCTTTAGCATATGCGCCGCTGGGGTGTAAAGATCCGCCCAGCGCCCCCAAATTTAGTTTAGCCCCCAAACTAACTTTTATTATGCTTATGTCAGACACCACGCTTACGCCTTATCTCTTGTTTATGAAAGAAGGGAGGAAAAAGAAACAAACTTTTTTATTTGCTCAACCACCACACTTAAACTTTTAAGTATTGTTTAGGCACCTACTTAGGAGAAACATCAGTCGTGTCAAAGGTGCTGCTGACCCTGCTGCCACATAGCAGCGCAGCTCAATGCAATATGTAACATGATATTTTGATGTAAAAGTTCCTTTCGCGTGCACAGCGCTGTTGTGAATGACACGTGCCGCCGCTGGTGCAGAGCGTCTTTGCTAAATGAGCGCACAAAGTCAAAAGTCCTTTAGTGAAACAGTAGGTATACATTTCGGTAATACCTAGGTATATATGCATTTTGTTCTTCTAGCTCGATCAAAATTATTTATTATTTCATAACAGGTAGATAGTTAGCTTAGGCAGCTTCAGCAGTGAGCGCCTGGCGCCCCCCAGAATTTGGCGCCTGGGTGCCCTCACCCCTTGCACTGCCGGGTAAAGACGGCCATGAACCCAAGACAGTGGGTGCTCCTAGGCAAACCTTTGCCATCTTGGGGTGGGGTTGTGCCGCATGCTGACACATTCACGTTCTGCAACCTATTTTAAAAAATGTATATACTGCTTGGCTGTATTAAAAGCCTCTAGCCACTTTACAAGAAATGTTTTCAGTAAAAATAGTTGCAAACATTTAAAAATAATTAAAAGTAAAAGAAGAAAAAGCTTTCTTCTTTTTCTTTCAAGCTTTATGTGTCTGGGTGGGCTTGCCTAAAAATGCTTTAAGCAGGTGCCGAAAAGAGTGTAGTGAAGATGCATGCTTGATGTCAATAAAATTAAAGTGGATTTGGCAACAAAGCCATGCCCCACGCCAACTGAACGTTTTGTGATAAGGTGAGTGATGGCATGCCTTCCAAGATTTCTCCAATGAAAATAGGGACATCCCATTCCATAATGATAATTTTACTATTTATATCCCACGCATCTGACTGGGTTGCCCCAGCCACTCTGGGCGGCTTCCAACATATATAAAAACATATTAAAGCATTAAACATTTTTTAAAAAACCTTCCTTAAATAGGATTGCCTTCAGACGGCTCAAGGATCAGATAATTTCATACCCTCCAACATTTCTCCAATTAAAATAGGGACATCCTAAGGAAAAGTGGGACATTCCCGGATCAAATGAGAAATTGGGACAGCTTCTCTAAATCAGGGGCATCCCTGGAAAATAGGGACACTTGGAGGGTCTGTGATGAGGAAATGCTGTGGAAAGTGTGGAAAAACACTTGATGCTCCCCCCTCCAACTTCCCCACAAGCAAATCAGAATGAATACTTAAAGAGCAGACCATCTGGTAGTGACTTCAGTCTGTGGTCCAGATTAATTTCCTAGGCATTCAGAAAATTATTCTGCTTTTCCCAGATTATTTCCCAGAATTTGGGGAATCCACTCATCACTGACTGCATAATTCCACGACTCCTCTTGGAGATCAGTTGCTTTTGAACAAACCAAAGAATGCTCGCTCTCTCTCTCTCTCTCTCTCTCTCTCTCTCTGTGTGTGTGTGTGTTTTAGAGAGGCCAAAACGGAATTAGTGATTCTGCATTTTCTAGAAACCAGTATTGCATTCTTAATATCTAAGTCTGAATGTTTAAGCAGAGGGGAGAGGTCTTTGCTTTCCAGTCCACACAGACCCTAACTAGAAAGAGTTAGAAAGGGTTTGATTAAAAATCTCTCCTTCCCTGCAGATGAAACTTAATCTATCTAGCCAACTGAAGAAGAAATGAGCAATCACTAAACAGGTCTAAGCCAACACATCTACCTGATGTTCAAGCAATTCCACAGATCCCTCCAATCTAATTCATTTTCTAGATTAGCAGGGAAAATCCATCACAAATATTATTTATGGGCTTGCAATAAATAACTCTTTGCAGAAGTTGCAATGTGTTCTTGTAAATTTCAGCAGGACTTTCAGCAAGTTGGAAAGGTCAGGTCATTCTGCGATACTAGCTCTATAGTGTTGGAGCCTTTCCCTCATCTGTTTCAAATTAAGGGTAATATTTGGTGTAACAGTGCTCTCAATGGGGGAGCTGTGCAGCAGGCCTGGGAGAGAGCCCCTGCACATTCCTCTTGGGGCTCTGGCACAGGCTGGGGTAGGGAGGGGAAGGGGACACAGGGCTCTGTAAACAAAGGTTGAATGGCATTTGTATTGGAGAAGCTATTCATTTTGCCTCTCTCTTCCCACTCTCCCTCTTTCATGTGCAACTAGGTTTCATCGTTTGGGTCTGTTGGAGGCTCTGCAAAGTGTAGATTCAGAGAGCCAGGAGCAAGGAAAATATGGATCCTGGGTTTATTTTAATGGCTGTTCATGAAGCAGAATGAAGTGGCAGAATTGTGGACTGCACCACCTACAGAGGTGGGAGGGAGAGAAATCTTTGATAATGTTTCCCCACATTAGAAAGCAACAAACAAAAACATCTTGCTGGACTCATTTTCTACATGCATGGCTTGTGTCTGTGAGCATTAAAAAAAAAAAGCCATCCTCCCCCCACCCCCCAGCTTGCAGTAGTCCAGTCCAGAATTTTACCACCTTGCCAGGCGACTTCATTTTGGCTGCTTCGACACTAAACTTAAACTCTATTATTTTCATAGTCGCGTTTCCCCCCAAATAATCCTGGGAACTATAGTTCATCAAAAGTGCTGAGGGTTGTTAGAAGGCCTCATTCCCTTCACAGAGCTGCAGTTTCTCTCTTCACAGGGGATGCTGGTGAGGGGACCAGGGGTCTCCAAACAACCTTTAGCACTCTTCACGAACTGCAGTTCCCAGGATTCCTTGAAAGAAGCCATGACTCGGAAAGTGGCACAAGAGTGCTGCGCATGTATGGTGCAGACATGACCTGTGTGTTTGTGTGGACATAGGCATGTCTGGAGGCTGCCATGCTCATTTCCCACAATCCCCCTGATGTGGTGCAGCTCCAAGGCATCAAGGGAAATTAAAATGGCAGCTGCCAAGTCCCCACTAGTGCCCCCCATTTACATTGAAGTTTCCCACAATGCCCCAGAGCAACTTATATGAGGGACATTGTGGGAAATAAAAATGGCAGCTCTGACTCAGCTGCAGCAGGACCCAGGGCATAGTATCACAGAACTGTAGAGTTGGAGTTGTTTAGGTGGAATCTTCTTTCTTGTAGTTTGGATCCATTGCTCCGTGTCCGCTTCTCTGGAGCAGCAGAAAACAACCTTTCTCCCTCCTCTATGTGACATCCTTTTATATATTTGAACATGGCTATCATATCACCCCTTAACCTCCTCTTCTCCAGGCTAAACATGCCCAGCTCCCTTAGCCGTTCCTCATAAGGCATCGTTTCCAGGCCTTTGACCATTTTGGTTGCCCTCCTCTGGACACGTTCCAGTTTGTCAGTGTCCTTCTTGAACTGTGGAGAGTTCCCTTTCTGCCATCTCACTTGGGATTCTGCTTCTGTCTTATGAACAACAGCCGGTGTGCTCTGTAGACCCAGCCAATGCTCAGATTTTGAATGCATGTCCACAGAAGCCAACTTTCCCAGCTGTGTTCTATATCAGTGCTCAGTGTAGGAGCAGAGCAGAAATGCTGAGTGGCGGGGGCTGGGGGGGAAGGACCTCCCGGTAGGCTTAACAAGAGCCTCTTCATAATGTTCCATAGCCTGGCTGAGATTCAGGACCTCACAGAGGGTTTTGGGAAGGTGGTGCAGGCAGAGCTGGAAATGGATCTTCTTTTTCTCCAAGCAAACAAACAAAACATTTATCACAGATGGAGAGAGAGGGAGGGGATCCAGCTAACTAGCACAAACAAACCTTGGTGAGACAGGTGGATTTCCTAAGGAGGTACCCAGCAGTCCCGATTCCCTGGTGACCTGCTGGAATGCGGCGTTAACCAGGACTATTGACTGTGTGGCTCCGAAGCGCCCTCTCCAATTACATGGAGCCCAGACGGCCCCGTGGTTTCCCTTGGAGCTGAGGGCGATGAAACAATTGCTGAGACAGCTAGAGTGCCGGTGGCGGAAAACACATTCTGAATCGGACCGGACACTCAATGTCGAGCCTACCAAGTGGCGATAGCGACGACAAAAAGGATGTTCTTCACTGCCTCTATTGCATCTGCAGAAAACAGCAGCAGGAGACTCTTTCAGGTGGTTCGGAATCTATCAGAACCACTTTCGTCACTGGGGCCTGGTAGGGACCCCAAGATCTCCTGCAATGATTTTGCAAAGTATTTTTTCAGATAAAGTCGCTCCGATTCGGAAGGAGGTAAACTCCTACCATGCCCAAGAGGAAGGCCTCTGGTTTCTTGTGAAAAGTACACTTAAGTACCTTCTTAATTTCATTATAGATCATTTCCCAAAAGGCCTTGATCTTTGGGCACGTCCACCAAAGGTGGTAGAAAGTACCTTCAGTTTCCTTACATTTCCAGCATTTATTATTGGGCTTATGATAAATTTTTGCAAGCTTGACTGGGGTCATGTACCACCTGTAAATCATTTTCATAATGTTCTCTCTTAAGGCATTACATGCCGTAAATTTCATACCTGTGGTCCACAACTGTTCCCAGTCACCAAACATAATGTTGTGTCCGACATCTTGTGCCCATTTAATCATAGCAGATTTCACCGTTTCATCCTGAGTATTCCATTTCAACAGCAAGTTATACATCCTTGACAAAATCTTAGTTTTGGGTTCTAACAGTTCTGTTTCTAATTTTGATTTTTCCACCTGGAAGCCAATTTTCTTGTCCAAATTATATGCCTCCATCGTGGTGGCGATTCACATATGGGCTGAACAATTTAAAGACCACAGGGTTTGCTTTTGGACAGACAACCAGGCGGTGGTGTCTGTCCTAAACAAGCAATCCTCTCACTCCCCCAGGGTGGCGTCGCAGTCAGCAAACATAATGTCATGACCAATATCTTGTGCCCATTTAATCATAGCTGATTTAACCGTCTCATCCTGTGTATTCCATTTCAACAGCAAGTTATACATTCTTGACAGATTCTTAGTATTGGGTTCCAAAAGCTCTGTTTCTAATTTTGACCTCTCCACCTGGAAGCCAATTTTCCTGTCCTGTTTGAAGACTTCATTTATCTGGTAGTAATGAAGCCAGTCTCTTACTTTAGACTTCAATTTCTCATAACTCTGCAATTTCACTTTTCCCTCCTCATGCTCTATAATTTCCCAGTATTTTAGCCATTTGGATTCCATATTAAGTTTTTTCACTTCCTTAGCTTCCATTGGTGACAACCACCTAGGGGTTTTATTTTCCAGCAAGTCTTTATACCGAATCCAAACATTATATAATGCTTTCCTAACAATATGGTTTTTAAAACCTTGATGGATTTTAACCTTGTCATACCATATATATGCATGCCAGCCAAATCTGTTATTGAACCCTTCCAAATCTAAAATGTCTGTGTTTTCAAGAAGCAGCCTGTTTTTCAGCCAGCAAAAAGCCGCTGATTCATAATACAATTTTAAGTCCGGCAGGGCAAACCCCCCTCTTTCTTTTGCATCAGTTAGTATCTTAAATTTTATTCTGGGCTTTTTGCCCTGCCAGACAAATCTAGATATGTCTTTTTGCCACCTCTTGAAACAATCCATTTTATCCACAATCTGCAATGTTTGAAACAAAAATAACATTCTCGGCAAAACATTCATCTTAATAACAGCGATTCGGCCTAACAAGGAAAGTCTCAAATTTGACCATATTTCTAGATCTTTCTTCACTTCTGTCCAACAGGGATCAATTCCAATCTGTTACCTCCGAGGATGTGGACAGGCTGCTTGGATGAATGAAACCAGCCACCTGTCTCCTTGATCCATGTCCATCCTGGCTGATAAAAGCGAGCCGGGAAGGGCTGGGCGATGGGCTCTGCAGGGTGGTGAATGCTTCCCTCTGCGAGGGAGCTTTCCCAGACCCGCTGAAAGAAGTGGTCATTAAACCGCTTCTTAAAAAAACATCTTTAGACCTGGCGAATTTGGCCAACTATCACCCAGTCTCAAATCTTCTATTCTTGGGCAAGGTGATTGAGTGGGTGGTTGCTGAACAACTCCAAGCACGCCTGCAAGATGCGGACCATTTGGATCCTTTCTGTTATGTACTGAGTTGAATAGGATCCAAACTGCAGCAGTCTGATTGGTCCTAGAACAATAGGATTCAGAATGCAGCAGTCTGATTGGTCCTAGAACAATGCAGCAGTATGATTGGTTGGCAGGAACCACCCAATCATGCTCCAGATAGAAGTGAATCCACAACCTGATTGGCTTACAGTAGAATTCCGGAATTAGCCAATCATGTGCAGCCCATTGTGTAAATAATGTATATAAAGCAGATACCTTGGTTTTTTTTTTAAGAAATATTTATTGAAGTTTTACAAAAACAAATATGCAAGAACACATAATAAAAGAAAAAATAAAAATAAAAATACAACATATAAAAACACAGAAAATAAGAAAAATTAAAAACAATTCCATTTTTCATAACTTAAAACTCATTTGCTTGTTTCTTTGACCTCCTCACACCTCCCCTTCTTGTATTCCCATTTAATTAATCAAATCAGCAAATCCTTACCCTCTTTCATTTATCTTAACTCTACATTTTATAACTCTGTATTTTCATCCATTATCAATTCATTTTTGCATATTCTTACTAACTTTGTTGCTAATACCACTTATTTCCAATCCAACATCATTTTAATTATGTTTTTACCTATTTATAACCCTTTTTTCATATTCTCTTAAAGCATTACAGCTGGAAACCACTTAATTTCTATCCAACATCATTCTAACATTCATTAATTTTACAATATTTTTGTAGATAGTCTTTAAATTTCTTCCAATCTTCTTCCACCGACTCTTCTCCCTGGTCTCGGATTCTGCCAGTCATTTCTGCCAATCCCATATAGTCCATCACCTTCATCTGCCATTCTTCCAGAGTGGTTAGATCTTGTGTCTTCCAATACTTTGCAATAAGTATTCTTGCTGCTGTTGTAGCATACATAAAAAAAGTTCTGTCCTTCTTTGGCACCAATTGGCCCACAATGCCTAGAAGGAAGGCCTCTGGTTTCTTCAGGAAGGTATATTTAAATACCTTTTTCATTTCATTATAGATCATTTCCCAGAAAGCCTTAATTCTTGGGCACGTCCACCAAAGGTGAAAGAATGTACCTTCAGTTTCTTTACATTTCCAACATTTATTATCGGGCAAATGATATATTTTTGCAAGCTTGACTGGTGTCATGTACCACCTGTATATCATTTTCATAATATTCTCTCTTAAGGCATTACATGCCGTAAATTTCATACCTGTGGTCCACAACTGTTCCCAGTCACCAAACATAATGTTGTGTCCGACATCTTGTGCCCATTTAATCATAGCAGATTTCACCGTTTCATCCTGAGTATTCCATTTCAACAGCAAGTTATACATCCTTGACAAAATCTTAGTTTTGGGTTCTAACAGTTCTGTTTCTAATTTTGATTTTTCCACCTGGAAGCCAATTTTCTTGTCCAAATTATATGCCTCCATCGTGGTGGCGATTCACATATGGGCTGAACAATTTAAAGACCACAGGGTTTGCTTTTGGACAGACAACCAGGCGGTGGTGTCTGTCCTAAACAAGCAATCCTCTCACTCCCCCAGGGTGGCGTCGCTGTTGCGTTATTTTGTTCTTTCCTGCCTTTGGCTAAACCTATATGCCTCTGCCAGATTTGTCCCAGGTATAGATAACAACATTGCGGATGCTCTATCTCGTTTCCAGATGGATCGCTTTCGCTCCTTGGCACCGGATGCACTGCAGCTGCCGCAGCCGTTTCCGGTACATCTCTGGAGTATTGGCAACGAGAAGCAATAAAGGGAGTATTGTCATCAGTAGCACCCTCAACCCTAAGATCCTATAATAAGGCGTGGTTGGATTTCACATCATTTCGCCAAAAAAAAGGGCTATTCAAGCCAGGCAGGCCCCCGTCTGAATCAGACGTCATTGAATATCTTGTCCACCTCCGTGACTTAGGTCGAGCCCCCAAAACCCTCAACATTCACTCCGCAGCAATATCATTCTTCGCCAAAGCTTTGTTCTCAGCTGACCCCTGTGCGCACTTCGTGGTGCGGAAGATGCTGGAGGGCTGGCGTAGGTCGCGGCCTACTGGCCCCGACAGCAGAAGACCCATAACTTATGACTTGCTCTGGGAGATACGTAAGAAGCTTAGGGACATCTGCTGGTCCAGGTATGAGGCCAAGTTATTTTCCACAGCGTTTTCCTTTGCCTTCTTTGGGGCCTTACGCATTGGCGAGGTGGTCTGTGAAGAAGTACCGGTTAGTAGCAATAGGGGGCTCTTGTTGGAGGATGTATCTTTGTCTAGTTCAGAGGTAATCTTGAGGATCCGTAGCTCAAAGACCGATCAGCTTGGTAGAGGGGCCTTAATCGGCTTGCAGGCAACTCAGAAAGCTGGCCCCTGCCCGGTAAAGGACGCAAGGAAGTTTTTGTGCATAAGATCAAAAGTAAGTGGCCCTTTCTTCATACACGCCGATGGCTCCCGCCTGTCAAAACATCAGTTTACAAGGGTTTTGCGCAAGGCGATCGCGGCCATTGGGCTTCCACCTGAGGAGTTTGCTGCACATTCTTTCCGCATCGGGGCTGCGACCACCGCTGTCCACATGGGTTTACCGGCTGAGAGGATAATGGACATGGGACGGTGGAAGTCGAGAGCGTACAAGGGATACATCCGCAAACCACGCTAACTCCCCCTTCCACAGCATTCCCCCTGACCCAGCTCTCCTATTCTCTTCTTTCAGGTGTCGGGGCAGTACGTCTCTGGATCGTTGGCCACAGTATTGTTCACTGGGCAAGACTTCGGGCGGTCACCAGGGATTGGTGCGGTGACCTGCAACTCCCCAACAATGTCAAATTGTCTTGGATTACACGGCGGGGAATGCGTTGGGAAGAGTTCCTCCCGGCAGTATCAAATAGAATTGCAGTTGAAGGCCCACCCGATGCGCTGGTCATCCAACTGGGCGAGAATGACCTGGCTTACAGAAAAGGGGTGGACTTGATGTGGAACATTGTCAATGACCTGGAGGAGTTGCGGGCTTCATATTCAAACATTACAATAATCTGGTCATCTTTGCTGGAGAGGCGCTACTGGCGGGACGCCGCAAATCCTGTGGCTGTGAATAGAGCCAGGAGGATCCTCGAGCGCTCGGTGGCGCGTAGAGTGGCTGCGATGGGTGGGCGGGTCATTGAGCACCCATGCATCCAGTTTAGCAAGGAAGCACTCTATCGCGGGGATGGCGTGCATCTCTCTGATGCGGGAAATGATATTTGGCTGGCCGATATTTGTCAGGGTATCAGGGATTGGTTACAGGTCTGAGGGTATTGGCGGCGAGCCTGGCTCGGGTGGCGGTTAGGCATTGGCCGGGGTATTGTTATGCAAATGAGATCGGGGGGGAGGAACGCCATCACCTCCCCCACTTCTTGAAGGGTAGTTCGTTAAAGGACTCCGAGGGGCGTCGCCTCGTCCGAAACCTACGGAGGCTAGGGCCTAAAGCGCGCTCCCGAGCGGTAACCCCTCGGGGAGCGCCTAGGGATGTGCATCTCGGGGGCTCCCCCTGCTGGTGTTTAACCCTTCCCGGTTAGAACCGGATAGTCTGTTAGGGCCAATGCCTAAGCCAATACCGCTCTTTCCTGTAATCAATAAAGTTGTGGCCATTTTTCGCCCATTAACCTAAATTCTGGTGTCCTGTGTCTTTATTTACTCCATCTGTGGGAGGGGGAGGGAATAGCCACGCAAAGCCACTCCCGAATTTAGGAGGGGGGGGGGTGTTGCGGGCTCATGACGCCGCCCACACCAGGGATTCCCTTTTATTATTCATCTCCTGCAGCCTCAGCCAATCGGCTGGCAGCAGGGGCGGGCCGACCTAGGGGCACTTAAGGTCGGGGCAGCCCTTGGCTCGCCCCTTTTCCTCCTTCGCAGCAGCTGTGTTTTCCCACCCACCCGCCCTTTAGGTTTAGCATTCAGACTTTGCTATGGGCTTTGGCTGGTCGCCGCAAGGGGCCTGGTAGGAGTTTTTCCATTTGGCTAATTGGCTGGAATTTTGAAGCCACTTGGTTTTTTCGCCTACCTCGTAGCAAACGTCACAACTTCTTGGTCTTGGCGGTTAGGCATTGCCCGGGGTATTGTTATGCAAATGAGATCGGGGGGGAGGAACGCCATCACCTCCCCCACTTCTTGAAGGGTAGTTCGTTAAAGGACTCCGAGGGGCGTCGCCTCGTCCGAAACCTACGGAGGCTAGGGCCTAAAGCGTGCTCCCGAGCGGTAACCCCTCGGGGAGCGCCTAGGGATGTGCATCTCGGGGGCTCCCCCTGCTGGTGTTTAACCCTTCCCGGTTAGAACCGGATAGTCTGTTAGGGCCAATGCCTAAGCCAATACCGCTCTTTCCTGTAATCAATAAAGTTGTGGCCATTTTTCGCCCATTAACCTAAATTCTGGTGTCCTGTGTCTTTATTTACTCCATCTGTGGGAGGGGGAGGGAATAGCCACGCAATAATGAAGCCAATCTCGCACTTTGTTTTTTAGTTTCTCAAAACTCTGCAGTTTTAGTCTATCTCCCTCTTGTTCCAAAATTTCCCAATATTTCGGCCATTTGGCCTCCATATTGAGTTTTTTCTGGGCTTTTGCTTCCATTCGTGACAGCCAGCTTGGGGTTTTATTCTCCAATAAATCCTTATATCTTATCCAAACATTGAACAAAGCTTTCCTGACAATATGGTTCTTAAATGCTTTATGTGCTTTAACCTTGTCGTACCACAAATATGCATGCCACCCGAAAACATTGTTAAAACCTTCTAAATCCAAAATGTCTGTGTTCTCAAGAAGCAGCCAGTCTTTCAACCAGCAGAATGCTGCTGATTCATAGTAAAATTTAAAGTCTGGCAGGGCAAATCCACCCCTTTCCTTTGCATCAGTTAATATCTTGAATTTTATTCTGGGCTTCTTGCCCTGCCAGACAAATCTAGAGATATCTTTCTGCCACTTCTTGAAACAATCCATCTTGTCCACAATTTGCAGCGTTTGAAACAAAAACAGCATTCTAGGCAATACATTCATCTTTATAGCTGCAATTTGACCCAACAAGTAAAGCTTCAAATTTGACCAAATTTCTAAGTCTTTTTTCACTTCCGTCCAACATTTTTCATAATTATCTTTAAATAAATTCCCATTTTTTGCTGTCATGTTAATCCCCAAGTATTTCACTTTCTTAACCACAGTCAGACCTGTCTCATTCTGAAACCTCTCTCTTTCAATCAGTGTTAAATTTTTCTCTAAAACCTTAGTTTTTGACTTGTTCAGCTTGAATCCTGCCACTTGACCAAATTCTTGAATTAGTTCTAAAACCCTTTTAGTACTAGATTCTGGCTCCTGTAACGTCAATACTAAATCATCTGCAAATGCTCTCAATTTGTACTGTTTGGCTCCGACCTGTATACCTTTAACCAACCGGTCCCTTCTAATCATATTCAGCAGAACCTCCAGGACCGATATAAAAAGCAATGGGGAGATTGGGCACCCCTGTCGTGTCCCTTTTTCTATCTTAAATTCTTCCGTCACCACATTATTTACAATTAATTTAGCCTTTTGTTCAGAATATATTGCACCTATACCATTTTCAAAACCTTGGCCTACCCCCATCCCCTGTAGGTTCTTTTTCATAAAACTCCAAGAGATATTGTCAAAGGCTTTCTCCGCGTCCACAAATATCAGAACTGCTTTAGTGTTTATATTCACTTCTAGTTTTTCCAAGATATCAATTATGTTCCTCAAATTATCAGACAAATGTCTTCCCGGGAGAAAGCCCGCTTGGTCTTTATGAATCTCTTCCATCAATACTTTTTTCAATCTCTTGGCCAAAATGTCAGCAAAAATTTTGTAATCCACATTAAGTAACGATATAGGGCGGTAGTTCTTAAGCTGAGTCTTTTCAGTCTCTGTTTTCGGTATAAGTGTAATATACGCCTCTTTCCACGACTCTGGTGCCCTCTTCCCTTCCAGAATTTCATTGCAGACTTCCTTCAAAGGTTGTAATAACCACTCTTTCAAAGATCTATAATATCTAGAAGTCAGCCCATCCGGTCCTGGAGATTTGCCCAATTGCATATTTTGAATGGCACCTTCTACTTCCTGTTCAGATATTTTATAGTTCAACATTAATTTACTTTCTTGGGAGATTTTTTGTAATCCATTTGTCTTCAAAAATCGGTCTGTGTCCATTTCTTTCTGTGGCCCTTGTGAGTATAATTGTTTAAATTCCTCTGGAAATAATTTCTAATCTCATTTGGGTTATGTATGTTCTTTCCTTCCACTTCTAAATTTGTAATAGTATTTAATTTTTGCCTTTTTTTCATTTGCCAAGCCAACAATTTCCCACATTTATTAGCTGATTCAAATGTTTTTTGTCTCATTTGTTTAATTTTCCATTCTATTTCCTGATTCATCATTTCCATATATTGTACTTGATATAGTTTTATTTCTCTCAAGATCTCCTGCGACTTTGGTTTTGCCCTCAATTTCTTCTCACTTTCTTTTATTTTCTCCAAAATTTTATCTTTCTTCTCATTTTGACTTCTCTTCTTTATTGCATTCTGTTGTATCAAAAACCCTCTCATAACAGCTTTGCTTGCGTCCCAGATTACTCTTTTTTCTACATTAGTGTTCATATTTATTTCAAAATAATCTCTCAAAGTTTTTTGGGCCTTTTTATACACTTCTTCATCTCCAAATAAGGTGTCATTCATCCTCCATCTGAAGGAGCCAGTTGATATTTGCTTCATCTCCATCCTTACAGCATTATGGTCGGAGCAAGTTTTTGGGCAGATTTCCACTTACTTTATCTTTGGTGCCATTCCTCTAGTTACCCATATTTGGTCAATTCTAGTCCATGTCATATTGGCTTCAGAAAAGAAGGTTCCTTCTCTTCCCAAGGGGTTCTTTGTTCTCCAAATATCCACTAAGTCCATATTGTCTGTCATTTCAAAAAAAGTTTTTGGTAGTCTACCATCCTTGGTAACTACCTGTCTTTGTGCCTTGTCCATGTTTGTAGATACAACTCCATTCATATCCCCCATCAAAATCAGATTGTAATCCAGATAGTCCAATAATGTCTCATGCAACTTTTTAAAAAATTCAGATTTCCCCTCATTCGATGCATAAATTCCTACGATCAGAAATTTCTCTCCTTGAACTTGAATTTCAATTGCCAGGAATCTTCCTTGTTCATCTTTAAAAATAAATTTCGGTAATAGTCTCTCCTTTGCATATATCACAACTCCTCTTTTTTAAACTTTGTCAGATGAGATAAACTCCTGTCCCAATCTCTTATTAATAAGTAATTTCCTGTGTAACCTTGTTACATGAGTTTCTTGTAGACAAATCAAGTCCAATTGTTCCTTTTTTAATAAATGAAAAACACTTTTTCTCTTCCGAGGAGAGTTAAGACAGTTGCAATTCCAACTTAAAAGTTGCAGAGCCATGATGGGGTTACTTCGCTTTGCCTCCGACTGCACCAAGTGTCTGTTCTTGTTCTGTCAGTGGTGTCTCTTTCTCTGGACCGTGCAATCCAAAAGATAGGTTTGCTATATCCAGTATTCCTTTTTCCAGTGCTCTTGGCTCTTCTCCAGATTCCGCTTCTTTCTGTAGATCTTCTTCGTGGTCTTTCAAAAACCTGTCTTTGTCGTTAACTGATCTTATTTTTATCTTTCTTCCTTTATATTTAAAGGATAGACCTTGGGGAAATTCCCACCTAAAGAGAATTCTATTTCTTCTCAACAGGGCGACTAGATCCCCGTAGTTAAGCCTTAAGTCCAAAAGATGTTTTGGAATATCCTTAAATATCTCCACTCTTGAGTCGTCAATTTCCAAAGTCCTTTGATAGTGCAGGTTCAAAATTTTATCTCTCTCCTCTTTTGTTTGAAAAGTAATCAAGCAGTCCCTCACCTTGTTCCTCCTTTGTCCTCTTCCAAGTCTAAATGCACTCACTATCTTAAATTCTTCCTTCCCCAAGTCCTGTTGCCAAAAATCTGTAAATTCCTGTGTAAGAAAGTCGGCCAGATTATCTTTCTCACGTTCTGGTACAGCCCTGATTCTTAAATTCCTCTGTTTCTCTTTCAATTCAATCATAGACAAACCGTGGTCCTCCAATTGCTTATATACTGGTGGTATCTTCTCTTGAGTAGCAGTTGCAATATCTTTTGCTTCTTCAGCTATCTTTCTGGTCGAAGCAGATTCCTGTAATAATTTTTCAATAGACTGTGTATTGGTATTCACCTTCTGTCCCAAATTATTAATGCTTGTAGTATTCAAATCAATTTTAACTGATGCTTCAGCTACTTGTTTATTTGTCTCAGCTACCTGCTTAGCTAAGTTTTCCAAGGATTCATTAATTTTTCCAAGTGCATGTGCCAAAACGTCTTCGGACGACATAACTTTTGGTTTGACCTGTGGAGGAGCAGCTCCTGATGTTCCAGATGCTCCAGATGTTGAAGCCCTTCGCTGCTGCGCAGTGTCTGTCCGATAGTGTCTGCCAGACCTAGTAGTCTTTTCCTGCGCCAACTCTAACTTTCCTCTCCCATCTGCCATACCACTCTCATGAGAATCCAAGGTCAATCCCACGGTTAAAAGTTTGTTTTGAAAAGGAATTTTCCTATAATCCAGTTGTTATTGTAGCAATGTCAAACCTCCTCTAGGGGCACACAGTAACAACCAAAGTTTGCAACTTTTAAAGACAAATATAGTCCTTATGAGTCCCCCAATTCACTTAAAAACAACAGTTTCAGTCCACTTTGACAGTTACTTTAAAACCAGGAGAAGTCCAGAAACACTGTATCTCTTTTTGCAGAGCTAAGTCAAAGGTCCTCTGCTTACCGATAGGCTTTCCACTGAGCGGCTTTCCTTGTCTGGGGGCAGTCCGTTCCCAGGTTTTAGGCAGCAGATTTTAGATTCCTTTTCCTCTTGTTTTTGCAGGTAAATACACCTCAAACTTTCCCCCCTCCTCTCCTGCAAACTGGAGGGGAGACCGCTTTCCTGATGTTAAGATTTAAGTCTTTTTCCAAAACGTCTTTTCAAGTTTCCGCTTTACAGTCTCTTTGCTTTAATCTGTTTACAAGAAGGGAAGGCAGACTTCCTGTTTATACCTTCCCGCTTCGGTGTCAAATTAACTTATTCTTTTAAATCCAATTTAATCCTACTCACGGGTAGTTACTTTCAGAGTCCAATTGTCCCAGGAAAAAGTCAGCGCTCTCCGATAACAGCTGTGCGGCTTCACTCCGCGGAAGAAGCAGTCGACTCTCAGCACCGTGCCGCTCACCCCGTCCCACTCCGGAGCCCTAAAAAGGGTCCCTTTGCAGATTGGGGGGGCGCAAATGCTGCCCGCCAAGTCCCCACGTTCACAGGCTTCCCCCGCCTGTGATTTTTAAAGGGCCCCCGCTTTGCCGCAGCGGTAAGACCCAATCCCATGGAGCTGGTCCCTCCGAGACTCAGAGGGAATCCGCCATTAATCGATGGCGCTGACCCGGAAGTCTATAAAGCAGATACCTTGAGGGGACTTTCATTCATTCCTCCTCACCACTATGAGCTGAATAAAGAGCATGAAATCACTTTGCGACTCTGAGTATATTTCACTGGTGACGAAGGTGGGATCCCGCTGTGCTGACTGCCACACACAGCACCGCAGCACCGCCACCTGCTGCACCGCTGCCTCGCACCGTGTATCCAGGCTTCAGCTCCGGGACACAAGGAAATCAGAATGGCAACCGACAGCAGCTTCTCGCCGTTCAACCCAGCATCTGGAGACTGGGAAGCGTACGCTTCCCGTTTCACCTTCCTCCTAGAAGCCAAAGGGGTCACCGATGAAGAAGACGCCAAGAAGAGGGCAATATTCTTCAGCGTCTGCGGAGAGGAGACGTTTGAAATCGCCCGGGCTCTCCTTGCGCCTGAAGATGTTGCTACTGTTCCATACAAAACAATAATGGAACAGCTGAAGGGGCACTTTTCGCCACAGCCCTCAGTGGTGGCTCGTCGAAATGCCTTCTACGCAAAGCGGCAAGCCCCTGGGGAAACCATAACTGGGTTTGTGACCTCTCTCCGCCAAGCTGCCCGGTTCTGCAACTTCTCAGAGCTGGAGAACATGCTTTGTGACCGCCTCGTCGGTGGCCTGAAGGATGAGAAGCTGCAACGACGCCTCTACGCTAAGAAGAACCTAACGTTCCAGGTCGCTCTGGAGGAGGCCCTGGCAACGGAAGCTGCCAAGAGGTCGACGCAAGAGGCACGGCCGAGCCAGCCGTCCCAACCGAGGGTCCACCACGAAGACCTCACTGATGACTCAGGATCCAACAGGGAGGAGGTGCACCGAGTACAGTAGCGCACACAAGCAGCCCACATACCACAGCTGCCTCGACGAGAAGGAGGGAACTGCGCAAGCTGTGGAGAAAGTCACGAGAGGAGGACCTGCCGTTTCCGCAACGCAGAGTGCAGGCAGTGCAGAAAATTGGGACACATCGCCCGGGTGTGTCGAGCTCGGCCCACCCGACGCCAGGAATCAGATGACCAATCCAAGAGCCCCAGGTCCCGGGGCCCAACGCACCAAGGCAACTCGACGGAGCTCACATACTTCCAGGTATACCAGTTGCCCCACCCCAACGTAGAGAAAATTTATGTAGAGGTACAGATAGAGGGGGCCCCATGCCGCATGGGGCTTGACACGGGTTCAACTCTATCCATAATCTCGGCAAGGACCTTAAGGAAACTGTGTCCTACTGGGGGTCCCAAACTCAGGCCGGCCCCATTCACCCTCCGGGACTTCCAGAAACGTAAGGTCCCCACAATGGGGGTGGGGACCTTCAGGGTGCAGTACCGAGGGTGGACGCGGCAACTGGACTTGCTTGTGGTCAAGGGCCCCTACATTAGCTTACTTGGATTGCCATGGTTTGGACCACTGGGGCTAGCCGTCACCGGGGTGAACCACACTACCTTACAAGTGGACGTGGATGCCATATGCAAGGAATTTCCAGGAGTTTTCGATGGGAAATTGGGACAGTATACGGGTCCCCCCATTGCTCTACAGCTTGACCCCGCAGTACGACCGGTCAGGCTCAAGGCCCGCCGGGTCCCGTTCGCCCTGAAACCCCGTATAGACGAGGAATTGGACCGACTCGTGGAGCAAGGAGTGCTGGAGCCGGTGCCTAATGCCCCCTGGGAAACCCCAATCGTCACACCCGTCAAGCCTAATGGTTCGGTCCACATCTGCGCAGACTACAAATGTACCATAAACAAGGCCCTCACGGCCCATGCATACCCAGTGCCAGTGGTCAGCCATGTCCTTGCTACCCTGGCTGGGTCGAAAATTTTTGGCAAGCTGGACCTGGCCCAAGCATATCAACAGCTGCCAGTAGATGAGGCCACAGCAGAGGCACAGACGATTGTGATGCACAGAGGAGCGTTCAGGGTAAAGCGGCTGCAATTCGGTGTCAGCGTGGCACCAGGCATATTCCAGAATCTAATGGACTCTCTCCTTAAAGGGATTCCTGGTGTCACCCCCTTCTTCGATGATGTGTTGATTGCCGGGCCCACACCCGAGGAGTTTGAGGACTGCCTCCGCACCGTTCTGCACCGTTTCCAGACGGTGGGTCTCAAGGTGAAGCGGGAAAAATGTCTACTAGGAGTGCCTCAGGTGGACTTTCTGGGATTTATGGTGGACGCAGAAGGGGTCCACCCGACTGGGGACAAGGTACGGGCCATTTGTGATGCCCCAGTGCCCAAGAACAAGACTGAACTTCAGGCCTTCTTGGGACTATTGAACTTTTACCATTCCTTACTTCCCCACAAGGTGGCGGTAGTGGAGCCCCTACACAGACTCCTGGACAAGCGGGCCCCTTGGGTGTGGGGCCAGCGCCAGGAGGCCACATTCCAGGCAGTCAAGGACTTGCTTGTCTCAAACTCGGTCTTGGCACACTTCGACGAGAGGCTGCCGGTGGTGCTAGAATGTGACGCCTCGCCCTATGGCATCGGCGCTGTCCTGAGACACCAACTCCCAGATGGAAGAGAGGTACCGGTGGCATACTTTTCCCAGACACTCAACGCAACCGAGCGGAACTACTCGCAAATCGACAAGGAGGGTCTGGCAATCGTGAAGGGAGTAAAAAAATTCCATGATTTCTTGTACGGGCGGCCCTTCACCGTGGTGACTGACCACAAGCCGTTGCTTGGCTTGTTTGCCCCCGAAAAGCAGACCCCCCAAGTGCTGTCTCCTCGCGTCCTCAGGTGGTCAATTTTCCTTGCCAGCTACCAGTATGCACTGATTCACCGCCCTGGGAAGGCGATGGGCCATGAGGACACCCTCAGCAGGCTACCACTACCGGAAACAGGCCCTGACCCAGCACCGGCACAAGAGGTTATGAGCCTGGAGCTGCTTCCCGAGCACCCCATTCAGGCACAAGAAGTTGCACACCATTCCAAGAAAGATAGGGTCAACTCCCGGGTCCTGGACTGGGTGTGGAGGGGATGGCCCAGCAGCAGCCCCGGGCCAGAATTCGCTGGCTACACAACCCGCAAACAGAAACTGTTGGCCCACAAGGGGTGCCTGTTATGGGGAAGCAGGGTCGTTGTTCCCCAGCCCCTCCGCAAAAGGGTCCTCACAGCCCTACACGAGACACACCCAGGGGTAGTAAGAATGAAGGCCCTTGCCAGGAGTTATGTGTGGTGGCCGGGGATCAACGGAGAGATAGAGGCCTGGGTCAAACACTGCCAGGCCTGCCAAGAATCCCGCCCAGATCCCCCAAGGGCCCCAGTCCAGTCCTGGGAGTCCGCCTGAGCACCATGGTCATGCCTGCATGTGGACTTCGCTGGCCCCTTTCAGGGGAAAACATTCTTCATAGTGGTGGACTCCTACACCAAATGGCTGGAAGTCGCACTGGTACCGTCCACTTCTACGTCCGCAGCCATCCGGGTACTACGCAGGCTGTTTGCAACCCACGGGCTCCCTGACACTCTCGTCTCAGACAACGGGACTGCATTTACGTCAGGAGAATTCCAAACCTTCACAGCGCAGAACGCCATCTGCCACATCCGTTCGGCGCCATTCCACCCTGCTACCAATGGCCAAGCAGAACGCATGGTGCGGACCACCAAGGACACCCTTCGCCGCATGACGCAAGCGGATTGGGAGTACCGCCTTGCCACATTCCTTCTAGCACAGCACAGCACCCCCAGCTCAACGACTGGCCGGAGCCCCGCTGAACTACTAATGGGTCGGCGCCTTGCAATCAGATTGGACCGCCTTCACCCCGATAGAGCTCAGGATGAGGTAGTGGTGGGGGAAGGCAGGAACCCCCGGACCTTCGAGGCCCAGGACCCAGTGTATGCAAAGAATTTTGGGGCAGGCCCTGCATGGGTACCCGTCACAGTCACCAGGGTCACTGGCCCCATGTCGCACGAGGTGCTAACAGATGGGGGGCAATGCTGGTGCCGCCACTGCGACCAGATATGGCGACGATTCCCGGGAGAAAGCCAGGAGGAGGAGGACAGGTCAGAGGAGTCCCAAGGGAACAGTGGGGCAGTGAGGCCCATAGAGCAGCAGGGGCAAGCAGGAGAGGCAGAATCAGTAAATACAGAGAGGACCCATGAGGCCGAAAGGACACTGGAACCAGAACCACGACTGGACGAGCCGGTTGCGCCAGACCATACAGCCCCATCACAGCCAGCATTCTTGGAACACGAGCCAGAACCTGAACCCCGGACCAGGGAACACCCCAGGCCGCAACGCACACGTAGGCCGCCGGCGTACCTCGAGGACTATGAATGCGACCTCCCAGGCAGGACTGGAACTTAGAGGGGAGGGGTGTTATGTACTGAGTTGAATAGGATCCAAACTGCAGCAGTCTGATTGGTCCTAGAACAATAGGATTCAGACTGCAGCAGTCTGATTGGTCCTAGAACAAGGCAGCAGTATGATTGGTTGGCAGGAACCACCCAATCATGCTCCAGATAGAAGTGAATCCACAACCTGATTGGCTTACAGTAGAATTCCGGAATTAGCCAATCATGTGCAGCCCATTGTGTAAATAATGTATATAAAGCAGATACCTTGAGGGGACTTTCATTCATTCCTCCTCACCACTATGAGCTGAATAAAGAGCATGAAATCACTTTGCGACTCTGAGTATATTTCACTTTCCAACTGGGATTCAGGCCTCCTCATGGGACTGAAACTGCCTTGGTCGCACTGGTCGATGATTTCCAGCTGGCTAGGGACAAAGGTGAGAGCTGTTTCCTAGTTCTGCTGGATCTCTCAGCGGCCTTTGATCCTATTGATCATGACATCCTTCTGGACTGTCTAAATGGGCTGGGAGCTGGGGGCACTGTTATACAGTCGTTCTGCTCCTTTCTCCTGGGCTGTGTCCAGAAAGTGCTGTTGGGGGGATGAGTGTTCAGACCCCTGGGCTCTCACTTGTGGGGTGCCTTAGGGTTCCGTCCTCTGCCCCATGCTTTTTAACATCTATATGAAGCCGCTGGGAGAGATCACCAGGGGGTTAGTGCTGGGTGTTCATCAGTATGCGGATGATACTCAGCTCTATCTCTCTTTTAAATCAGAACCAGTGAAGGTGGTGAAGGTCCTGTGTGAGTGTCTGGAGGCAGTTGGAGGATGGATGGCAGCTAACAGATTGAGGTTGAATCCTGACAAGACAGAAGTACTGTCTTGTACTTCTGATCAAGGGAAGATCAAGGGACTAGATCAAGGGAAGTAATAGTGCCACTGTATTCTGCTCTGGTCAGACCTCACCTGGAGTACTGTGTCCAGTTCTGGGCACCACAGTTCAAGAAGGACACTGATAAACTGGAACGTGTCCAGAGGAGGGCAACCAAAATGGTCAAAGGCCTGGAAACGATGCCTTATGAGGAACGGCTAAGGGAGCTGGGCATGTTTAGCCTGGAGAAGAGGAGGTTAAGGGGTGATATGATAGCCATGTTCAAATATATAAAAGGATGTCACATAGAGGAGGGAGAAAGGTTGTTTTCTGCTGCTCCAGAGAAGCGGACACGGAGCAATGGATCCAAACTACAAGAAAGAAGATTCCACCTAAACATTAAGAAGAACTTCCTGACAGTAAGAGCTGTTCGACAGTGGAATTT
This sequence comes from Podarcis filfolensis, assembly GCF_964270895.1. NCBI lineage: Eukaryota > Metazoa > Chordata > Lepidosauria > Squamata > Lacertidae > Podarcis > Podarcis filfolensis. The sequence continues at coordinate 992,515 of NC_139611.1, read as the reverse complement.
GCTGCCAAGGAGTGTGGTGGAGTCTCCTTCTTTGGAGGTCTTTAAGCAGAGGCTTGACAACCATATGTCAGGAGTGCTCTGATGGTGTTTCCTGCTTGGCAGGGGGTTGGACTCGATGGCCCTTGTGGTCTCTTCCAACTCTATGATTCTATGATTCTATGATTCTACTGTTTTTGGGGGACAGGGGGCGGGCGGGTGTGGAGACTCCCTGGTCCTGAATGGGGTAACTATGCCCCTGAAGGATCAGGTGCGCAGCTTGGGAGTCATTTTGGACTCACAGCTGTCCTTGGAGGTGCAGGTCAATTCTGTGTCCAGGGCAACTGTCTACCAGCTCCAGCTGGTATGCAGGCTGAGACCCTACCTGCCCGCAGAGTATCTTGCCAGAGTGGTGCATGCTCTGGTTATCTCCCGCTTGGACTACTGCAATGTGCTCTACATTGGGCTACCTTTGAAGGTGACTCAGAAATCACAATTAATCCAGAATGCGGCAGCAAGACTGGTGACCGGGAGTAGCCACCGGGACCATATAACACCCGTCCTGAGGGACCTGCATTGGCTCCCAGTACATTGCCGAGCACGATTCAAAGTGTTGGTGCTGACCTTTAAAGCCCTAAATGGCCTCGGCCCAGTATACCTGAAGGAGCGTCTCCATCCCCATTGTTCAGCCTGGACACTGAGGTCCAGTACTGAGGGCCTTCTGGTGGTTCCCTCACTGTGAGAAGTGAGGTTGCAGGGAACCAGGCAGAGGACCTTCTCGGTAGTGGCCCCTGCCCTGTGGAACGCCATCCCATCAGATGTCAAGGAAATAAGCAACTATCCTACTTTTAAAAGACATCTGAAGAAGAAGAGTTTGACCATATGAAGAGGTTAAAGAATATGCAAATGATTGGTTGCACTATCACCAAGTCAATGAAATATATAAAGAGGATTTAAAGGGAAAAGGATTTGATGATAAAAAAATCTAAATTTGAAATAGATATATTAAACAATGAATGTAAAACAATGTCTAAAATGTATAAAATACTGTTGGAATGGCATTTGAAAGATGAGGAAATGAAATCGGTAATGATACATTGGGCAAAAGACTTTGGATATATTATACAGCTTGAAGAATGGGAAAGGTTGTGGAATGAAAGGATAAAATTTACAGCCTGTAATGCTTTGAAAGAGAATATGATGAAAATGATGTATAGATGGTATATTACACCAGTGAAATTAGGTAAAACGTATAAGACAAATAATAAATGTTGGAAATGTAAAGAAAAAGAAGGAACATTTTATCATATGTGGTGGGAATGTAAAAAAGTAAAGAACTTCTGGGAAATGATATATAATGAGATGAAAAAGATGTTGAAATATACATTTTTTTAAAAAACCAGAAGCATTTTTACCGTACTTGGTATTATAGGTCAGGACATTAATAGGCAAGATGTTAAATTGTTTTTATATGCAACAACCGCGGCAAGAGTATTGTTAGCCCAGAAATGGAAACAAGAAAAAATTCTGACGAAAGAAGAATGGCAGACGAAATTAATGGACTATGCAGAATTGGACAAAAGGACAGGAAGGATTCGAAACCTGCAGGACCAGAGATTTACAAAAGATTGGAAGAAGTATATGAATTATTTGAAGAGCAACTGTAATCAACAAATTACGCTAGTAGGATTACAAGAAGTTTTGTAAGGAGAAATATATGAAGTGTTACAAAGTAGAAAAAGATAGAGATATTGGTTATGAGTTTGAAATGTAATAGGGAAGATAAGAAATGCATACTGAGAGATTAGATTGGAAAATTTTCAGACAGGATTGAAGGAAGTCAAAAAATTGAATAAGATGAAAAAGTATGTTTAATTATTGTTGAAAATTATATGTTAAAAAAAACTAATAAAAATTATATTAAAGAAAAATGAAGAAGAAGAGTTTGGATTTGATATCCCTCTTTATTTATTTTTTTATAATATATTTATTAAGGTTTTAGGAATTTATATAAAATAGAAAAAACAGAACAAAAAACAAGAACAATAAAAATACATACAAACCAAACAGAACACATACAACAACAAGTATAATTTCAATCCCTTATATTCATAAAACTTACTTTCCCGACCTCCTCATACCTCCCCTTTCTGTATTCCATTCTCTAATTAAGTCAATTCAGCAAATCCTTCCCCTAATTTCTGTATAATTTTTAACCTTTCTTTTCTTAATCACATAATCATTACAGCTTTTAACCACTTAATTTCTGAATCAACATCGTTCTAGCCTTCAATAATTTTACAATGTTTCCTAAGATAGTCCTTAAATTTCTTCCAATCTTCTTCCGCCGTCTCTTTTCCCTCGTCTCGGATTCTGCCGGTCATTTCTGCCAGTCCCATATAGTCTATGACTTTCATCTGCCATTCTTCCACGGTGGGTAGATCTTGTGTCTTGATATCCCTCTTTATCACTACCCGAAGGAGTCTCAAAGCGGCTAACATTCTCCTTTCCCTTCCTCCCCCACAACAAACACTCTGTGAGGTGAGTGGGGCTGAGAGACTTCAAAGAAGTGTGACTGGCCCAAGGTCACCCAGACTAGAGTCCACCGCTCTCAACCACTACACCACACTGGCTCTGAAGGCAGTCCTGTTTAGGGAAGTTTTTAATGTTTACTGCTGTACTGTGTTTTTAATATTTTTAATACTGTGGGATTTAAAGTACACGGGTCTCTCTGTGCACTCGTTTTCTTGCTTCTTTCTTGAGAATAAGGAGATAAAAATATCAAGAGATCTGAACTGGGGGCATCTGACTCAGGTCTTAGCCAGTGTGCTATGCCAATTCACACTTAGCATTTGAGTGCATTTGTGTACATACAACTAAATATATTTAAAACTATGAAATTCATGGACACAGCGTCACCATTTGTGAAACATAATGTACAAGAATCTATTTGCGGAGGACTTGAGACTACAATGTCCATGATGCAGTGCAACTGTGAGGAAAATACATATATAGTCCCATATATTTTTGAAGGAAGGAGAACCAGCCGGACTACAATAGCTTAGGTTCAGAAAAGAGATCTGTAAATCTAGCGTGTCTTGTGGGATTAGCACACATTTACATGAAACTGTGCCAAGCCTGTTCAATATTACTTGCCACCCAGTTAAAAATGATGTGTTTCACTTCAGCATGAACAAGCCTGGGAGTTGTAGCTCAAGCCTCTGGGGGGCATCAGTTTGGGAAAGATTAAGTTTAAACCATGATGCATCATTTGAATCTAGTGCTTCACACAGCAACCATCATTGGGGCAGCTCATCTTCCGCTCTGATAAGCCTTGAGAGGTCACTTAGGGCATCTATGTAAGCCTCAAAGGCACTGTCAACTTTGAAAATGCCAGCAGGGGAAGAAAAATCATTTACATCTAAGTTGTTTGAATGCAGGAACCCAGCCCAGTGGCACTGAAGAAACAATATGGTTATGAGTTTGGGCTGGGTGGAAGTAGGCTGTCTGTGAGACCCTTCTAACTCCTGGATCCAGCAAGTGTTAAAATATAAGCCAGGCAGTATATTCCCCCCAGGGATACTCAAGGGTGCGCAGTACTGGCACCTTTTGTTGTTGTTGTTGTTGTTGTTGTTGTTGTTGTTGTTGTTAAAAAGTGTGGCACTTACTGTAACAACTTCACTGTGAGTACCGGCACCTATTTTTCTAGAAAAAAAGCACTGAAGCCAGGCTTGTTTCCTGTGTTGAAGTGATGGGCCATTAAGGGAAACAAAGGAAAGGGGCAAATGGGTGGGGTGGAGCCCCTCCTCCAGCTTGTCTTGGTTAGTGAACTGGACGCCCAGCTAGGGACATGGAGTGCCTGTCTCCTCTTTTTACCTGTCAGGCAGGTGTGTACTTTTCCTTCTCATATAAACTCTGGTTAATATGCATCAAAACAAGTGAAGGAAAAACACCAGAGCCCGGAACAGCCAAGAGCTCAGGCTTACTTTGTGCTCACGTTGAGCCCCTGAACTTGTCAGGGTCGGAACCCAACCCTGGAACAACTGATGTCTCTGAGAGCAGGAACAACACAACCCCCTTCCTCTGCAGGGACCCTTGGAGCAACTGGGGCAGAGCCCATTGCAACCCCCCCCCCACCCTGTGAGGATGTCTAAGCATTTTTATTTTTTAAAGTGCTGTTGTAGTAAGGGTGGATAGATAAGTATTTTTACTTGTTCTCAAAATGTACTAATTCTTAAAATGTACATCCTTTAAAAAAAAATCAAGTGTACATATGATTGTAATAAACTCATTTGTTGAATGTGATAGCTTATGATTGTATTATTGCCCACTAAGGAAGCAGAGGCAGAAATTTGTTGAAAGCTGGTAGGTGGCGGCATTCATCATGTGCTGACGTCTTGTGCCTCCCCTCCAAAAAGACAGACTAAAAATACTTTCAGGAGGGTGTGCTGCTGTGATTATAAAATGGTTTCTGAATCCAGTGGCCCTCTTAGCATCATTTTTCTTGGACTGGTATCCCCCCCCCCAAAAAAAAACCCCTGCTGTGCCTATTCTGAAAAATGGAAAGATTGACTGATATCTCTTAATTCCTTTTAGGCTGCAATCCTATAAGCCAGTGGGTCTTATAATTTCTTCTCTGGGGCCTGGGCCACAGTTTCAGAATAAAAATTTGCTCACGCCACATCAATTTTTTTTTCTTGATAAGAAATACATTGGAAAACAAAAAGAAAGAACTCATAGCTGTTCTTTATTTATGACAAAAAAAATTTTTTCCTGCCAGTAGCACCTTAAAGACCAACTAAGTTAGTTCTTGGTATGAGCTTTTGTGTGCATGCACACTTCTTCAGATTGGGTATCTGAAGAAGTGTGCATGCACACGAAAGCTCATACCAAGAACTAACTTAGTTGGTCTTTAAGGTGCTACTGGCAGGAAAATTTTTTTTTTGTTTTGACTATGGCAGACCAACACGGCTACCTATCTGTAACTGGAACTTTATTTATGACACAGAGCACAATTACTTTATAATACGATCATGGGACATGCAGAAAGCATAACGCAATGAAGATACATAAGAGCATGCATCATTCCCAAAATATAATTATAAATGAGTCTCTTACATATAGAATCATAGAGCTGGAAGGGACCCTGAGGATCATCTAGTCCAACCCCCTGCAATGCAGGCATATGTAGCTGACCCATATGGGGATCAAACCTGCAACCTTGGCGTTCTCAGCGCCACACTCTAGTCTCGTGGTCCAGGAGGTGGCCCCGCAGTCTGGCTCTTCGCAACTACCAGCTAACTAGGTTTCCTTGCTTTATTGGGGAGGCCACGCTGTGACCCTGGTAAAAGGCAAAAGCAGCGCTTGCTCTCTTGCAGACCTGCAGAGTAAGACTGCGGGTCAGCTGGGCTTGAAGGCTGCATCCCTAAACACATCGAGGACTCCAAGAGGGGCCACGCACAAAGGGGTCCGGAGTGGGGTGTCTTATCCAGAAAACCCGATGTTCTCTTGAACACCGCGGAACGTAGGCTGCAATCCTAACCCCACTTACCTTGGAGCAAGCCCCCTTGAATTCAACAGGACTTACTTCTGAGTAGACGTGGCTAGGCTTGCGCTGTTAATTAACTTTGGGGTAAACCTACACAATCCCGGGCTGCACAAATACACCCCCCCACCTCGAGAGTATTTACTTGGAAGTAAGCCATGTGGAAAACCAGCGGGGCTTTACTTCCGTGAGAGAGCGCTTACTGAAGCCGCGTTGCGCACCTTTTGCGCCCATTACGGGGTCTGGAGGAAAATCCCGTTGGGCTGAGGCGCTGCCCATCCTTGCCAAGAAGCGCGCGCAACTTCCAGCTGCGATTCTGTGCGAAACCCCACCGAGCGAAACGAAACCCCTTTCGAAACCGTGCCCAGGATGGCGCTAGCCGGCTGCCGGCGCGAGCGAGCGAGCCAGATGCGCCCCCGCGGGGGATGCGCGCCAGGAAAGGCGCCCGAGATCCGCGCCCGCGCCTTCCTCCGGGCGCCAAGCGAGCGCCTCCGCGGCTCACCTTCCCCGCCGCGCGGAGAGGGGAGGCGACCCGCGCAGCCTGGAAACCAGCCCCGGCCCGCGACGCCATTGGCCAAGGCAGCCCCTGAGCGACAGCTGGGGGAGGGAGGGAGGGGGCAGAGGAAAGGGGAGGGGCGCAGGCCGGCACTGATTGGCTGCGGGGGGAAAGGGGCTCCGCAACTCTCGGCAAGAAAGTGCTCTTCGGTGGTCCCCTCGGGTCCCGCTGCTGACTGAGATCGGGAAGGGGATCCGCGCAGCAGAGAACGTCCCGACCCCGTGGAGCAAGCGGGGGAAGAGCTGCGCAGCAGCCGCAGCCGGGGCAGGAGCTGATGGGGGTCTCGCCCGGGGGAGGGAGTCGCGACCACCTTCGGGCTCCGCCCGTCCTTATTTGCCAACCTCCAGAGCTCGGGGCAAAGAGCAGGCGGCTGATGCCCAGCCGTTCGCAAGGCGCGGGCTTCCTTGCCAGAATGGGCGCAGGCTGGTGCTCCAGAGGCCCCTCGCGGAAGGGGCCCCGGGTGCTGATCCTGGTGGCCTTTGGGCTTCTTCTCCTGCCCGGCCTGGCCAAGGGCAACGAGTATGACTACGTCAGCTTCCAGTCCGACATCAGTGCCTACCAGAGCGGCCGCTTCTACACCAAGCCCCCTCAGTGCGTGGCCATCCCGGCTGACCTCCGCCTGTGCCACAGCGTGGGCTACGACAAGATGGTCTTGCCCAACCTCCTGGACCACGAGACCATGGCGGAGGTGAAGCAGCAAGCCAGCAGCTGGGTGCCTCTGCTCAACAAGAACTGCCACATGGGCACCCAGGTCTTCCTCTGCTCCCTCTTTGCCCCGGTCTGCCTGGACAGGCCCATTTACCCCTGCCGCTGGCTCTGCGAGGCCGTCCGCGACTCCTGTGAGCCCGTCATGCAGTTCTTTGGCTTCTACTGGCCCGAGATGCTCAAGTGTGACCAGTTCCCGCAGGATGACGTGTGCATTGCTATGACCGCCCCAAATGCCACGGAGGCGTCCAAACCTCAAGGTAAGGGTCTGCCATGAGTAGCACCCTTCTCTTTTGGTGATAAGCAGGCAGGCAAAGTTGGGAGAGGTGCCTATGACCACCTTAGGGTCAAGCCAGTCTGTGATGGCCCTGCTGTGAAGCCAGGTGAGATGGTTGCTTCAGGTGGCAGATTAGGGATGGCAGGGTGGGGACGCAGGCACTTCAGGCCCGCCTGGGGCATGTTCTCTTGGGAAGGTCTTGTGGATGTTCAGGGAGAGGGTCCTTAGCTTCCACACAGAAGGTCCCAGCCTAATCCCCCTCCTTTTTCTGTTAAGGATCTCTGGTAGTTGGGCTGAGAAAGAACCCTTTATGGTGGAAAGCTTCTTCCAGTTGGAGCAGATCTGGGGCTGGCAATGGGCTGCCCTGAAGATGTTGTTGGACACCAGTTCCCATCATCCTTGATCCTGTAGAGCATCATGTTGGGCCCCCCGGAACAGACGATCCTGGGATAGAGGAACCTGTAGAAGGCAGGCTCCTGTGTGACGTTAAGGAGGACATAAGAGGGAAGGGCTCCAGCTCCACGGCAGAGGCACCTGCCTTGTAGGCAAAGGATCCCAGGTTCAATCCCTGGCATCTAGGTTGGGGTGGGAAAGATCCTGGAGAGCAGCTACCAATCATGGGAGAAAATTAAAATACATGGATCAGTGGTTTAACATGGTATAATGTGGCTTGCTAAGAGCTGTGGGGGATCAAATCCAAGATTCATCTAGACCAGACTTTGCCAACTTGATAGGCTGCTGACTGGGACTGATGTTGGGTTGGCGAAGGCTGAGGTATCTCAACATCCTGTTTCCCACAGTGGCCAGCCAGATGCTTCTGGGAAACCCACCAATAATTGTTGCTGGTGAGAACCCTCTCCTCCCCGTTGAGCTTGCCCAATCCCCCTTCATAAAGTAAAGCCAGCAGGCCTTAGCAGGTTGGGTGGGCAGGTCTATCAAGAGCTGGTACACAGAGGAGGGCATCCTGGTCCAAATCTCGCCATGAGGAATGTAGGGGTGTGACCCTTAAGACACACTGAAGGCAGATCCACACCATACATTTAAAGCATAGAACTTCTCCTAGAGAACCCTGGGAACTGTAGTTTAAGGCTGCTGGGGACTGTAGCTCTGTGAGGGGGCAAACTACAGTTCTGAGGATTCTTTGTGGGAAGACCTGTGCTTTAAATGTATGGCAAGTACTCAGACTTAAGCAAGCTGCTGTCTTTAATCCCTACATGTTAGGGATACTACTACTACTACTACTACTACTAATAATAATAATAAGAAGAAGAAGAAGCCACCATGCAGGGTTGTTGTGAAGTTTGCCAGGGTAGTGTGTTTGAAGCACCTGGAGCACTTTGGAACTGCCAAGGAGTGCCTCGTTCTCTTGTGCAAGCCCCTTGGAAAAGGCCTTGATTGCTTCTGCTCAGGCCTCTTCCAATGCAGAGAGACTGCAGAACTTGCAAAACCATTTGGTTTTTCCTCCTCAAGCTACCTTGATCTGGCCCTGGAGCCAGTGTGATTGAGCCGTTTGGGGCTTTGCTGTACGTTCTGTTTTCCCAGTCAAAAGGAACTCGCATTGAAATAAAAACAGCTGCATCAAAACCCAGCACAGTCATGTGATGGCACAGAATAGCGACGAAACATTAACTTGAGTAAGAAAATGTAAGAACAACATCTGCAAGAGGTGTGCCTCTCCAAAAAATCTATCACAAAGGAAGGTTTTAACAGACTTCACAGGTCAGTTCTGAAACCCACCTACAGGAAGCCTAGAGAAGCTCCCTTGGGAGGTTATTCCACTGAGATGGCCCACCTTACCTCAGGTTGTGGTTGGGGAACCTCAGGCCCAGCAGTTGAGCTTGACCCTTTTGTCCTCGCTGTCTGGCCCCTGGACTCTGCCCAGGCCACACCTCCCCTTCCCAGAGTAGCCTTCTCGCTGCTCCAATTCACACCTCTTTGAGTGTTTTTGGCGTCCATGGTTCTGGCTTCACTTCACAGGGGATAGAGAGGGAGGTGGGAGTGTGTGTAGAAATGAGACTTCTGTGCAAAAGTGTCAGTCCTTGCTCAGCCCACTTTTGCCTCTGGCCTCAGCCAGCGCTGGCACGGGGTCCCTAGAAAGTTGCTCAGAAGGGAATGTGTCCCTCCAGCTGAAAAAGATTCTTTGCACCTGGATCAGATTACGGGGAACGGACACAAGGCCTTTCCCAGAGCAATGGAGGGAGCAGGCTGGCTCATGAGGACATGGTCAGAGGAGATCAATGTTAGAGTGTGTGCTGAATGCAGAAGGCCTGCGGTTCAGGTTCCAGTAGGCCTGGGAAGTTTGCCTCAGAACCAGTTGCTGGCGATCGCGGGGGGTGGGGTGGGTGGTGGGATTTGCATAGGAAATGTTTCCTTCCAATTCATTCCCCACCACTACTCCCATCCCTGGTCAAACGCTGGTTTGACAGAGTTTCTTAAGCGCTTCAATAATACAATAGGACAAAAGAAATAAGTGTGGAGACCGCATGCAATGATGACATTCACCAGCATTTTAGTGCAAATGTCTTGTAATATACAAATTTTATATGCATTTTGGCTCAATGCACACATTTCTGCAAAGCAATTTCCTCAATTCAATTTTTGTATGTTATTTTCACTAGTAAATGCACTCTGCTCTATGCGTGCGAATTTCAAAAGGTGTTTCATGTATTACTTCAGAAAGTACAAATTTGGTATATTTGCCTTTAAATGTGAGCTGAACTGAATTTATCCTCTGTCCCCACAGCTGGCCATTGGCCTTGCTGGCTGGGCTGGTGAGAGTCCAACAACATCTGGAAGTCTTCATGACTCTCATCCCTGCTGCAGATCATGGGCATGCATATGTCATAACAGGCATGATATTTGAGGGATATATATGTATGCCTCAAAGAAGCTGCCTGAGTAATCAGGGACATCTTTTGGGTTGATTCACATAGCAATCCATGTGTGTGAGAGAGGCAATCTGTGCTAGCCAGCCATGTGCACCTTTCCCTTCCCACTGGACCTCTGGACAGTCAAACTGTTATGACGGTTCTGATGTTCTCCTGGGATTGGCACAGCAGACGCTGCTCTGCCCCACCAACCTCTCTCTGCTCTCAGCCAACCTCCACCTGCCTGCCTTTGCACTTACATCCAATCCCGGGGTCACCCTGCCTGTCTTGGCTCCCGTCCCAAACTCAACAATGGAAGCTCTTCCGTGAGGCAAAGAAAGCTTCTCCAGTGGCGTAGCGTGGGTTGTCAGCACCCGGGGCAAGGCAAGTAATTTGCGCCCCCTAATTCGTGGATTTGCGCCCCCTAACCCGTGGATTTACGCCCCCTAACCCTAACCCCCAGATGTTGCGCCCGGTGAGGCTGCCCCCCCTGCACCCCCCACGCTACGCCACTGAGCTTCTCCAACATCCGGTTTCCTACCTGGCCAACCCAATGCCTCTGGGAAGCCTGCCATCGGGACAGGAGGGCAATGGCCGTCTCCAGGTGATGCTTCTTTGCCACTGGTATTCTGAGGCACCCTTTCTGGAGGTAAGGTGGCCATTATCACAAGGGGCCTTTTGTAGCCTGGCTATCATGAACAGCAAAATCCATGGCTTAGCAACTCTATGCTGTGTGAAGAATTGCTTCCTCTCTTGTCCATCCTAAATCTCCCCAACATTCGGCTACACTGGGTGACCAAACACACTGTATTCTAGTCTCGTGAAAAAGGCCTACCCATTTTCTCCACCACAGTCATAATTTTATACATGCTCCCTACTCGTCTTTTTCTCTGAACTAAAAAATCCCCAAATGTTGTAAGCTTTCCTTGCAGGGTAATGACAGGGAATTTGTGGCCCTCTAGATGTTGGACTCCAAATCCCACCACCCGCAGCCAGCATGGACAACAGTCAGGGATGATGGGAATCATAGTCCAACAACAACTGGAGAGGTGAAAGTTTCTTGTCCCTGTTTTAGGAGTTGCGCCAACCCTCCTAATCATTTTGGTGCTAGTGGAATCTTTATCTATTTATTAAATTTATATCTTGCTCTACTTGCCAAAGGATCCCAGGGTAGCTGATATATTCTTCATTGCTGTTGATTTAGGGAAAAGAAAGCATCCCATGAGCTTTTTCAATCTTGCACAGTTTCCTGGGAGGGAGTCCCATTTCACTCAATGGATCTTACCTCTGAGTAAATGTGGAGAAGGCTGGGCTACTTTCTCAGATAATAATAATAATAATAATAATAATAATAATAATAATAGTAATAATAATATTTTTTTATTTGTATCTCCCCGGCCAAGGCCAGGCTCAGAGCAGCTAACATCATAAGAACAACACAATATGCATAAAAATAGACATCAATTCATTAAAATACATCTTAAAATCTTAAAATTAATTCAGACAAGTTAAAATCTGGGCAGGTGGCAATTATCAGGGTGGAATTGTTTCCACTGATCATACAAGGACCTGTGAGCGGGTTGGGGGCCTCCTTTGGGCTTGTTTTATACAAAGGAAAGTAAGTCAAACTGCATCCTGCCCAAAGGCCTGGTGGAACAGCTCCGTCTTGTAGACCCTGCAGAAAGATGTCAAATCCCGCAGGGCCCTGGTCTGTTGTGGGAGAGCACTCCACCAGGCCGGGGCCACGGCCGAAAAGTCCCTGGCTCAAGTCAAGGCCAGTCTAATTTCCCTGGGGCCCGGGATCTTCAAGGTGTTGTTATTAGCAGACCGTAAGGTCCTCTATGGGGCATACCAGAAGAGGCGGTCCCGTAGGTACGAAAGTCCTAGGCCACATAGGGCTTTAAAGGTTAAAACCAGCACCTTAAACCTGACCCTGTACTCCACCAGGAGCCAGTGCAGCTGGTAAAGCACTGGATGAATGTGGTCCCGTGGCAAGGAGCCCGTAAGGAGCCTCGCTGCGGCATTCTACATCCGCTGGAGTTTCTGGGTCAGTTTCAAGGGCAGCCCCGCGTACAGTGAGTTACAATAATCAAGTCTGGAGGTGACTGTCACATGGATCACAGTGGCGAGGTCAGGGCGAGAGAGGTCAGGGAGCAACTGCTTAGCTTGGCGGAGATGAAAAAATGCCACCTTTGTTATAGCTGTAACCTGCGCCTCCATAGAAAGCGAGGCGTTGAAGATTACACCCAAACTCTAGACAGAAGGCGCTGGCACTAATTGTGCCCCTGCAAGGGATGGGAGTTCATCCCCCAACCCTATATCGTCCCGACCCAGCCAAAGGACCACTGTCTTTGAAGGATTTAACTTCAACCGGCTCTCACATAGCTATCCAGCCACAGCTTCCAGACATTTGATCAGTGTGTCTCGGGCCGAGTCAGGATGGCCGTCCATCAACAGATAAAGCTGGGTGTCATCAGCATACTGATGGCAGCCCAACCCAAAACTCCGGACAAGCTGAGCGAGGGGGCGCATAAAGATGTTGAAAAGCATAAGGGAGAGAATTGCGCCCCGCGGTACTCCACACACCAAGGAGTAGCGTGATGCTAGCTCCCCCCCCCACAGCACCACCCTCTGTCCCCGACCAGAAAGGAACGAGCGCAGCCATTATAGGACTGTGCCCTGAATCCCCACGTCGGTGAGGCGGTGGTCTAAAAGTTCGTGATCGACCATGTTAAAGGCTGCTGGCAGATCTAAGAGAATTAACAGCCCCGACCCACCTCAATCCAGCTGCCTACGGAAATCGTCTGTTAGGGCGACCAGAGCCATCTCGGTCCCATGACCAGAGTGGAAGCTGGACTGCAGCTATAGTGCGTGGCCTCACTTCATTGGCTTTTGAAACGGGTGTTTCTCATTTTTCTGATATTAAGTTTTGTTCTCCACATTTTTACAATGATTAGCAATTCTTTTTGTAAAAAGCTGTCTTGAAATTTTATCAACATCTTAGTGCAAATTTCTCCCAATATAGACACTTCTGAAAGGATTTTCCTCTAATATACAGTGGTACCTCGGGTTAAGTACTTAATTCATTCCGGAGGTCCGTTCTTAACCTGAAACTGTTCTTAACCTGAAGCACCACTTTAGCTAATGGGACCTACTGCTGCTGCCGTGCTGCCGGAGCACGATTTCTGTTCTCATCCTGAAGCAAAGTTCTTAACCTGAAACACTATTTCTGGGTTAGCAGAGTCTGTAACCTGAAGCGTATGTAACCCGAGGTACCACTGTAATGTGCTTTTGTATGTTATTTTCATCAACATATACATTTAGATGGACACTGAGTGCTCGCTTCGGCAGCACATATACTAAAATTGGAACGATACAGAGAAGATTAGCATTTAGATGGACACTGTACCCTATTATATGCTTTTTTTTTGGTAAATGTTACATAGCGATAGAACTGCAATTTTAGAGGAGGGCTTGTACTTCAGTTTGCATATTATTATGCCCTTCAACATGTCCAGGCCAAAAACTGGGACATGCATCTCCCAGGCAAGTCACATGACCAACACGAGAGTGCGGCCCCCAAAATACACTTTTTTTCCGGGGGTGTGCTCTACCATGAGAGCATGGTGCTCAAAAACATGCATTTTGTGGTGCTGTACGACAAAAGCACTTTTGGGGGGCAAGGTTGTGGTGTCCAAAATGGCTGCCATACTCTCACGTGAGAAAATGGGGTATCCCGGTTTTCCCAAGACAGTTGAAGGGTATGCATTATTTTGGAAAGAGTGAATTCAGTAAGTTTGCCTTTAAATGTGATCTGAACTGAATTTATTCTCTGTCCCTGGTTGGCCTGTGAGTGTCCTGGCTCTCACTTCTCAGACAAAGTACATGGACTCCTGGCTTGAGAATCCCCAAAAGCTTTATTCCAAAAGTTAGGACACCATTTAAACACAGACCAAGATACAGAACCTGAAGCAGGACTTTAAGATATACATGACTGGGCACAAGCTAGGATGTGTCCACACCTGACTGCCCCCTTTGGTCCCATTTTGAACAGCAAGGCCAAGGTGGGTTTGGAGCGCAAGGGTTCTTTGGGAGGTCCATCCTACATGGTCCGTTGTACCTCTTGGATCTCGCAGAATAGCTGGGATTTTGTGTTTCCTGGCAGCGGAAATTTATCAGCCTTGGATTGGCTTATGCTTGCAGAGTGCCCCGCCCTTCCCCAGTCCAGACATCACCTGCCTTTTGTTGCTCCTCTCCTTCTCCTCAGCTGTCAGCTGAGCCTGGGTGCCCCTCTTCCATTCTGGCCCGAGGTGGGTGCAAACTGTGTGGAGTGGTATGACCTATACAGAGAGGGGGTGGTCTGGGAAAAGTTGTGAGGGATGTGTACGGAGGCCTAGAGGGCTGTATTAAGTCCCCGGAGCTGAGATTCCCCACCGCTGTTCTAACACATTAAAAAGTATTGTAATACAGTGGTACCTCTAGATACGAACGGGATCCGTTCCGGAGCCCTGTTCGCACTAGAGGTAAATGTATCTAGTGACGGCACGTCTGCGCATGCGCACGCCGCTTTTCGCCACTTCTGCGCATGCGAGTGACGTCATTTTGAGCGTCTGCGCATGCGCAAGCAGTGAAACCCGGAAGTAACGCCCTCCGTTACTTCCGGGTTGCTGCGGAGCACAACTCGAACGCGCTCAACTTGAAGCAAATTTAACCCGAGGTATGACTATATATCAAACCCACAAAGGTGACTTGTGTTTGTGTAAGTTTCTTGGTGTTCCTCCAGAAGATCCTATATAGACATTCAAAATCATTTCCAGTTTTTCCTCTATTAACGCCTGAGAAGTGGGATTTGTCCCTGCCTCTGAAATGCTGACTTGCCTGAATTCCTTTTGCTTTAGGCACGGCGATGGCAAAGCCTGCAGACCTGCTGGATGCACTGGGTGGGAGCTGCCGATTAGTAGAGCGTTGCACATTCCTCTCCCTCGCCCTGGAGTAAGGTTTTGCTTTGAGCAGCACTGTGCTGCGCAAAGGGTCAGAGGAGGGATGCTGCTGCTGCAAAGAGATGGGAAGAAAACCTGATGAAACACAGGCTTAGCTGGGCAAGTCCAAGAACATCTCTACACTGCAGCTTTGGATTGGCTTCATATTATGCATTCACTTGTTATTACATTTATGTTTCTCCAAAGAGGTCAGGGTGCTCTTCATGTTTTTTTCTGCCCACCCCATTTTATCCTCACAACAACTCTGTGAGACAGACTAGGCTGACAGATACTGGCTGGCCCAAGATCACACAGTGAGCTTTGTGTGATTTTTGAACCTAATTTATTTCCCTTCCCCTCATTCTCCTCACTGAAAAAAGCAGGGCCAAAAAATTCTGCCATCAGCTTGTCTTCTGGTGGCAAATCCCTTGTGTGCTGTGTGAAAAGTGATTTCTCCAGTCTGTCCTGAATCTCCCACCATTCAGCTTCAATGGATGACCCCAAGTTTTGGTACGGCGAGCAATATCCACTTCCGGCACACCTTGTATTAATAGTTACAACTGTTGCCCCCCACCCCAGTCTCTGCTGGGGGCCAGATTCCAGGGATTCCTTACCAAGGGTTTGTGTTTCCTTTTGGAAATAAGGCACAGCGGAGACTGAGGTGCCTTTATGAGATATGGTTCATTGACACATCTATACCACCTGAGCCTGCGATGGTGGAGTTCAGAGTATTAACCCCCCGCCAAGGGTCTTGTATCTCCCACAGCCGTAGCCTTGAATTCAAACAGACAGCAGAGATGGCTTTGCCTCTCTCTCCACTTGCTGCTTTACCTCTAGGTCACATCACTTTCAACTCTAACACTCTAAACTCAGGCTTGGTCCTCCCAACCATCTCTGAGTTGACAGTTACCATTTTTCTGTTTCTCATTTCCCCCCTAGCCTTCCATTCTCTACATTTCCACGTTTGGTAATTTATTTTTATTTTTTAAGTCCTCCTGAAAATTCATCAGCATTTTATAGTGCTAATTTGTTATAATATGCTCATTTTTGTATGCCTTATAGTCACATTTCCTCGAATATGATGTCTTTTTGTATGTTATTTCTACCAATTATGCCTTTCTTTTCCACCGTCTTCTGTACCCATTCCTTGGTTGGAGAAATGCATTGCAAATTTCAGATAAATTTGAATGGCTGGATTTTGCTTTTGTAAAGTGTCGGTCACATAGATTAGTTTTCAAATGTGAATTGAAACAAATTCCTCCCCCATCCCTGTCTGTAACTGTTCTTTTGTGAAGAGACTGCGAATCCTCTGTTGGGGACCATCAGATCAGTCTTCACTTGGCTGAGGTCCATGGTAGAGAAACAAAATGGAATCTGATTTCATTTGTTGCATAGACACCTGCAGACCTACACACACAGAGGGATTCGGGTATGGCTGCGTTCTGGGAACTTCTGTCATCCTAGCTGGAGTTTTCTTTGGATACATATTGCTCTGGAAATCTTGTAGCTCTCCTCCACATTTTTCATGGCTGACTTCAGGGCCTGTGTAGACATCTTAGGAGAAATGAGCGAAGAGGCAAGTGAAATGTGAAGGGGGGGGGGGGAAGAGAAGAGAAAGCAATTCCATTGTAAAGATAATGACAGGGAATAACAAGACAGGTTCAGCTTTGGAGGCTCTGATTGCTGATACTGACAGCATGTTTAGATGGGAAAGGGCTCTCTGGTTTTAGGTCTGAAGCCCATTAAGCAAAGGTCTCGGTCAGGGCTTTTGCTTCTCATAGGAACATAAGATGTGCCTGCAGAATCAGGCCAATGACCCTTTAGTCTAGCATCCTGTTCTCACAGGGGCCAACCAGATGCCCATGGGAAACCTGCAAGCAGGACTTGAGTGCAAGAGCACAAGCCCCTCCTGTGGTTTCCAGCAACTGGCATTCAGAAGCATCACAGCCTCCAACCAGAGAGGCAGAATATAGCCATCATGCTTTCTCCAGGTTTGCCAACGAGCCTGAAAAAAATTCTGGCTGTGCTGAAGGAGCACACCCAGCATTGACCCCTCCAGGGGTCAGGTAGTCTAAATCTCCTAGCACCTGGGACCTTCTGCATTCAAAGCTGATGCTCCACCACAGAACCCTCTAGCATCCCAGGGGCAGCACTGCGGCCCTTATAGTGGTAGTCTCCCCAAATAATTATTTTGCCCTTCATACTAATCCTCTGCTGTCCCCTTTCTTGGCAGGCACTGCAGTATGTCCTCCCTGTGACAATGAGATGAAGTCAGACGCCATCCTGGAGCACCTGTGTGCGAGTGAATTTGGTAAGGATATCCTCCTTTTTCTGAGCTTAACTGCCCTAGGCCAGGGATGGAGGACACTTGTTTTCTCAGGAACCAGAACAACCCAACCCTCCTCTTCCAGCTCAAAAATGACGGCGGCATTGGCTTACAGGAAGGGGCTTCTCACCTATGGAATGGGTGGGCTGGGCTGGTAGGAAGTAATCCATAGTTTGGTGTGGAAGATTTTGCAGTCTTTGATGGCTCCCTCCCTGCCCGCTACATTTGGAACTACCAGCACTTGGAAACAGTGGGGTGGAGGGCAGACAGTTACCTGACTTCCCAGCAGGTGAGTCAATGCTGCAGGGGAGAAGTGGCAAGGTCAGTGAGGTGTCAAGACAGTAGCTGACCTAATCTGCCCCCCCCCCGGTGGTGTGTTTCCACTGCTCTCATCTTCTTATGATGCAGAGGCCATAGACAGTGCCTTGAGTTGCATGCTGGAATAAAAGCAGTTTGTAAGCGCTATATCTGTATGGCGGGCTGTGGCAGGGAGTATCCAGCCAGGATGCCCCTGGAGCCAAGACCGGCTCTGGTATTTGGCCAGCACAAGTTCAGTTCAAACGAGTGATGTTTATGCCTTTTTGGCAAAGCTTAATTTTCCAGGAAGGAAATGAAAGGCCTATTGAAGAAGGTGGGCATTCCTCTGGGATTAGTGCTTGGGTGTGCCACGTTTTGTCAAAGCAGGGAGTGGAACTCTCTTTTTAACAAATTCTTGACTCTCCAGGGCAGCTGCTTTGCCAAATCTTTCCAAGTCCAGAGTGGTTATTGGGAACATTTTTATACCAGGAAAATAATATCAACAGCCACTCCTGAGTCCTGGCTTGGCCAGGGCATTCCTGGTTCAGCCTGGATGGCAAAACAGATGTGGAGGTGAACATCCAACTTTTTGTTCAACATGGCAGCCCAGCTTCCAACATCTGAGTGCAGGCTAGGATAGAAGCACACATTTGCAAATATTCAAAATTCAAGTCATTGGGAGTTGCAGTCCAAAACATCTGAGGTGCAACAGGTCGGGAGGGATGTTATAAATATTGTCCCCTCACTGATAGTTTGCTGCAGTATGAATAATAAAGTCTTGGTGCAGAAACAAGGAGATTCAATGTGGCCGGTGCTTTTGTGAACTCAAGTCCTCTTCATCAGATGCATGAAAAGTTATCCCCAGTTGTGAAGTATATCTCTCTCCAAGCCCCTCAGGGCAGCACCTTCAGTGGATTCCTTTATCCTAGGGATTGCCAAGATGGTTCCCTCTAGTTGCTGGCACTGGTGGCTGGTGCCCATTGGGACTGATAGAGCAGAAGACAAGCAGAAATTGGGATGTCACCTGAGGAGAGGAGGTATGGCCTGGGGAGAGTCCCAAGGGCCAAGGAGAGAGGACTGGAGGGCCACATGGCTCCCAGGCCTGAGGTCATTCCCCCCACCCCGTGCGCAAGGTGGTAGTTTTCTAATTGGGATCATTGAGACATAAGGAAATATATACATGGGAAAGTGAGAACCAGAGAGACTAAAAGAAATACATAGTCAGGTTCATCAGTAGAGAAAATATATATTCCAGATTCCTCACTTCCACTAAAAAATGTTTGTCAAGGTTGACTCCTTTGTAAACATTCTGATCCTTAGCCAAATTCCTCATCCTGACCATGCAGGTTCCTATTTCCTGGGGCACAGACTGAAGGCACGTGAGGCAAGAGCCTTGTTGAAACTAAGCAGGTCCAGGTCTGGTCCGTTCCTGGATGGGAGATTGCTGGGGCTCCCTTGGGTCTATTGCACTGATCTCCATGGAAGGAAGAATGGTGGGGTATACACGAAAGTAAAATGGTTAACATTTCAGAGGTTCTTGCTTTTCCAAGTTTGTCGTATGAGATGTTGGCTTTTAAGTGGTACATGCTAGACTAAGAACCCATTGATGCAACCGTAGTCTCACATAATGGTGCCCAGAAGAAGTAGATCATCCCATCCCATCCTATCCCATCCTGTTTATTATACTAATACCCCACCTTTCCTTCAAGGAGCCCCCTTCTCCTCACAGCAACCAGGCCATGAGAGTGAATGTCTGGCTCAAGGTCACCCAGTGAGCTTTAGGGCTGAGTGGAGATTGGAGTGCTTGACATGTGAACCACGGCACCACACAGGCTGGACCTTGGAAACCTTGTTCTTCCCAACTTTCCAGTTGGCTGGAAGCAATGCTTGTTCACCTCCAGTGACAAGGCCAATATCCACTTACAAGCCTGTCTGTCATTGTGGAAGAGCTTTAGCTCTCTTGGAAAAAGGTTAGAGCTTTGTAAATCTCTTAACTCAGAGCCTGGGTCACCAACATGGCTCCAGTGGGTGCACCCCAGGGTGCCATTTCTCTGCCCTTCCACCACTGAAATCAGGCTTGAAAGAAGCACTGTCTTATAGCTGTTGTTGGAGAGGTGAGTTTAGCTGGGACGTCTGTGAGGTGCCAACAAGTTTTCTCGGTTTGCAAATGTGCCCATGGGCGGCCCCAAAATGCTGGCAATCCTTGGCCTGGAGTCTGGCTTCTAGTTGTAGAATAAGGATGCTGCAAATATCTATCTGTGTGTTTTCCTGTCCCCGATTTGAAAGCGTTGGAGGTCTTTGGCACAGGATGTGCTTTTTGGGAGAAAAGCAACAATTCTTGTGATGAGTTCCCTCGGCCAGTGGGAACTGAGAGGAACCCCCTCACACACTGAGCTAGCTGGAGCCACCTTCAGTCTCTGTCTAAGGCAGCTTCCAATGTTCCCACATTTATGATTTTTCTCGCTTTAAAACCCCCAAACAAAAAAACTGGGGGGAGGGTCAATTTGAGATGGCCTCATGGCTCGAGGGGTGTAACCCCCCCACCTGGTTGCAGCCCTGATCCAAGTCACTCCTTCCTGAAGCTGCTATTACACCTGAGGAAGCCTTAGGGAGGAAATGGTGCCTGTGTGTTTTCCCCTCTGGGGCTAATAGAAGTGTCAGAGAAATTTTCAGTGGGAGAATCAATGTGGGGGATCCAGGTTAGTCCCCCCTCCCCCAGTGCTGCTGCGTGAACCAGATAACCCCCCCCCCACACACACATACACACTCTGGCTGCTTCTCGAGAAATGTCCCATATCATGTCTTGTTTGGCCCAAAGGCAATGTTTTAGAACAGCTGCTTTGAATGCCATGGTCGGGAGAGCAGCTCCTCTAGAGTAGTCCTGCTGCAGTGGGATGGCTTTAGGGTGAGCAGCCAGGGGTGTTTGCAACCAAATTATGAGTCCCTTTGCTTGGCAGAGTCTGCTGCTGCTGCTTTTCCTGTCTTCCGTTCCTAATTGCACTTGGCTCAGGCCTCTTCCAGACAGGGCTGTTAGGAATTATTTGGCAATTATGCGTATTGTTTTTCTTTTGATAGCTTCTATTGATTTTTGGAAGGGGGAATCAAAAGACCCCTGCCAAGTCAGGCCTCAGTCAACGGACTTTCCTCCCTTAGCTGTTGGCCAGGAGTCATATCTTGCCTCAGGCACACCAACCTGACTACAACTCTGGAAATGCGTTTTTAATTGTGGCTAGTTTGTAATCCTGGGATTATGTTACCAGATCCACCCTTGTAAAGTATAGGCAGCTCATCTGCAGGTGGTGTAGATAGAGGCAGGGGAGAATTTTGATTTAGGTAGCATTTAAAGGTGAACCTACCTAACACACACATTATGGAACCATGCAAGAACCAAAACACAGCCGTCCTTCGCAGTTCACACTTTTCAAAATCCCGCAATGCAGTTCTCCAGCCAGGTAATGTGAGCTAAAAGACACATGCCTGCTTAAAAATTCATATATTTGTAAGGATGACATACAAAATGCATTCTTTTAGGGGAAATTGCATAGATACATGTGCATCTTAGAAGAAAATCACACTGGAATGCTGGTGAATTTTTATGAGGACTTAAAAAAAATAATGATCCCAAGCTGTGGCAATGTGGAGCATTGAGCTAAAGATTGGAAAAATGAGAAAATGAGGGAAACAGAAATTGACAGATTTACCCAACGTTACTAGAAACATTAATAATAGTAACAATAATTTGAATACATTACCTGCTCTTCATTACCAGCAGGCCCTGGGGCAGGTTACAACAATTTAAAATTCACAATTAAGAGCAGGTAAAACATATTACATTCACAATATGGTGGACTCTGAAAGCGCACAGCTTCAGTGTTGCAGGCCAGGGTCAAGAGAGGTTTCTTCTGCGCAGAGCTGCCTAGCAGATGCAGCTGTGTGAGGAGGGGAGTCCACCCCTTGGGGGCTGCCAGAGAGAAGGCCCAGTCCCAGGACACCCTTGCTTCTGCTCAGAGTGCAGACATAGGTGCAGGCTCACTTCATCCCCACTGCCTCTCAAATGCCAAAAAAAGCTTATTTGGAAGTGTGGCACCACCTTATAGCAAATGGCAAATAGTGGGCCTCTGAGTGTGAGACAGAGAAAGGAAAATAGAATGGACAAGGAGAAGGTATTAAACATATACCAATGAAACCCTCAGCACCTGTCAACTTGCAGATTGCCAAGAAAGGGACATGAAGAATACTATCTCCCAGGACAGGCTCCACATTTGGAAAGCGCTTGGAGAAGCCTGGCTAGCTCTTCGGAAGGAAAGCGTTCCCCAGTGGGTGTCTTATCAGGCAAAACCATATGCCTGGCACTTAACACAAACCCTAATCTAGTCAGACTCAAAATTCTCATGAATTTCCACCAAGGTAAACACTGTTAACTGGCAGGTAACAGTTTCTGGGGAGAAAGCCAGGTCTATACAATGAAAGCTTGCATTGTTATGATATATGAATTGAGGGGTGTGTGTGTGTTCAGTTTGTCTTACACACACACACACACACACACTCACACACACACTTTGGAATATGACCTCAGCAGGGGGAGGAGATGGGCTTGGCATCCTCTGAACCCTTCCATTTGAGCTCTGCCTTCCACCAAGGTTTGCACTGGGTGGTGCCCTGGGTGTTTGTTGATTGTCCAGAGGCATCTTCCAGACTAAATGTTGCAGTGCCTTTGCCTTGTCTCGAGTGGAGAAGGGCAAGCAGGACATTTCCAGGACAACTAAGTCCTTAGTATGGATGTTGCAGGCCCTGGAAACTACATGCCCCAGGGTTCCTGGTGCCTATAAAACTCTGGGCACCAGGGAGGAGGTGCAGTGACTCAGGCTGCTGATCTAATAAAGACTCAAGGGGAAACGGCAGCCAAGCAGTGCAAGCAGAAGATGTTTGTTTGCCAAGTCAGCTAATCATAGAACCATAGAAGTGTAAAGCTGGAAGAACTCTGAGCACTGGCACCAACTCCTGGGGGCCTGGGCACCCCAATTCCTTCATCCAAGTCATTTTTAAAGATGTTGAACAGCAACAGGCCCAGGACAAAACCCTGCAGCACCCCACTTGTCACTTTTCCCCAGGATGACGAGGAACCATTAATGAGTACTCTTTGGGTTCGGTCAGTCAACCACCTAACAGTTACCTTGTTCAACCTACATTTTACCAGCTTCTTTGCGATAATATTGTGGGGGACCTTGTCAAAAGCCTTACTGAAACCAAGATACACTCCATCCACAATTTCCCCCCGATTCACTAGTCTGCCCTTGTGTATTCAGTGTGGACACAGACTGAGGGTCCTTGCTGCTCTGGCCTCTGTGGTGCTGGAGTGCGCAACCCATGGGAAGAAATGAAAGGAGATATTCTGCGGCAGCTCATCTGTCAGAACCAGCTTGAGATATTTTGTTCTAGTGGCAAAAAAACTACTAAATTGACATGATAAGGTCCCGGCAGGGGTGGTGCTAGGGGCCCTGCTTGTTTCAATGGGGGTTGTATTTCATTTGCCTGTTATTCTGCTGCCACAAGCAGTGCCCCAGGTCTGCCACCTTCATCTTTTCTGAATCTTGGTTCTCCTTCAGAATATCAAGAAACCTACTAAACACTTTCTCACATGTTCAGACCATTTCTACAACTTTCAGAATTCACTCCTTCTGCTTTTACCTCAGAAGGTCGGTGGTTTGAATCTGCGTGATGGGGTGAGCTCCCGTTGCTCTGTCCCTGCTCCTGCCAACCTAGCAATTTGAAATCACGCCAGTGCAAGTAGATAAATAGGTACCACTGCGACGGGAAGGTAAACGGCATTTCCATGCGCTCTGGTTTCCGTCGCAGTGTCCCATTGTGCCAGAAGCGGTTTAGTCCTGCTGGCCACATGACCCAGAAAGCTGTCTGTGGACAAACGCCGGTTCCCTCGGCCTGAAAGCGAGATGAGCACCATAGCCCAATAGTCACCTTTGACTGGACTTAACGGTCCAGGGCGTCATTTACCATTACCTTTTACCTACCTTTTCATTTTGATGCTACCCTATTAGCTGCAAGTCATTCTCGAAGTACTTCTTCACACATCACGTAGTTAAATTGTGGAACTCACTCCCACAAGATGTAATGATAATGATTGCCAACTTGGACAGCTTTAAGAGCAGATTAGACATCTATATGGCTAAACACAGTTGCTGGGTTTCACAAGACTGCAACTGCACTCATGTCATTAAGAAGGCAGGGAGAGAGAGCACGGGAGAGGGAGATGCTGACGGAAAGTGTATCTCTCTGTCCACTTTTCTGTTTGGAAGCTTCCCACAGGCATCTATCTGCTTGGTCACTGTCAGAAGAGAAGGTGGACCTTTGGCCTGATCCAGCAGCACTCTTCTTATGTCCTTATGCAGTGTTTTTTCCCCTAAAAAAATGTTTAGGGGTACTCTCATTTTGACTCAAGAAAATCACCATTTTATAGTTCAAATTGGGAGAAATAAAAACAGTAAATGGACAAAAGCACAGTGGTATCTCAGGTTAAGTACTTAATTCGTTCCAGGGGTCTGTACTTAACCTGAAACTGTTCTTAACCTGAAGACCACTTTAGCTAATGGGGCTTCCTGCTGCCACTGCACCCCCAGAGCACGATTTCTGTTCTCATCCTGAAGCAAAGTTCTTAACCTGAAGCACTATTTCTGGGTTAGCGGAGTCTGTAACCTGAAGTGTACGTAACCTGAAGTGTATGTAACCTGAGGTACCACTGTACAAAGATTCACTAAATGTTTAGTGGTATGCATACCCCTGTGTCCACCCAGAAAAAAGCACTGTCCTTATGAAATGCAGTGGAAACTAAAATTAAATCAATACCCCGTTTTGTTTTCTTACCCCTCTGACTGGCGGGTCGTTGCCTAAAGCCTTCTTGTCTTACAGATCTAATGGATGTCTTGGCAGCTTTCCTTCTCTCGAGATGGAAGAGTGAAGTGGGCTTTCTTGTTTCCTCCCCTTGATGCCTCCACCCCACAGTCTTTTGAGAGGAAAGGGATTCCAGTGAAAGGAGCCCATTTCTTGGTGGTAGCTGGGGGATGGGCAGATCAGCCTATTTCTGGTTTTGTTTTGTTTTAAATTAAAGATTTATTTTTCAAATATAAGACAAGGAAAGGGGGGGGGAGAGAGATAAAAACATTGCCAGCCATCATATTAACAATATGGATGAATCAAATCAAATATTTAAAGTTACGGCTAATGACCAGCATCAAAGAAGCAAAACAAGAGGCCCATAGCACATATTTTACAGATGTGTATAATAGCAATAAATCAAAGTAGCAGAACATGAAATAAAATGGACACCAGCTTTTAAAAAGTGATAGTCATGGTACAAACTGGGAAAAGGAAAAAAAATATTAGAAGGGTTTTGCTTGCTGTAGTGCTTGGCTCCTCCAAGAGCGATAGATGCATTTTGAACTGAGAACAGTAAAAGGTCGTAAAATTCATCCGATGATCATTTGCAGATTTAATAAATCTGATTGATAAAGATTTTGCATAGATTTCACTAAAAAGAGCAAAGCAGGAGGACACGGGCCACTTGGGCCCATGGCAGGGGATCATGTCCAGAACGGCTTCAGGCACACCAGTGTGAATGCTCTGAGATGAGTGCAGAAAGTTCGCTGCTCTGTTGGACTGGAGGGCTCCGTCAGTTATAGTAGGGTAGGAGGTTGCACCCAGATTGTGTTAGTTCAAGGGTTCCCAAACTTTTTCAGGTCACGGTCCCCTTGGTTCCATAAACTCATCCCTAGTGCCCCCTACCCTACCCTGTAAAGAACATTATTCAGAGAAGCAGTTTGCACAACCCACCAAGGGAGAAAATAACACATTTAAATTTAAAATCATAACCATTAATTGCACATTTATTCAGAATCCAGTGAAAACTATTTAGTTTCATTCATTCATTCATTCATTCATTCATTCAACAAACAGAATTGATGAACTTGATCCAGTTATACCAGCTTTTCAAAGTCTGATGGTCATTTGCGCCTCCAGCACCTGCCAGCTGCCCCCTTGACTCTTAGCCCCCCCAGGTAATCCCACCCTTCCCAGGGGTGGTACCACCCACTTTGGGAACCACGGTGTTAGATCATTCCTAATTTAAATGTACAGATGAGTTTAGGTAGTTCATTTGCCCAAACAGGAATCTAAACCAGAGAGAATTTTAAGCCATGCGTTCAAAGGGGTCAGCCTGTTTCTGACCCATGTCAGTTTTGCATGTGTTCATTTGGATGTCTGCTGCATCACACTTTTGCAATAACCTGCAATTTCAATTTATGTCAGAAAGCTACATAAGTGGGCAAACAATAGCCCAGTGAGGACTGCACATGCTCAGAGGCCATGGGATGCTTACTGACTTTGGGGGAGAAAAAAATGGAAAATGGGAGGATGTGTGTGAAGTGGATGCTGGGATGCTAAACAGCAACAAGTCAATCTTGCCTGACCACATTTGCAGAAAACTCCACCCTGCGATGTTTTGCTGTAGAGCTGGCAAGCCACTGTGGTGGGCGATGTTTGCCTATGCACCAAGGTAAGCTCTTGGCTGTTCCTGGCAGGGGCTTTGTGATGGTCTGGCTTATGGTCATCCCCAACCAGAAATTTCCAAGTGTGTGGTAAAGCACACTCCTGTGCTGCAATGGCTGGTGTGCCCTGACAAATGAATACATGAATTCATTCCCCTGTGAGCCCCAAACTACCCACTTACTGAAGGGGGTCCCCACAGTGTCTCTGCATGACTCACGGCTCCAGCCTTACCTCTTCCTGGGTGTCCAGTTTTGCTGCATATCTCCATCAGGTAGAGTTGGACCACCCACATCTCTTGGAGGGGGCTGTGGAGATGTTTCTGCAAAATCACTTGCCACCAGAGAGCTTGCCCATTGCATCTATGAATGAGTCCCTGTGCTGGGGTTGTATCTTCCCAGTCATAAGGCACATCCAGAGCCATGTAGAAACAAAGGAACTGGATGGGCTTCGCTGAAGATGGATCATTCTTTTTTTCTCACACACTACAGAAGTAAACCTTTTTCCATGTGAGAATGAAACAGACCTCCAGGTTTCACTTGGGAAGGAATGTGGTCCAGCAATCTTGCTTTTTGGAAACTTCACTCGATGGAGCTTGAGATTTCTGCAGCATCCAGAGCCCCTGTGCATAGCAAGCTGGTCATTGCTTGCAATGCAGAGGAGTGTGGGATCTGTTGTCCTTTCCCCTTGGGAGGCATTTTGAGAGCAGTCCTCTAAAGCAATGAAAATCTATCACGGGTGGCAAGAGCAGCAGTGAGATGGACAGCATTGAAGAATGAA
The DNA here is from genome assembly GCF_964270895.1 of Podarcis filfolensis. Taxonomy (NCBI): domain Eukaryota; kingdom Metazoa; phylum Chordata; class Lepidosauria; order Squamata; family Lacertidae; genus Podarcis; species Podarcis filfolensis. The sequence continues at coordinate 965,651 of NC_139611.1, read as the reverse complement.
TGCTTTTGGAGCAGCCCATGAAAAATGGGGAGCAATTGCATCCTGTTCCTGTTGTGTCAGGTCATTACAGGGAGTTAATGACTTTCCATTTGTTGGGGTGGAGGGGAGATTTCATTTGTGGTGATATATATTTATCAAAGAGTTGACGATAGTTTGCACAGTGGAAGTTTGCTCAGTTCACTCATCCCACTTTTGTCTCTGGCTAAACTATTTGCTAGGTTTTTGCATTGTTCCAAAAAGCAACAAACTCTGTTTGACCAAAGGCAACAGAGGCCTGAATGACAAGTGTGTGCATAGTTGAGGTGCACTGAACCATGGTGAATTTTGTTCCAGGAGCATAGAATCATAGAATCATAGAATCATAGAATCATAGAATCATAGAATCATAGAATCATAGAATCATAGAATCATAGAATCATAGAGTTGGAAGAGACCACAAGGGCCATCGAGTCCAACCCCCTGCCAAGCAGGAAACACCATCAGAGCACTCCTGACATATGGTTGTCAAGCCTCTGCTTAAAGACCTCCAAAGAAGGAGACTCCACCACACTCCTTGGCAGCAAATTCCACTGTCGAACAGCTCTTACTGTCAGGAAGTTCTTCCTAATGTTTAGGTGGAGTCTTCTTTCTTGTAGTTTGGATCCATTGCTCTGTGTCCGCTTCTCTGGAGCAGCAGAAAACAACCTTTCTCCCTCCTCTATGTGACATCCTTTTATATATTTGAACATGGCTATCATATCACCCCTTAACCTCCTCTTCTCCAGGCTAAACATGCCCAGCTCCCTTAGCCGTTCCTCATAAGGCATCATTTCCAGGCCTTTGACCATTTTGGTTGCCCTCCTCTGGACACGTTCCAGTTTGTCAGTGTCCTTCTTGAACTGTGGTGCCCAGAACTGGACACAGTACTCCAGGTGAGGTCTGACCAGAGCAGAATACAGTGGCACTATTACTTCCCTTGATCTAGATGCTATACTCCTATTGATGCAGCCCAGAATTGCATTGGCTTTTTTAGCTGCCGCGTCACACTGTTGGCTCATGTCAAGTTTGTGGTCAACCAAGACTCCTAGATCCTTTTCACATGTACTGCTCTCAAGCCAGGTGTCACCCATCTTGTATTTGTGCCTCTCATTTTTTTTGCCCAAGTGCAATACTTTACATTTCTCCCTGTTAAAATTCATCTTGTTTGTTTTGGCCCAGTTCTCTAATCTGTCAAGGTCATTTTGAATTTTTTTTTTATTGGTTTTAATTCATTTTGCTACATCCAACATTAAAACAAGTGAAGAAATAAACATACATAACACATACATACAAAAAAGGAGTACATAAATAAAAGAAATAATAATAAAAAAAAACAAAAGAAAAAACATCACCTAACATAAAACACCAACTAACTAACTTACATTAACTAAATAACTAAATAACACACAACATTAATTGACTTCCCTTCATCTCGGTTTCAGAATATATTATATGATTTTTTATCTGCAGTTTCTTTTCCTCAAAAGACTCTTTACGTCACAAGTGTTACGTCACACCTACTGTGATTTTTAGATTTTTTACCTCTGTTTCCATGTATGTCATAAATTTATTCCATTCTTTATTAAACTTTATGTCTTTTTGATTTCTTATTTTCTGTGTCATTTTTGCCAGTTCTAAATAATCAAATAGTTTGGTTTGCCATTCGTTTATAGTTGGGATTTTTGATGTCTTCCAATTCTGCGCTATTAGAGTTCTGGCAGCCACTGTCGCATACTGAAAGAGTGTTTGGTCTTCCTTTTTGATTTCCTCCCCAATTATCCCCAGCAGAAAGGCTTCGGGTTTTTTTATAAAGGTATATTTGAGGATTTTTTTTAATTCATTGTAAATAGATTCCCAGAATTTTTTGATAGGCTCACACAACCACCACATATGATAGAAATCGCCCTCCTTGATCTTGCACTTCCAACATAATTTATCACCAGTTTTATATATTTTTCCAATTTTACGGGCGTTACATACCACCTGTACATCATTTTATACATATTTTCCCTGAGTGTTGTGCATGCCGAGAATCTCATACCTTTATTCCATAATGCCTTCGATTTATCAAACTCTATGTTATGTCCGAAGTCCATTGCCCATCTGATCATTACCTCCTTTACTTCTTCATCTTTGGTGTCCCATTCAAGTAACAGGCTATACATTTTCGATAGGAGTTTTGTTTTAATTTCTAGTATTTCAATCTGAAATCTAGATTTTTTCTCACTTATCCCATTCTTTTTATCCTCAGTCCATATAGAATTAATTTGGTGAAATTGGATCCATCCTGTCAATTTGCTCTTTATTTCTTCATAAGGCCTAATCCTCCAACCAGTCTCTGTTTTTACTAGTAGGTCTTCATATGTCCATCTTTCTCCTTCGATGTTTATTTTTTTTATTGTCAGGATATCAATTGGCGATAGCCACCAAGGGGTCTTCTGTTCCAATAATTTTTTGTTTCTTTCCCACACTTCCAGCAGTGGTCCTCTAAAAATGTGGTTAGAAAATCCTTTATGAACCTTTCCCTTGTTACACCATAGGTAAGAGTGCCAACCAAATCTTATATTAAATCCTTCTAGATCTAACAAGTCTTTATTTTTAATAACGATCCAATCTTTGACCCAACAAAGACACGAGGCTTCATAATACAACTTTAAATTTGGAACTGCGAATCCTCCCCTATCTCTTTGATCTGTGAGTAGTTTAAATCTGATTCTGGGCCTTTCCCCTTGCCAGATAAATTTAGAGAGTATTTTCTGCCAATCTTTGAATACTGAGGTTCCCCTGATTATCGGTATATTTTGAAATAGGAACAACAATTTCGGTAATAAACTCATTTTAATCGCCGCCATTCTACCCAACCAAGAAAGTTTTATTCTATTCCAGGTGTCTAAGTCCTTCCTTATTTCTTTCCATGCAGTTATGTAATTATCTTCCATCAAATTTATATTTTTCATTGTTATCCAGATTCCAAGGTATTTTACTTTTTTGTTACTTTAATACCAGTTTGAGATTCAAGATGGTTTTTTACCTCCTCTTTCACATTTTTAGTCATCATTTTAGTTTTTGTTCTATTTAATTTAAAACCAGATAATTTTCCAAATTCTTCTAACAGATCTAATACCTTACTAACACTCTCTTTTGGATCCTCTAAAGACAACATAAGATCGTCAGCATATGCTTTCAATTTGTATTCTTTCACTCCAATATTTATTCCGTGTATCTCTGAAGTTTTCCTTATCTTATTTGTAATTATCTCTAACATCATAATAAACAGAAGAGGTGACAGAGGGCACCCCTGCCTTGTACCCTTCGAAATTTCAAAGGGTTCTGTTAAGTTATTATTGATAATTAATTTGGCACTTTGTTGTGAGTAAATTGCTTTTATTCCTTCAAGGAATGTGCCCTCTATCCTTGTCTTTTCCAAACATTTTATAAGAAAACGCCAGGATACATTGTCAAAAGCCTTTTCGGCGTCAATGAACATTAAAGCTGCAGGGATTTCATTTTTGCATTCTAAGTATTCAATGATGTTTATTGTATGTCTTATGTTGTCTTTTATTTGCCTATTAGGTAAAAAACCAGCCTGATCGGTATGGATGAGGTTAACTAGACACTTTTTAAGTCGGGTCGCCATTACGTCTGCGAAGATCTTGTAGTCACTGTTCAGTAATGAAATCGGTCTGTAGTTCTTAATGATCTGTCTGTCCGAATCAGGTTTCGGTATCAACGTAATGTATGCTTCTTTCCAGGATGCTGGTGTTCTTCCTCCTCCTATAATCTCATTCATTACTTCACATAGCACCGGTGTTATAAGTTCTTCTAAGACTTTATAATACTTGGCCGATAGACCATCTGGGCCTGGGGCTTTCCCCAGTTTCATCCTCTTTATTGCCTCTTGAATTTCCTCTACTTTTATGGGTTTGTTTAACAGACTTCTTTCCTCTTCCGATATGTTGTTAATTCTGTTTCCTTCTAGATATTTTTCTATTTCTATGGCATCTTCTTCTTCTCTTTTATAGGTTTTCATAGAATTTGAGGAAGCTCTTTTTTATTTCATTTTTTTTTTATAATATTTTTTTTCCCCATATAAACACAACACAACAAACATAAACATACAAAGACAAAAACAGAACAAAAAACATGTATCATTTCATATCCTAATTTCATATACCTTTCTTCCCCGACTTCCTCATGCCTCCCCTTTCTGTATTCCAAATTCTTATCAATTGTTCAGCAAATCTTCCCTTATTTTAATTTAGATTTAGGCTATTCTTCCTTATTCTCCTTGTCCTAACCATTGCTAATAGTAACCATTTACTTTCCAGTCCAACATCATTCTAACTTTCATTGACTTTGTAATATTTCTTTAAATAGTCCTTAAATTTTTTCCATTCTTCTTGCGCTGCCTCTCTTCCCTGGTTTCGGATTCTGCTCGTCATTTCTGCCAAGCCCATGTAGTCTATCACCTTCATCTGCCATTCTTCCAGTGTGGGTAGCTCTTGCGTCTTCCAGTACTTCGCGATAAGTATTCTAGCTGCTGTTGTAGCATACATAAAGAAAGTTATATCCGTCTTTAACACCCCTTGGTCGACAATACCCAAGAGAAAGGCCTCTGGTTTCTTGGGGAAAGTATATTTAAATACCTTTTTAAGTTCATTATAGATCATTTCCCAGAATGCCTTAATCTTCGGGCAAGTCCACCAAAGATGAAAAAATGTACCTTCAGTTTCTTTACATTTCCAACATTTATTGTCAGGCACATGGTAAATCTTTGCAAGCTTGACTGGGGTTATGTACCACCTATATATCATTTTCATAATGTTTTCTCTTAAGGCATTACATGCCGTAAATTTCATCCCGGTGGTCCACAACTTTTCCCAATCAGCAAACAAAATATTATGACCAATGTCCTGAGCCCATTTAATCATGACCGATTTAACCGTTTCATCTTGTGTATTCCATTTCAGCAGTAAATTGTACATTTTGGACAAATTCTTAGTACTGGGTTCTAACAGTTCTGTCTCCAATTTTGATTTTTCCACCTGGAAGCCAATTTTACTGTCCAGTTTAAACGCTTCATTTATTTGATGATAGTGCAACCAGTCTCTCACCTTCCCTTTTAATTTCTCAAAACTCTGCAATCTCAATTTGTCCCCTTCCTTTTCCAAAATTTCCCAGTATCTTGGCCACTTGGACTCCATATTTAACTTTTTAACTGCCTTAGCTTCCATTGGCGACAGCCACCTTGGAGTTTTATTTTCCAGCAAGTCTTTATATCTGACCCAGACATTTAATAGTGCTTTTCTGACAATATGATTTTTGAAACTTTTATGTGCTTTAACCTTGTCATACCACAAATATGCATGCCACCCAAAAATGTTATTAAAACCTTCCAAATCCAAAATGTCTGTGTTTTCAAGAAGTAGCCATTCTTTCAGCCAGCAGAAAGCTGCCGCTTCATAGTAAAGTTTAAAGTCTGGCAGGGCAAACCCCCCTCTTTCCTTTGAATCCGTTAATATCTTAAATTTAATTCTGGGCTTTTTGCCCTGCCAGACAAATTTAGATATGTCTTTTTGCCACCTCTTGAAACAATCCATTTTATCAATTATTTGCAATGCTTGGAACAAAAACAACATTCTTGGCAATACATTCATTTTTATAGCTGCAATACGGCCTAACAAGGAAAGCTTTAAGTTGGACCAAATCTCCAAATCTTTTTTCACTTCTCTCCAAGTTTTTTCATAATTATCTTTAAACAAATTCACATTTTTAGCTGTCATATTTATACCCAAATATTTCACTTTTTTAACCACAGTTAACCCTGTCTCGTTCTGAAACCTTTCCTTTTCTATCTGTGTCAAATTTTTCTCCAAAACCTTTGTCTTAGACTTATTCAATTTAAATCCTGCCATTTGACCAAACTCTTGAATTATTTCCAAAACTCTTTTCGTGCTAGCTTCTGGCTCTTGTAATGTAAGTACTAAGTCATCTGCAAATGCTCTCAGTTTATATTGTTTAGCTCCGACCTGAATCCCTTTAACCAACTGGTCCCTCCTAATCATATTAAGCAAAACCTCCAGGACCGATATAAAAAGTAGTGGGGAGATAGGGCACCCCTGACGTGTCCCTTTTTCAATCTTGAACTCTTCTGTAACCACATTATTTACAATTAGTTTGGCTTTCTGTTCAGAATATATTGCACCTATACCATTCTCAAACCCTTGGCCTACCCCCATCCCCCGGAGGTTCTTCAACATAAAACTCCAAGAAATGTTGTCAAAGGCTTTCTCGGCATCCACAAATATCAAAACAGCTTTAGTGTTTATGTTCACTTCCAGCTTTTCCAAAATGTCAATTATATTCCTTACATTATTCGACAAATGCCTTTTTGGGAGAAAGCCCGCTTGGTCCCCGTGAATCTCCTCCATCAAAACTCTTTTCAGTCTCTCTGCTAAAATGTTAGCAAAGATTTTGTAATCCACATTCAATAACGAGATGGGTCGGTAGTTTTTAAGTTGGGTCTTTTCAGTCTCTGTCTTTGGTATAAGTGTAATATAGGCCTCTCTCCACGTATCGGGTGCCCTTTTCCCCTCCATAATCTCGTTGCAGACTTCCTTCAGAGGTTGTATCAACCCTTCCTTCAAATAAATAGTCATTCATTCTCCATCTGTACATACCCTGAGTTTTCCAATTTAAATGTAATATTATTGGGTTGTGATCAGATAGTGTTCTAGGTAGTATCTCACATTTCAACACTCTTATTGTTAATTCTCTTGATACCCATATCTGGTCCAACCTGCTCCAACTCTGATGCGGCTCTGAGAAGTGAGTGAATTGTTTTGTCATGGGGTTTTTATATCTCCATATATCTATTAAGTCTAAATTTTCCTCGAGGTCATTAAACGATCTCGGAAGTTTCCCTTGATTTAGATTCTTCCTCTTTGAGCTTCTATCTAGTTCTGGTTTCGGCACTCCATTTAGATCTCCAAGTAGGACCAGTTTATTATTCTCTAGATTTAATAAGACTTGTTCCAATTTTTTGAAAAAATCCAACTTATTTGTATTTGGCGCATAGACTGTCACCATGTTGAGTTTTTCTCCCTGAAAATTGATTTGCACTCCTAAGATTCTTCCTTCCTCGTCCTTACATATCAATTTAGGTTCTAATTTCTCTTTCACATAAATTGCTACCCCTCTTTTTTTCTTGGAATCTGAGTTAATGAATTCTATTCCCAACTTTTTATTTATTAAAATATGTTTGTGTTTTTTGGCAACATGTGTTTCTTGGCAACAGATCACATCAACATTTTTTTTCTTTATAATTTTCTCAAATTTATTTCTCTTGGACTTTTCATTAAAGCCATTCACATTCCACGACAGAAACTTAAGGGTCATTTCAGCTAACAACCCTCTATCCTAATTTCTGATTTAAATTCTGGTGCTTCTGTTTCCAATAGTCTCTACCTCTTCCCCCTCCTTTTCCTCCCCCGATCCTGCACCTTCCGCTTCCTCCTCTGTCTCCCCTCCCTTCCCCTCCAATCCCTCGGCCTCTTTCCCCCCTCTCCCTCCTCTTTCCCCCACTCTCCCCTCTCCTCTTCCAAATCTTTCTTCTTCCCTACCCAGGTCCTTTTCGTATCTTCTCAAAAACTTTCCGGCTTCTTGTGTGTCTATCAGTTTGAACTTTTTATTCTTATAAAAAAAAGGAAATCCCTTCTGGGAATTCCCATTTGTACTGTATTGTATTTCTCTTCAGGACATTTGTTAAATGCCTGTATCCTTCCCTCTTGCGCAGAATCCTAATTGGAATTTCTTTATAGATAATGATTGGACAACCTCCAATGATTAACTTTCTTTTATAGCTTGTTCTTAATATAGTATTCTTCATTTCCATTGAATTAAATATTACTAAACAGTCACCAGGGATTTTTTTTGATTTGATTTGTTGTGATTTTCCTCTTATTCTAAACACACTTTCTATCGTGTATGCTACTTGTTCTTCTTTTATTTCCAACCATTTTGCAAGTTCTTTAACCATTTTTTCTCTTATATCTTCATTTACTTCTTCTGTAACTCCTCGGAATTTTAAATTAAGTTGTTTCTGACGCATTTCTGTCATGGCTAAATTGTCCCATAATTGATTTTGCATTTTATTTAAATCTTTTACTTCTTCCTTTAATTTTTCTGTTTCTTTTTTTTGGTCTCTCAGATCTTTTTTAGTTTTTTTATTGGTTTCTTCAATTATTTTTGACTTGGCTGTCAAGTCTTGTACCTTTCTAGAGAGTTCTCCTACAGCACTTTCTATTTTCTTATCTATCTGTTCCTGTATTTCTCCTAATTTGTTTTCCATATGCAATTCATTTTGCTTGAATTCCTCTTTAATCTTTAGCCATAAAATGTCTAAATCTCTAATTTCCTCTTGTCGGGATACCTTTCTCTCTCCTGGTGTCCCTCCTACTTTTTTCCCATTTCCCCCCGACATTTTATGGGTTAATTCTCAGTGGCTGGCTTTACTTTTTTCTCTCTCCCCTAGGGGGCTCACAATCTTTCCTTTACCCTTTCAGTAATTTCAGTACCTTTATTTATATATTCCTATATTATTTTCTTATATCACTTTGCCACTCTTATTGACATATCCTCTTTAATTACCATCCAACCTATATTCCCCAAAGGAAAAGAGAGATCTTTCAATGGCTTATTCAGAGTTATCCAATCCCATTAGCTTTACCAATAGTCTTTTGTTATCATATATTTAAATTGTGTTAATATGTTAGTATAGCTGTTTCAACAACAAAGAAAGAGAAAGACAGAACGGAGGGCAAAAATCAAAAATAATATTCTCTTTTTACAGTCTAGAAAAGATTGTTCAGTTTCTGTACTCTTCAGCCACTTGTCGGCCTAATCCGTTTCACAGAAAATACGTCAGACTTTCATTGTTTTCTATTACCTCGAGATTTGAATTTATTAGTTCACTTTATGGTCCTTGAAAGGATGTAGATATTTCAGGGAGTTCTCAGTGAATTATATCAAATAGTCTCCAACTTTTCAGAATCTGAAGTTATTCAACATGTCATTTACTTAAAAAGACGTCTTGGTTTAAATGCTAGTCCTGCTTAGGTTGGTGGAATCAGGGTAAATTTTCCTCAGGGCTAAGGGTAGGGAAGATAGATTATTAGTTATGTTAATTATAATGGGGAGCGAAGGAGAAAGGAAGATATAAGGTAAGAGAAGAAAACAGATACATAGAAATAAGGAAAGAGAAAAGAGAGGGACAAAATAACCAGATAATTTTCTAATTCAAATCAAAATGTAAATATCCTAAATACCATAAGAGAACAAGGAGGGAAGGGGAGAAAGTGGCAAGAGGAAAGAAGCCAGGGGTTTATGAGCGGGACATAAATGCAGCCTCTGTGGAAGGTTCCAGAGTTCAAGGGGTCCTAGGGTTCTTTGGACCAAAGTTCAAATAAACATACGTAAAATAAATCCCAGAAGCGTCGATAAATTCCCAAGGTTGGGGGAAGTTAGAGAAAGTTCTTTTTCCGAGTATTTCTTTAATTTCTTTGGGTCGTATTTCCAGCTGTCCTTTTAAGCAGTTCTAAGAAGCTCCGTTTTAAATGGCTCTATGAAGGTTCCTTGCTTGCTCTTTTTTTTTTTTGTCTGCCTCCCCCGAAAAGAGCAGAGCATGTGTCATAACAGTGGAATGTTTCAAGTTCTTTTAATTCCCCACAATAAATCCCGAAACGTTTACTTTGTATTCACTCAGTCACTCAGTCAGGCGAGGGGATACTTCCTTCCTCCACCTTGCGACTTTGTAGCCTGCGCCATTTTAATCCTCTTCCGAGGTGAATTCCTAAATTAAATCATCTAACATCCGACGTTCTCTTAGTGTATTTTCAAATTTTGTAGCATTAAATAAGTCTACTCACACTAAGGGTTCCGTTCTTACAGTTTTGGAGGTCAGTCGCATTCTTCAGTGGGAGTCAGAGGCATCGTAATACAGGGTCGTTGCTCTCCCTTTTGTGCTAGCGGTTTCGCTGCCTCGAGATCTTCCAAGAAAAAAAAACCCCGAAAAAACAGCTGACCGCATCCACACGGCTGGGTATCTCTCCCCCAAGGGTCTCCCCCTTGAGATTTTTGGGGGGCACAGTGCCTTTGCGGCCCCCCCCAAGCCCCTGTATTACTCGGAAAACTCCTCCGGAGATTTTCCTCACTCCCTGTCTGTTCGCGACGAAAACCGGAAGCCTGTCAAGGTCATTTTGAAATGTGATCGTGTCCTCTGGGCTGTTAGCCACCCCTCCCAGTTTGGTGTCATCTGCAAATTTGATCAGGATGCCCTTGAGTCCATCATCCAAGTCGTTGATAAAGATGTTGAATAAGACCGGGCCCAAGACAGAACCCTGTGGCACCCCACTAGTCACTCTTCTCCAGGATGAAGAGGAACCATTGATGAGCACTCTTTGGGTTCGGTCAGTCAGCCAGTTACAAATCCACTCAGTGGTAGCATAGTCAAGACCGCATTTTACCAGCTTCTTTACAAGAATATCATGGGGCACCTTGTCAAATGCCTTGCTGAAATCAAGGTAGGCTACATCCACTGCATTCCCTTCATCTACCAGGCTTGTAATTCTGTCAAAAAACGAGATCAGGTTAGTCTGACATGACTTATTTTTCAGAAATCCATGCTGACTATTGGTGATCACAGCATTCTTTTCTAGGTGCTCACAGACTGTTTGCTTAATGATCTGCTCCAGAATCTTCCCTGGTATTGATGTCAGACTGACTGGGCCCTCTCTGATTTGGGTCCTCTCTTTTCCCCTTTTTGAAAATAGGGACAACATTTGCCCTCTTCCAGTCTGCCGGGACTTCGCCTGTTCTCCAGGAATTCTCAAAGATGACTGCCAGTGGTTCTGAGATCACATCTGCCAGTTCTTTTAATACTCTTGGATGCAGTTCATCTGGCCCTGGAGACTTGAATACATCTAAACTAGCCAAGAATTCTTGTACTATCTCCTTAGTTATTCTGGGCTGTGTTTCCTCTGCTGAATCATTTGCTCCAAATTCTTCAGGTCGGGCATTGTTTTCTTTATCGGAGAAGACTGAGGCAAAGAAGGCATTGAGGAGTTCAGCCCTTTCTGTGTCCCCTGTTTGCATTTCACCATCTTCTGCTCTGAGTGACCCCACTGTTTCTTTGTTCTTCCTTTTGCTATGAACATACCCATAAAAGCCTTTTTTTGTTGCTTTTAACCTCTCTAGCAAGCCTGAGTTCATTCTGTGCTTTAGCTTTTCTGACTTTGTGTCTACACGTGCTGGCTATTTGTTTGAATTCCTCTTTGGTGGTTTCCCCCCTTTTCCATTTTTTGTACACATCCTTTTTTAATCTTAACTCAGTTAAAAGTTCTTTAGATAGCCACCCTGGCTTCTTTAGGCACCTTCCATGTTTCCGTCTCATTGGTATTGCCTGAAGTTGTGCTTTTACTATCTCCCTCTTAACAAACTCCCAGCCATCATGAACTCCCTTTCCTTTTAGTATTACTGTCCATGGGATCTCACCCAGCACTTCCCTAAGTTTTATGAAGTCGGCTTTCTTAAAGTCAAGAAATTGAGTCCTAGTATGCTTGGCTGCTCCTTTCCGCTGTATAGTAAACTTCAGAAGAGCATGATCACTCGCGCCTAATGATCCTTCCACTTCTACCCCACTAACCAGGTCATCAACATTGGTTAAGACCAGATCTAAAATGGCTGTTCCTCTTGTTGCTTCTCCCACTTTCTGGACAATGAAGTTGTCTGCAAGGCCAGTGAGGAATCTGTTTGACCTTATGCTCTTGGCTGAGTTTGACATCCAAAAAATATCCGGGTAATTGAAGTCCCCCATTACTACTATCTCCCTTCCTTTTGCATGCTTGGCCATCTGTTCCAGGAAGGCATCATCTATGTCCTCCGTTTGGCTTGGGGATCTATAGTAAACTCCCACAATGAGGTCACTGTTATTCTTCTCTCCCTTAATTTTGACCCAAATGCTCTCACTTTGGCTTTGAGGTTCTAAATCTTGGATCTCTTCACAGGTATACACATCCCTGACATATAACGCCACTCCTCCTCCTTTCTTGTCTGGTCTGTTTCTCTGAAATAGATTGTATCCCTCCATTATTACATTCCAATCATGGTACCTATCCCACCAGGTTTCAGTGATGCCTATTATGTCATATTTAGTTTGCTGTACCAAGAGCTCAAGCTCATCTTGTTTATTTCCCATGCTTTGCGCATTAGTGTACAGACATTGAAGTCCATTAATCATTCCTCCGTGTCTCTTATTTAAGGATTTTTTCCTCCCACCACTAGGTCTGTGTGATGTTTGCTCCATTTGGTCTATGACATTTGGATGATCACCTTCATCAATTGATAGACTCCTACCTTCAGGAGCACTGTCTCCCTCCCCCACGTTAGTCAGTTTAAACCCCTCCTGATGAGGTTTCTGAGATTTTTGGCAAAAACATTCCTCCCAACCGTTGTGAGGTGCAGCCCATCGCTTGCCAGAAGTGCATCTTCAAGAAACTGCAGTCCGTGATCTAAGAATCCAAACCGTTCCTGTTTACACCATTTGCGAAGCCAGCTGTTCACTTCCACTATTTTTCCCTCTCTCCCTCGGCCACGTCGTTCAACTGGGAGGACAGATGAGATGACAATTTGTGCATTTAATTGCTTCAATTTCCTGCCCAGAGCCTCGTAGTCTCTTTTGATCTTCTGGAGGCTATTGCTTGCAGTGTTATTGGTTCCCACATGAACCAAGAGGAAGGGGTATTTGTCAGTGGGTTTTATGATTCCTTGCAGTCGTTCAGTTACATCTTGGATCTTAGCCCCGGGGAGACAGCACACTTCCCGAGACATCTTGTCAGGCCCACAGATCACTGCTTCTGTTCCCCTCAGTAGGGAATCCCCTATCACCACTACACGCCTCCTCTTAGGTTTGGTCGGGGTTCTTCCGTGAGCTGTCCGTTCCAAGGTTGCCTGCACATTCCCTGAGGACTGACTTTGCTGCTCGTCTTCATGTACCTGATCGACTGTAATGACTCCTCAAATGGAGTCTGCTCTTCGTCTTCCATGCCAGGGGAGAGGACCTCAAAGCGATTGTGTATTTCTAAACAATCAGAGCGAGCCCTGGGCCTCCTACTTCTTTGAGTCACGTTTCTCCATATATCTGGCTCCTGTGTTGGTGAACTAGCCTCCTTCTCAGGGGAGCCCCCTGTCTCCTCCTTGGTGGAGACGGTGTGCTCTGTTGCTTCCAAGAAGAGCTCCAGCTCTCTAATTCTTTGGAGCGTAGCTACACATTCCTCCAGTTGCTGGACTTTGTCTTCTAAGAGGGCAATCAACATGCAATTGCTGCAGGTAAAGCTGCCTGCAACCTTTGGCAAGATGGAAAACATTGCGCAGGAACCGCAGGCGACTGCAGCTGTTCCCTCACCCTCCATCTTGAGAACGTGTCGTTGGGGGTGGCTACAGTGGTCCTCCATCATAAAAAGCATGAAGACAGGACAAATAACTGCCCCCCCAAAAAACCTAGGTCTCTCCCAACAAACATTTGAGACTAGCTCCCCTAAATCTAAAAGATGGATCAAACTGCGCACACCGCTGCCCTGCAAGCTCTGATAAGCTCCTCCCACAGCTAATCACCTGCCTCAACAGAAGGTGATGGTGTTTCCTGCTTGGCAGGGGGTTGGACTCGATGGCCCTTGGGGTCTATTCCAACTCTATGATTCTATGATTCTATGATTCTATGATTCTATGATTCTATGAAACCCTGCCCCCTCTGACCTTTGCGCAGGGAGAGCAGCTAATCAGCCACAAAGAAACACACAAACGAGAAAACCCTTTTTGCTCCTTCTTCAGCTGCTGCCCTGCAAGCAGGGGGTTACTTTTCACAGTCGTGGCTGTGGCTATTGTCAATTTTCTTTTCTTTAAAACTTTGCAAAATGCTGCCCACCAAGGAGTCACCCGAGGCAGTAGATTTTGGGGACTCCAGTGGAGGCCCCTTTGCTGCCCTGGCTGCTCCTCCTGAGATGTCCCAGGTCATTTCTCCTGAATCCTCCACCTGTTCCCATTCTTCTGAGCTGGTGCTCCAGGAGTGGTGGCTTCTCCTGGGCAAAATCTGTGCTGGGCCCATCCTCATGGAATGAGACTAAAGTCAGTTCCATCCCATTACTGTGCAAGTTCTTGAGGATGACTCTGTATAAATCCTTAAAATCTGCACAGGTTATGTTGTATGTTTGTGTGTTGCTGTTGTTTTGGTAAATTTAAATAGAAAACAGTAACAACCATCAAGAGAGTCACAAACGCATAAGCAAGTTCAATGAGGCCAAAGTCTGGACATCATTGTTCAAGAGGAAATATGAGCGTGACTTTTAGCCATCCAAGTTCATCTTTCCACAGACCTCCCTGTGTTGGGGTCGGGGGTGGGGTTACAGTCATGTTCAGTTGTTGCAATATAATTGATGAAGCTTTTCCAACCAGCACTGAAGTCATCTGTGAAAGTCTGGCTCTGACCTTGTGCGCCAACTTCTCCATAAGTTGCACATAAGTTTTTAATGTAAAAATGAAGGAAAGCAATGCTACAGAGTGGTCTGCCTCGTGAGTTCTTACAAGGAAGTCCAAGGGCTGCCTTTCTATCTCCATATTTTCTTGTTTTTACCAGGCAATTTCAGCTGCTTCAAAGCAACCAGTGATTGTGTGAGGCGGCGGCTGCACATCTTGAAGTCCATGTAGCAATTCCCCCTGGGGGTGAGGGGTCTTGGTGACCTGTCATTGGTCTCAAACCGAATTTTACATCTTTAACACACATTGCATGTGAAGTTTTATTTAATTTCTTCAGTTTGTGGATTTATAAACCACTTCACAACCAAAAGTTACCAAAGTGGATATAAAATACAATATAAAATACAAAGATGAGAAACTCATTCACCGAAAGGCAATAAATTCTACAATTATTCCAAAAAAATGACTTGGCCACACTTGAGGGGAAGTCTTCTTTGGAGAAAATTCCCCCGAGAGCAGCATCCTGTCACCAGGGGAATTGCTTCATTTCTATTTGTGTGGCTGTAACAGCCCCATCTCCTGGCTGGCTGCTCCATCTCTAGCTAGTGGCTAAATTGCTTTTATTACTTGCTATTATCGACTGAGTACATACTCACGATAAAAGGTAAAGGTACCCCTGCCCATACGGGCCAGTCGTGTCCGACTCTAGGGTTGCGTGCTCATCTCACTCTAGAGGCCGTGAGCAGGCGCCGTCCGAAGACACTTCCGGGTCACGTGGCCAGCGTGACGAAGCTGCTCTGGCGAGCCAGCACCAGCGCAGCACACGGAAACACCGTTTACTTTCCCGCTATAAAGCGGTACCTATTTATCTACTTGCACTTAGGGGTGCTTTTGAACTGCTAGGTGGGCAGGAGCTGGGACTGAACGACGGGAGCTCACCCCGCTGCGGGGATTTGAACCGTCGGCCATACGATCGGCAAGTCCTAGGCACTGAGGTTTTACCCACAGCGCCACCCGCGTACTCACGATAGAAGATACCTAAACAGCCTCGGCCCAGTATACCTGAAGGAGCGTCTTCACCCCCATCGTTCAGCCCAGACATTGAGGTCCAGCTCCGAGAAGTGAGGTTACAGAGAACCAGGAAGAGGGCCTTCTTGGTGGTGGCGCCCACCCTGTGGAACACCCTCCCATCAGATGTCATTGAGATAAACAACTATGGTATTTGACTTTTAGAAGAAGCAGCCCTATATTGGGAAATTTTTATGTCTTATGTTTTACAATTTTGTATGTGCTATAAGCTGCCCAGAGTAAGTGGAGAGGATTTTCTCCCTCTTAACACTAGAACTTGTAGGCACACAATGAAGCTGAATGTTGGGAGATGCAGGACAGAAAAAAGAACGGACTTCTTCACACAGTCAGTCTATGGAACTCCCTCCCACTGGAGGAGGTGATGGCTGCAGACTTGGAGGGCTTTAGAAGATGTTTGGACAAATTCATGGAGGAGGAGGAGGAGGAGGAGGAGGAGGAGGAGGAGGAGGAGGGGGCTATCAGTGGCTGCCAGCCAGGCTCTCCTCTGCCTGAATGGAGGCCGCAGTGCTTCTGAATCCCAGTTGCTGGAAGTGCAGGAAGAGAGAGGGCTGCTCTTGTGCTCGACTCTGGCTTGTGGGTTTCCTACTGAAGCATAGAATCATAGAATCATAGAATCATAGAGTTGGAAGAGACCACAAGGGCCATCGAGTCCAACCCCCTGCCAAGCAGGAAACACCATCAGAGCACTCCTGACATATGGTTGTCAAGCCTCTGCTTAAAGACCTCCAAAGAAGGAGACTCCACCACACTCCCTGGCAGCAAATTCCACTGTCGAACAGCTCCCACCGTCAGGAAGTTCTTCCTAATGTTTAGGTGGAATCTTCTTTCTTGTAGTTTGGATCCATTGCTCCGTGTCCGCTTCTCTGGAGCAGCAGAAAACAACCTTTCTCCCTCCTCTATGTGACATCCTTTTATATATTTGAACATGGCTATCATATCACCCCTTAACCTCCTCTTCTCCAGGCTAAACATGCCCAGCTCCCTTAGCCGTTCCTCATAAGGCATCGTTTCCAGGCCTTTGACCATTTTGGTTGCCCTCCTCTGGACACGTTCCAGTTTGTCAATGTCCTTCTTGAACTGTGGTGCCCAGAACTGGACACAGTACTCCAGGTGAGGTCTGACCAGAGCAGAATACAGTGGCACTATTACTTCCCTTGATCTAGATGCTATACTCCTATTGATGCAGCCCAGAATTGCATTGGCTTTTTTAGCTGCCGCGTCACACTGTTGGCTCATGTCAAGTTTGTGGTCAACCAAGACTCCTAGATCCTTTTCACATGTAGTGCTCTCAAGCCAGGTGTCACCCATCTTGTATTTGTGCCTCTCATTTTTTTTGCCCAAGTGCAATACTTTACATTTCTCCCTGTTAAAATTCATCTTGTTTGTTTTGGCCCAGTTCTCTAATCTGTCAAGGTCGTTTTGAAGTGTGATCCTGTCCTCTGGGGTGTTAGCCACCCCTCCCAGTTTGGTGTCATCTGCAAATTTGATCAGGATGCCCTTGAGTCCATCATCCAAGTCGTTGATAAAGATGTTGAATAAGACCGGGCCCAAGACAGAACCCTGTGGCACCCCACTAGTCACTCTTCTCCAGGATGAAGAGGAACCATTGATGAGCACCCTTTGGGTTCGGTCAGTCAGCCAGTTACAAATCCACTGAGTGGTAGCATAGTCAAGACCGCATTTTACCAGCTTCTTTACAAGAATATCATGGGGCACCTTGTCAAATGCCTTGCTGAAATCAAGGTAGGCTACATCCACTGCATTCCCTTCATCTACCAGGCTTGTAATTCTGTCAAAAAACGAGATCAGGTTAGTCTGACATGACTTATTTTTCAGAAATCCATGCTGACTATTGGTGATCACAGCATTCCTTTCTAGGTGCTCACAGACTGTTTGCTTAATGATCTGCTCCAGAATCTTCCCTGGTATTGATGTCAGACTGACTGGGCGGTAATTATTTGGGTCCTCTCTTTTCCCCTTTTTGAAAATAGGGACAACATTTGCCCTCCTCCAGTCTGCCGGGACTTCGCCTGTTCTCCAGGAATTCTCAAAGATGACTGCCAGTGGTTCTGAGATCACATCTGCCAGTTCTTTTAATACTCTTGGATGCAGTTCATCTGGCCCTGGAGACTTGAATACATCTAGACTAGCCAAGTATTCTTGTACTATCTCCTTAGTTATTCTGGGCTGTGTTTCCTCTGCTGAATCATTTGCTCCAAATTCTTCAGGTCGGGCATTGTTTTCTTTATCGGAGAAGACTGAGGCAAAGAAGGCATTGAGGAGTTCAGCCCTTTCTGTGTCCCCTGTTTGCATTTCACCATCTTCTCCTCTGAGTGACCCCACTGTTTCTTTGTTCTTCCTTTTGCTACGAACATACCCATAAAAGCCTTTTTTGTTGCTTTTAACCTCTCTAGCAAGCCTGAGTTCATTCTGTGCTTTAGCTTTTCTGACTTTGTGTCTACACGTGCTGGCTATTTGTTTGAATTCCTCTTTGGTGGTTTCCCCCCTTTTCCATTTTTTGTACACATCCTTTTTTAATCTTAACTCAGTTAAAAGTTCTTTAGATAGCCACCCTGGCTTCTTTAGGCACCTTCCATGTTTCCGTCTCATTGGTATTGCCTGAAGTTGTGCTTTTACTATCTCCCTCTTAACAAACTCCCAGCCATCATGAACTCCCTTTCCTTTTAGTATTACTGTCCATGGGATCTCACCAAGCACTTCCCTAAGTTTTATGAAGTCGGCTTTCTTAAAGTCAAGAAACTGAGTCCTAGTATGCTTGGCTGCTCCTTTCCGCTGTATAGTAAACTTCAGAAGAGCATGATCACTCGCGCCTAATGATCCTTCCACTTCTACCCCACTAACTAGGTCATCAACATTGGTTAGGACCAGATCTAAAATGGCTGTTCCTCTTGTTGCTTCTCCCACTTTCTGGACATGAAGTTGTCTGCAAGGCCAGTGAGGAATCTGTTTGACCTTATGCTCTTGGCTGAGTTTGACATCCAACAAATATCCGGGTAATTGAAGTCCCCCATTACTACTATCTCCCTTCCTTTTGCATGCTTGGCCATCTGTTCCAGGAAGGCATCATCTATGTCCTCCGTTTGGCTTGGGGATCTATAGTAAACTCCCACAATGAGGTCACTGTTATTCTTCTCTCCCTTAATTTTGACCCAAATGCTCTCACTTTGGCTTTGAGGTTCTAAATCTTGGATCTCTTCACAGGTATACACATCCCTGACATATAACGCCACTCCTCCTCCTTTCTTGTCTGGTCTGTTTCTCTGAAATAGATTGTATCCCTCCATTATTACATTCCAATCGTGGGACTTATCCCACCAGGTTTCAGTGATTCCTATTATGTCATATTTAGTTTGCTGTACCAAGAGCTCAAGCTCATCTTGTTTATTTCCCATACTTTGCGCATTAGTGTACAGACATTGAAGTCCATTAATCATCCCCCGTGTCTCTTATTTAAGGATTTTTTCCTCCCACCACTAGGTCTGCGTGCTGTTTGCTCCATTCGGTCTATGACATTTGGATGATCATCTTCATCAATTGATAGACTCCTACCTTCAGGAGCACTGTCTCCCTCCCCCACATTAGTCAGTTTAAAGCCCTCCTGATGAGGTTTCTGAGATTTTTTGCAAAAACATTCCTCCCAACCGTTGTGAGGTGCAGCCCATCGCTTGCCAGAAGTCCATCTTCAAGAAACTGCATTCCGTGATCTAAGAATCCAAACCGTTCCTGTTTACACCATTTGCGAAGCCAGTTGTTCACTTCCACTATTTTTCCCTCTCTCCCTGGGCCACGTCGTTCAACTGGGAGGACAGATGAGATGACAATTTGTGCATTTAATTGCTTCAATTTCCTGCCCAGAGCCTCGTAATCTCTTTTGATCTTCTGGAGGCTATTGCTTGCAGTGTCATTGGTTCCCACATGAACCAAGAGGAAGGGGTATTTGTCAGTGGGTTTTATGATTCCTTGCAGTCGTTCAGTTACATCTTGGATCTTAGCCCCGGGGAGACAGCACACTTCCCGAGACATCTTGTCAGGCCCACAGATCACTGCTTCTGTTCCCCTCAGTAGGGAATCCCCTATCACCACTACACGCCTCCTCTTAGGTCTGGTCGGGGTTCTTCCGTGAGCTGTCCGTTCCAAGGTCGCCTGCACATTCCCTGAGGACTGCCTTTGCTGCTCGTCTTCATATACCTGATCGACTGTAATGAGGGAGAGATCCTCAAATGGAGTCTGCTCTTCGTCTTCCATGCTAGGGGAAAGGACCTCAAAGCGATTGCGTATTTCTAAACAATCAGAGCGAACCCTGGGCCTCCTACTTCTTTGAGTCACGTTTCTCCATATATCTGGCTCCTGTGTTGGTGAACTAGCTGTGAGAACAGGAGGCTGGACTAGATGGACCCCTTTTGGCCTGATCCAGCAGGCTCTTCTTTTATAACTATCACTATAGTTTATATATATAGTTTATATAACTATAAAATCAGAACCAGTGAAGGCGGTGAAGGTCCTGTGTGAGTGTCTGGAGGCGGTTGGAGGATGGATGGCGGCTAACAGATTGAGATTGAATCCTGACAAGACAGAAGTACTGTTTTGCGGGGACAGGAGGCGGGCAGGTGTGGAGGACTCCCTGGTCCTGAATGGGGTAACTGTGCCCCTGAAGGACGAGGTGTGCAGCCTGGGAGTCATTTTGGACTCACAGCTGTCCATGGAGGCGCAGGTCAATTCTGTGTCCAGGGCAGCTGTCTACCAGCTCCATCTGGTACACAGGCTGAGACCCCATCTGTCCGCAGACTGTCTCGCCAGAGTGGTGCATGCTCTGGTTATCTCCCGCTTGGACTACTGCAATGCGCTCTACGTGGGGCTACCTTTAAAGGTGACCCGTAAACTACAACTAATCCAGAACGCGGCAGCCAGACTGGTGACTGGGAGTGGCTGCCAAGACCATGTAACACCGGTCTTGAAAGACCTACATTGGCTCCCAGTACATTTCTGAGCACAATTCAAAGTGTTGGTGGTGACCTTTAAAGCCCTAAACAGCCTCGGTCCAGTATATCTGAAGGAGCGTCTCCACCCCCATTGTTCTACCCGGACACTGAGGTCCAGCACCAAGGGCCTTCTGGCGGTTCCCTCACTGCAAGAAGCCAAGTTACAGGGAACCAGGCAGAGGGCCTTCTCGGTAATGGCGCCCTCCCTGTGGAACGCCTTCCCACCAGATGTCAAAGAGAACAACAACTACCAGACTTTTAGAAGACATCTGAAGGCAGCCCTGTTTAGGGAAGCTTTTAATGTTTGATGTATTACAGTATTTTAATATTTTTTTGGAAGCCGCCCAGAGTGCCTGGGGAAGCCCAGCCAGATGGGCGGGGTATAAATAATAAAATTATTATTATTATTATTATTATTATTATTATTATTATTATTATTATCACTAGCCGGTAGCAAAATTGCTTTAAAAAAGCAAAATGACAGAAGACAAGCAGGTTTCCCTCAGACCACTTGAATGAAAATCCACAGCAGAGTGGTCATCTGGCAATGGAGAATGAAGCCCCGTCCTGTTCCCTGCATAGGGAATCTGGGCAGGAAGGGCTGGTGCTTCCACTTAGCACCAGGACTTGTGGGATTCCCTGCCCCCATCCTTAGTGATGATGCTTTGGCTTGTAAGTCAGGGAAGGAGGAGTTTAATGAGTCCAGGGAAAGAAGATTGAGTTCCTGGTAGGGCTGGGCAATATATCGTCATATATCACCAGCTAAACATTGTGATATAATGATATATCACGATGCCTGAAAATAAGAAGGAAGGAGAAAATAAGGTGGGGCGGAAGAAGCAGGCGACGGTTGATTCCTGGATGTGGACTTCACACCGGTTTGAACTGGTGGAGTAGCCAGCCAGCCCTCCGTAGCCAGCCCCACAGATGATTGGGGACGCCTTGCGCAGGTTCTGCCACTGTATGGCAAGGCCAGGTGAGCGTCGCTGCCCAGGGCAGAGTGCATCAGCCGGGGCACCGCATGGCACTGTGCATGCAAACAAGGAGCCCCAGGGTGTTGCTGGCCTCCCCAGGCACTGACCTCCCCAGAGTCGAGGGCATTCATGGAACAGCCTCTCTCCTGAGCTGCTCTGGGCCACCGCCAGCTCTGGCTCACATCAATAGTGGCCTCTCGTGCAAGCAGTGGCTACGGGGAGCCACCCTCTGGAGCATTGGCTCCTGCCGGGTGAGGCACCTGAGGTAGCTCTGTTCCGCCTTAGTGCCGGGGCACAGCTCCTATGCAGCCCTGGAGGCGAGGAAGAGAAGCTAGGGCTGCTCCTGCCACTGCTCACAGGACTCAGCCATACCTCCACTGCCCAGTGCCCCATTAGAGGAGGAAGGGAGGACGGAGGCAGCTTCCTCCAAGCCGGATTGCCCTTCCTACTGCTCCTACTGTGTCACCCCAAAGAGTTTGCCAGGCAGGAGGCCACAGAAAGGGCTCAGCTTCAGCCTGGAGGTCAGCCTCTTAAGGATTCTTTCGGCAGGGTGGTGAACTGCAGAGGGATAGGCTTGATGGGGGCTCACGAGGCTGCTGTTCACCCCCATCCCTTCTTGTAGAAAGAGCTGCTCACATGATGATGCCACCCCCCACCCCCGCTCCTGGGTTACCTGCTGTGGATGGTAACCAGAGACAGCACTGCCAGGAAAGCCCCCAGGCTGCATGAGTGGGCTGTGCATCACAGAAGGCCTTGCGCCCACCTGTGTGTGCTGCTTTGCCCACAGGGTGCAGACCGGTGCCACTGCCGCATTGTGGCATATGCTTGAGTGAGTGGCAAGCAGGCATCAGGTGGAAGAGGGAGTGAGATGAAATGCCGGAGGACAGAGCTGTGTGTTCCGTGGGGACCACCCTGCACCCCTTCAGAAGCCTGGCACCCTGAGGTGCAGAAGAGGACCCTATCCTGATTCAGCCATTAGTTTGATCTGCTTCTGTATGTGGAATGGGGAGGGTGTGGGGGTCACCTTTGCCTTTGCCTCAGGCAGCAAAATGTCTAGAGTCAGTCCTGCTTACAGTTGAGCATCCCTTTCTTACCTGGTCCTCTGATGCCCATAGCCTACTGCAACTCACTGCATTCGTACATTCTTCTTTTCTTTTGTCTAGCTGCATCCATCTGGGTATTTCCTGTACATGCTGATGCTAAAATTAAGTTCTTGCTGAGCTCTTTTCTGGGTGAATAATGGCTGTGATGAAGGATGACCAAATGGTGCAGGGTTCAGTGGAGTGGCTGAACGCCCATCAATCTGGACGGGATTCCAGTTTCTCAGTAATTTGCACCTCAGGGATCCCACCTGGGACAGGATGCTCAAGCGTGTGTTGAGCTGATGGGAAAGCTGGGGAACCAGCAAAGGGATATTTGCTTTGGCAGTTCCACTGAAGGCCAAAAGCCAAGATCTGTGATGATAAGTGGCTGTATTTAAACTCTACTCTTTCCCTGGCGGTGCTTGCAGCGGAGGGTTAGGGAGTGAAGACTTTTTTTTCAGAGGAGAGTAAAGACTTCCAAGCCAGTCTTTTCCTCTGGCCATTTGCCCAATGACTTCTGCAGGCAAAAACGATAAAGGGAGTCCTTGCAGTAGCCGGACCAACCTCCAGGCGGGATGAGGGCTATGCAGGACAGTGGACTTGCCTCAGGAATGGGTGGAAAACAACTAAATTTGGAAATACAGAAAGGCTAGGTGGGTAAATGTTGGGAAGGGCCTGGAGCTCTCCTTCCTCCACTGCAGGGGTGGCAGCAAGCAGTTCTTTTAAAAAAGAAATTATTCTGTGAACTGCCCTGACACCTCCGGGTATAAAGGTAAAGGTAAAGGACCCCTGACAGTTAATTCCGGTCGCAGACGACTTTGGGGTTGTGGCGCTCATCTCACTCTATAGGCCAAGGGAGCCACCATTTGTCCGCAGACAGTTTTTCCAGGTCATGTGGCCAGCATGACTAAGCTGCTTCTGGCGAAACCAGAGCAGCTCACAGAAGCACTGTTTACCTTCCCGCCAGAGCGGTACCTATTTATCTACTTGCACATTGACGTGCTTTCGAACTGCAAGGTTGGCAGGAGCAGGGACCGAGCAACAGGAGCTCACCCCGTCGCGGGGATTTGAACTGCCGACCTTCTGATCGGCAAGTCCTAGGCTCTGTGGTTTAGACCACAGCACCACCTGCGTCCCTCCGGGTATAGGGCGGTCTATAAATTCAGTAAAAATAAAAATGTAAGTTCCTCCCCTGAAATCTGGCAGAAATCCCACCAATAGGAGCATAGGAAGCTGCCTGATATTGAGTCAGACGATGGGCCTACCCACCTCAGCATTGCCTGTGCCAGAGAAAGCCAATGTTTTTGGACTACAACTTCCATCATCCCTGAACTGCCGGCTGGGGCTGATGGGAGCTGGAGTTCACCAACATCTTGAGGACACCATGTGGCTGTCCCTGTTCTACGCTGACTGGCAGCGGCTTTCAGGTAGGGGCAGCGGTGGAGCATGCTCCCATGGCCCCCAGGCAGGGTGCAGAGGGCGCTGGAGCCCGCTGTGCCTGACCAGGCCTTGCCATTCACCCTCTGCAAAGGCCAAGAGGGCTGGGCGAACCCGTTTTAACTTGACAGAGTCTGGCTTATGAAGGTACATAAGCTCCCCATGGCCAGTTGTTAGTTATTGGAAGAGCCCAGCTCCTTGGCTCTGTGTAAGGCAGCTTCCTGCTTTGGCTCCCTACCCTGACGGGCCTTTTGCTATCTTAACCCTGCCCTGGGCATCTGCCTTCCCCCTCAGGGACCAAGCCAGGACCAGGTCAAGGCAAGAGAAATATGTACAGCTGGGAGCGCAGATTGTACCATGAACTGAACAAGATGTTTGACCGCTTAAGCTTTTTCCGTTGCTTTAGTTGCATGTGGCCCTGGAGGATCCAATCTGTGGCTGATGTTCTCCAGGCATATGATGGAGGGGGCTTTGGCCCATAAAAGCTTATGCAACCATAAATGTTGTTTGTGCTTAAGGTGCTGCAACTCTTGGGTCCCGTTTTGCCTGGGCTTTGTTGACAAGTCAGCAGCAAAGCTGTGTGGATGACAGCCAGGCATGCCGTGGTGCTGCTCTCTCGGGAAGATGCAGTTTCTGCCTTCCCGCTCTGCACCTCAAGAGTGAAGGTGCTCGGGACAGCTTGCCACTGCAGGCACAGCCCCAGACGTGTGTGTTGAGGGGGGGGGGGGGAGAAGCTAATTTGCTGTGACTTAAATGGAAAATATTCTCAGCTGGGCACAGAGCTTTCTCTGAGTTATTGATTGCAGCTTCAGCCCACAGTGAATGTTCCTTTGCGGGTGACGGTGTGACGGAATTCAGTTTAATAGGGCAAACAGGACGTCAATGTGTTGTGCATTAAACATGCCCTTTCTCTCTCCCGCTTGGCTCTGTTTGTTGCTCAAGCACATATGGCCCTTCAGCAGGACTAGTCAGTCTGCAGATTGCACCACGCTTGAAACATGGTGCATCATCCGTGCGCCCTTTTCTTGTTGTGCTACCTTCTTGGTTGTACATGGTGCTTTGCAGAGTAAAGGAAGCAAAGGGAAAGACCTGCCCTGAGAAGAGTTCACAGTGTAAATTTCAAAGCAAGGGAGATGACAGAAGAAAGGAACAGCAGAGATGGGTGGGAAGAGACAGAGGTAGGAGTAACAGGCAACTGGGTTGGAGTTTAGCAAAGTCACTTAAATAATACAGGCAGAGTCCAGAGAGAAAAGCCCCGATAAACACTTTACTGAGCAAACTGAGCAAAAACAGTGTATAATTTGAGAAGAAAGGAGCAGACCTTGTTTATAGCAGGCAGACATATAACCAGACATACAGAAGAAAAGCTTTTGCAGAACTGTACAGTCAATCAGTACTTCAGCAAAGATTAAGCCATTCTGCCTGGTTGCTAAGCAACATCTCCATCATTCCCCTTCTTAGCTAGTCGACTTTAACACCAACAGAATTAACCCCTGAGTTATACACTGAATGATCTCTGCTGTTGCATTTCCAACATGAGACACATCCAGTTCCACATACTTAGGTTTAGTTTCTGAAAGGAGTGAGGGACAAAGGAGTTAATCCGAGGGCTTCACAGAAATGGTGGATTTTGACCGGTATTTAAAGTGGTGGTGTTGGTGGGGGAGGTGTGGCCCTGTGTAGGTCAGGAGTGGGGCACAAGCCTTATCAGCCAGAGGGCCACATGACCTCAAAGACAACCTTCCAAGAACCACTTGCATTGCGCGCGGGGGGGTGGGGGGTGCCGGAGGCAAAAATGAGTGGAGCAGGCAGTGTGACTCTTCTTAACTTTATGTGTACCTTCCAGACCTGCAAAAGCCAGAGTGGGGTGACTATATCTGCAACTGCTCTGCTTTGTGCTTCTGGATTGCTGACAGCTGCAGGTGGAGAGAGGAGAGAGTGATCCTGTGCTCATGTCCTGCTCATTGGTTTCCTACAGGCATTTGGTTGGCCACTATCTGTTTCTTTAAAATTTCACTAAATTGCAGCCACAGTTGGAAATGAGAGATCTGCAGTGAGATGGAGAGGAGCATTTGACCTTTTGGCCCCACCACACAAATGTGCACAAACAACCCACACAGCGCTTGGCTGTAGGGAGAGGGGCAGTCCTGCCTGTCTGGCTGCAAAAGTTCACTTGGGTTCCAGAGTTTTGGAAGTGGCATTGCTCTTCTGTTTCAAGTTGCAAGCAAAACTGCAAGGATTGGGTGCTACTAAAGCTCCTATATCTAGGATCGCTCACAGTGCAATCCTATGCAGGCCTGCTCAAAAGTCAGGGTGATCAAGGTAAACCTTGGTTTTTTGATTGCTGCCTCAATGCAATTGACAGAAGATCACAACTTAAGAGACCGTGAATGTAGACTTGAACAAGCTTGTTTGTGCTAAATTCACATGCCGTTGGGTGAAATGTATGTACACACATACAGTATGTACACACATATAGGGATATGCAATATCCCTCCATCTTTGGCCACAGGACACTTGGCTATTGTTGCTTTCTGTAAGAGGCTAGCACTCATTTATTTCTCAATTATTTCTTTTTATTATAAAGCTTTGCAATAGAAAACTATCTGCAACAGGAAGTTGCAACAGGAAAATAACATTTTATCTTTCCTCCCACTTTTGTTACGAAGAGAGCAGATGACCCCTTTCCACTCCCTGATTGCTGACACCAAGACCTGCAAATCATAATGCCAACCTACCTATTAACCCCTATTAATAATTTATCTCTTGACCTTTCCCACGGTTATTTTTTTCAAGTTGATGCGTGCTGCATCAGTGTTCATGTCTTATTAATTTTGTGGTATAAGAAATGAAGTCATTCCATGCAGTGAAATGGGATCCTGCTTTCACCTGCCCTATGATCACATGTGCCTGATGGGTAAGAGTTTTAAAAATTCCTTTTCCCATTTCTTTTGACTTCCAGCTTTAAAGATGAAAATAAAAGAGGTAAAAAAAGAAAATGGAGACAAGAAGATCATCCCCAAGAAGAAGAAGCCCTTGAAATTGGGCACCATCAAGAAGAAAGATCTCAAGAAGCTGGTGCTCTATTTGAAGAACGGGGCAGACTGTCCTTGCCACCAACTGGACAACCTCAGTCACCAGTTTCTCATCATGGGGCGCAAAGTGAAGACCCAGTACCTTCTGACGGCCATCCACAAGTGGGATAAGAAAAACAAAGAGTTCAAAAAGTTCATGAAGAAAATGAAAAGTCCCGAGTGCCCCACATTTCACTCCGTCTTCAAATGATCAGATGGTGCCAGGATTGGAACATTTCTTCTCTTCTCTTTGTTTTGTTTTGTTGCTGGCCCTGAACTTGCACAGACTTTCTTTTGGACTTGGTGGCTCATACATTTTGGCTCCTTCTGCCCTGGTGGACACTGAACTTTGATCCCTTGTCGTTTCTTTCTGTTTGTTCCTTTAGAGCAGGGGTGGGCAACCTCAGGCCCAGGTCCAAATGCAGCCCTCCAAGCCTCTCTATCTGTCATTGGGGACACATCTCCTCAGGCACGCACCCCTGCCCAGGCCATCCTCCTGGGTATGTTCAGCCTGGAAACGAGGAGACTGAGGGGATATGAGAGCCGTCTTCAAATATCTCAAGGGCTGTCACATGGAAGAGGGAGCTCTGGAGGGTAGGGCTCAAACCAGTGGATTCAAGTTACAAGAAAGGAGATTCTGACTAAACAGGAATAACTTTCTGACAGTAAGAGCTGTTCAACAGGGGAACAGACTCCCATGAGAGGTGGTGGATGGGGGCAGATTTGGGTAATCTTTGAGCCAGGCTAAAATTTGGCACCCCAAATGAATCTTCTCAGTGATGGATCTTCTCAATGTTGTGCCCCCTTAGCTCAGTGCCCTGTGCTGGGCACTGCCCTAAATCTGGTGTTGCGTGGACTCTCCTTCTTTGGAAATTTTTAAGCAGAGGTTGGATGGCCATCTGTCACGCATGATCTAGTTGAGCTTTCTGCAATGTAGGGGGTTGGAGTCGATGACCCTCTCGATTCCTTCCAACTTTATATATAATTCTATGATTCTATAAGCCCCTGACTGAGGTGATTTTGAAAGGAAGCACTTTCAGCAGAGCTGTGCTGGCTGCTCTCCAGTTTTCAGGGAGAAATCTTCAATGTCACTGGGGTGTAAGTTTTCACTAAAAAAGTAAGATTTCTGAATAACCTCCTTTTTCTGATTCTGTCATTTCTCCTGGCTATTTCTTCAGTGACCATCCATGTGGACGATCCCACCCAGTAAGGAATCCTGTGGTGAATGGGATAGTGTCATAGCAAGAGGTGGCCAGTTAGATTTTGCTGTGTGATGATGCCACTGTAGGTAACTGAGGGCAGTATAATGGAATATATAACTGAAATACATCTTTTTCTTTCTTTCTTTCTTTCTTTCTTTCTTTCTTTCTTTCCTTTTGGCAAGGCAAAAACATCGACAAAAACTGTGAGGTATTTCAACTCAGCTTTAGTCTGTAAAAAAACAAAAACTCAGCTTTAGTCTGAGTGTCTGCAGGTGCAACAGGAAGTAATGAGGACCCTAAGACCACCCACATATGTCATGCTTACTTGATGTGTTTTAAATCATTTCATTGGATCATAGAGTTGGAAGTGAACTTAGAAGACTACCTAGTTCAGTCCCTCCCTGAAAGGCCGTCCAGCCTCTGCTTAAGAAACCCCTCACAAAGGGGTGTCCACCCCCTTCCAAGTCTGTTCCACAGCTTGTAACATCAGGAAGTCCTTCCTAACGAGGGGTCTGATTGTGTTTTGTTTTGGAAAGTGTGGATTTGATAGATTCATCTTTAAATGGGAACTGAATTGAATTTCTCCCCTAATCATAGTTCAGTGTCCCCTGCCGGAGGACCCTCATTAGTTCACATTAGATTGGTAGAAATCTCTCCCCTTTGGCTCATCAATTCAGTTTTGAAAGAAGGAAGCTCAGAAGAGCTTCTTTCTTCTGACAAAATTTCCACATAGGTGGTTGTTGGAAGATGGAGTTCAATGCCCCATCTGGCTCCTCTTCTGCTTCCACAGCTCGGCTAGTATTTCAGCCCACATATCATCACATGAACCAGCAGAAGGTTGTGTGCAACCCTCACACTCTCCTGTGGAATAAATGGAAGCACTTGGGTTCCGGTTGCCTCCTCAAGGCAGACGAAGGGAGGGGAGAACCATGGTCAAAACAGTTCGAGAACCCCTGGGTTCCACTCCATTTGTCCTGTGTGTTGCCAAGGCACAGGATTAAGCAGATAAAGAGTTAATTGTTAAATTGGCAGAATGGGGGTAGAGTAAGTTTAATAATGCCATAGTTCAGAAATGACTGGTGTCTGTATTTGGGGGGGGGCATTCTTTAAATCAGCCTTCCCCCAACCATTTGTTTTACACTACAGCTCCTCTAATTTCTGACCATTGGATTTGCCACCTAGGTTGGGGAGGCTGCTGTACACAATGGTCTGAGGGCTCGGAGAAAGAAGTGCATTTTGCTGCAGAAACAGATCCTTCTGGAATGTTCATAGAATTGTAGGGTTGGAAGGGACGAACCCCCTCCAGTGCGGGAATCTTTTCCAACATTGCCCAATGTGGGGCTTGAACCCCGAAACCTGAGGTTAAGTCTCATGCTCTATCCAGGGGCGAAGGAAGGCTCTCCGGCACCCAGTGTGGGGTGTCGAGGGGCGGGGCAAACCGCCCGGCAGTGCATGCGCGGCACTGATACACTCAAGCGCCGTACGGATGGCGGTGGGATCTTCTGCTCACGGCGGCGGGACAAGCACCCCGCGGGGTACCTTCTTGTCACCCCCCTCAGAGATGGCACCCAGTGTGGACTGTCCCCTGCCCCCTTCCTCCGCCACTGGCGCTATCCACTGAGCTGTCCCAGGTGCCATCCAGCATTAACAGCCTCACAATTACGGAGCACACCATGCACTCAGGAACAGCATATTACATACCAATATAATTTTTACATTTACAAATTGCTTAGGGAAAGCAAAAGAGATGTGTAGCATTAAAGTATGGAATATGTACTGCAACTTGAAAACATTTTTATCGTCCTTATGAATGAAGCTTTTTACTGCATACTGACTTCAGTTTTGACAGCATCACCAGAGGCTAGATGAACATTGCTCTGGGGGCTGACAGTGGCCCATCCCTGTTCTAGTTATTTACTGAAAAGTGTAATCTAATGAACTGTTGCTAATTAATGTGTCAAGTTATTTTAACTGTGCTTGGACCTTGCTGGGTTCCTTTTTATTTCCCAGGAGGGACAAGTTACATGATTGTTTATAACCCTGTTCCCTTTCCTTGGATTTTGTTTTTGGTAGCTTTTTCTAGTTTTAAAGTATGCTATTTTCTTGTTTCCTGAACCCCACCCCCTCTTAAATTCAGTTATTTTGTTGTTAAATGTGAGATATGTTGAGGTTTAAGAATGGAGTTTGTGCTTTTTTCTTCATTATTCTATTAATATTGATTTTCATAAAAATAACAGAACCCAAGAAGCAGAAAAATACATCCAATGCCATATGGCAATCTTTTTAGGCTACTTGTAAATCTTTGTATTACTCTGAAAAACAGAGATGTGGGGCATCCCTGGCCATTAGTCAGGCTGGCTGGAGCTGGTGGGAGTTGGAGTCCAGTAACATTGGGGGAGCTGCAGGTCCCCCACTCCAGCAAAGGCTCTATGGAGAGAAGCAGTCTCAACATTTGCCCAACCCCAGCAGCCCCATGATTCTCTGTGCAAGGTCTCTGACACAAAACACAGACATCTCTTTCCAATACCATTTAAAATGGGATCAGGTATCAGTTCCTCATGGATGCTGGGAAGGGACAGAAGACACATCCATTGTTCAAAGCTGAGAAAGCAGGTGGCCTGGTTGGGGCCTCTGCACTCAGCGCAGCCAAATTCTGCCCAACCATGGCTCCCAGGTACCTTGACTCACCACCCGCCCCAAACCAGAGCTGCCACAATATCCCAGACTTCCCCAACCTGGTGCCTTCCAGGTGTTCTTGAACTCTAACTCCCATCAGCCCCAGCTAGCATGGCCAGTAGTCAGGGATGATAGGAGTTGTAGTCAAACAGCATGTGGGGGGACGGGACACCAGGTTGGAAACAGGCATAATATCCATTGTGAGAGCCAGTGTGGTGTAGTGGTTAAGAGCAGTGGACTCGTAATCTGGGGAACCGGGTTCGCGTCTCCGCTCCTCCACATGCAGCTGCTGGGTGACCTTGGGCTGTTCACACTTCTCTGAAGCCTCTCAGCCTCACTCACCTCACAGAGTGTTTGTTGTGGGGGAGGAAGGGAAAGGAGAATGTGAGCCGCTTTGAGACTCCTTTGGGTAGTGATAAAGCGGGATATCAAATCCAAACTCTTCTTCTTCTTCATTGTTATATGAGGCAATATGAGACATTTACAAATTGGCTAAATATATGCAAATATTTCCAGTTTGCATATTGGATTCACATCTAAAAGTTGTGCATTTTTATTGTGGCTTTATAAAGAAAAACGGAAATTGTGTATAAGATCCCCCCAGCATAAAACTGGCAAGCCAAAAATGAGGGGAGCTTTTTGCCAGTGGCAATTCTGGGAAATGCGGGGTGGGGTGGGGTGGAGAGAGCAAGAATATGAAGAGCAGGGATACTATAAATGCATTTCCTCTCGGAGAGTAGAGAGGTAAGACATGCTCGAGGCAAATTTGCCTGGTCTCTTCCTATTTCCCTCCCAATCACAGAATCAAGCTTTTCCAGTTCCATTTTGTGGGACTACTGGGCAGAAGAATCGGATTTGTTCCATGTAGTCAGGCCCAACTCAGATGCTTATTTTTGCTGTGGTCTTGCCCATTTCCAATGGGGCTTGAGCAGGAGAATTGTTCACATAGATTGTGCTCAATACTGATAAGGGTGTTGAATAAAATGTTTGGATTTTCTGCCAATGGCTGCAGTCCTATGCACACCTTTTGGGTGTAAGCCCTGCTTAACTCAGTGGGACTTACTTTGGAGTAAGCATGCATGAGATCAAGCTGTCCTGCACTGAGTTCTTGGGGTGACCTTCGTTTGTCGGAATACTGAAGGCAACCTATTGGTTTCCGCACACACAACTTTTTTCTGTGCTATCTTTTCAAGTGGCAAGTTTCATTTTCTGCTCCACCTCCCCAGCGAAGGGGAATGATGGATCTTGTCCAAGGCAGAAGTGCAGAGCGATGTATGTGGCAATGAGCTAGCTTTGGCTCTGAAGGGAAGCACCTGTATGAGTGGGGAAAACTAACCACCTGCATTTGGTTAACACGCTGCCTCCCTCAGTCCTGCGATGTAGTGGCTCTGGGTCTCTTAAGGAGTGTCAGTAGAGGTCATTGGATCAGCAAAGTAATCAATAAATGAATAAATGTGCAGGGATGTTCTGGAAGCTCCAGCACATTCTCTTGGGAGCCATCACTAGGCCTCCCCCCCCGCCCATATCAGCACTATCAGCAACATATTGGGGCCAGTGATTATCTGTGTGCAGGTCATTGCACAAGGGAAGGACTTCTCCCTGAAATCCTGGTCTGCCACTGTCAGTCAGTGTTGATGATATGGAGAAAGATGGGCCCATGATCTGGCAAGGCAGATGGCAGCTCCCCCTTTTCCTAGGTCAGTGGCAGAAGGTCCGAAGTCTAATCCCCAGCATCTCCAGCTAAGAGGATATCATCTAGCAGGACTGGGAATGCCCCTTGCCTGCTTCCTTGGAGGTCTGCTGTTGAGTGGAACCAATGGAGTCGAGAGAGGATGAGGATGAGGCCACCTCGGGTGTTTGCAAAACATGCAGCCTGACCCTGCGCAGAAGAGAGTTGATTGGGTCTCACTGCCAAGGAGGCAGGCACAGGCTTGCAACTTTAGGGCCCAGGACAATTTCTGAGGATCTGGCTTTCAAGGAAGAAGAGACTCCAGCACATCAGTGGCCGGAGCTGGTGCCCAGAATTGGACACACTGTTTGATGGAACCACTTCACTTCTATGTGCAGGCTCATACTTCTTCTGTTTCCCTCTCAAGTGCTTTCCCTGTGTCTATTCACGTTCATTTAACTAAAGTTTTTATGAGTGTTTTTATGAAGAAATGTTGTTTTCTAACCCTAGTTTGTTGTGTTTCAAGCGACCTGAGTGATCACCTGTAGATAAATTCATATTTAGGTTTTGTATCTGTATCTAAGTTTTCACCCTTCCTTTAACTTAAGGGCCTTTTCTGGGGCTTGAGACAGATAATAGTTCCCCCCTCCCGCCCCAATCGGAAAACAGTTTTCAAGAGGGATGACTGCTCTTAGCACATTTCTATCTCTGGTTAAAAGGTTTTGTACGGGTTTTCTTTGCATGGTTTGATAATGGTGCAAAACCTGTTTGATCAGGAGTGACAGGAGGACAAAACAAAAAAAAATGTATGTGTCCATACTTCTGACTGTTAAAAATGCTGCATTGTCTTATTTATGCCTCTGTGGGTCACCATGGAAAGGAGAATGAAAACCTTTGGAGGAAAGTGTCCCATCTCTCTCTGGTCCAGAGGCGCCAGCTTCCGAAGGAGAATTGTGGGGGTGTTGCGTGTGCAATATCACGACACGGAAAGAGCTGTAGGTGGAGCTGGATGTGGTGGCCATGGAATTTCAGTGGCCGTGGCTCCTCCTGCTGCTGCTCTTGCCGCCACCACTGATCGGGGACTGCTTCCCCCGCTCTTTCCCTTTCATGGCAGGAAGAGCAGAAGGAGCCAGCCACTGAAGCCACACTGCACTTGGCTCTGCGCTCAGCCTCCTTGGCTGCCTTTGAACATGGGTGTGTGTGTGTGCTGCCCCCCAAATCTCTTCTAGCACTGATTGAAAGGTTCATTATATCCTGATATGTCCAGGTCACCATCTGCCATCACAGATCTCGTGACACCTGTGTGTAAAATGCTGTGTCACTGAATTTAACGCAGCCCCCTCAACAGGACTGGGAACAGATGCCTTGGCCTCCCACCTGAAGGTGGCCTTGACTGGAATGAAATATTAACACCAGACTAAACATTTGCATGGCTCTCCCTCCCAAAATTAACACGACACAGCAGTGCAAAGTTTCACGAATTTGTGGCATTTCTCAAATTATGAGAGGGCCGTCGTGACTTGGCAGGATTCTGCCCTGCTCCACCTCCCCTGGCCTCAAGCCTTGGAAAGTTTATGTTAGCCCCCACCCACCCCCAATCCCACCACCATTTCCTTTGCCTGCCTCCTCACTCATTCTCAATGTTTATTTAATAATCCTGAAAGAGCTATTAAGCTTCCTGGGTTTAAATGTTTGCTAAACACCCTGTCAGCTCGACTTCGCTTGAGACGACCTGGGCTGTGGGGAGACAGTCCAAGCCTTGGGTTCTTTAGGGAATGGTAAGAAATCTGCTTGTTCCTTGGCAGACCTGCCCCCAACATGCACCCCTCCCCAAATGTGGGTCCAGGAGCCCCACAGCCTGGGACTCTGTGAGCTCCTCAAATAGAATGAATGGGCAATGGAGGGATTTGGCCTGGCCAGATCTGTCTCTAGTCAAGCAGCAAGGGTCATCTGCTGGCTTTCACGGTGCAAGGGTCTCTGTGCAGGGTAGTTTACAACAGAGTAACACAAAAAGCAACATAGCGTGGATATGTAACACAGTTCCCATGAAGTGATGATGATGATAATGATGATGATAGTTGAAACACTACAATTCATAATAATCAGCAGTGCCAAATTATTCATGAATTGTTCAGTCACTGATGATCTCACCCAAAAGCTGGCTAGAAGGTGACGCCTTCACCAGTTTCCTAAAAGAAAACCATGGTGTAGCTCGATGCACCTGAAGTAGGGAGAGTGCTCTACAGATGTGAAGCCACCACTGAAAAGGCCCTTCTATGGAACCAGGCGCTGCATGAGTCATTCTGTGTAACGACTGCCAGCCAGGCCTCCTTCTCTGACCTCAATGCCATGGGAAAAGGCATTCTCTTAGACTGATGTTATAGGCTTAGAAGGGGCACCACTAAACCCTAGAAATTAATAAATGGTAGGATTCTGATTATTTGGGATCAAAAGGGGAAAATACCAGCTGCAGAGGAATTCCTGAGCTAGCCTATGCAGGATGACCTGGCCAAGCTTAGGACCATTAAGAAAGCATTGAGGGCCATTGGCAAGGCAAGAGAACCATCCTTCTCACTTGCTCCGAGATATGAACAGAGACAGCAGATTTGGAAGGTTGCCAGTATAACTGGGTGTGAGGTGACAGGAAAAGAGAGTCTTTAGCAAGGTGTACTGGTAAGAAAAGGGGTGAACAAAGACAGAGATCCATCTTGGGCAGGCTGGCTGAAGGCTGGCTGGGAGAGATGCCTTGGACTCCAGCACTGCACTGCTGTGGGGAACAGACCCCTCTTGAGATGACCATGCTGTAAGATCTAGATTCCCTCCATCTAAATTCAGGAGTAAATAGGTTAATACATCATATTTCTTAAAGCTACTGCAGCCTCAGCCATGTTTTCATTTCTGCAAAGGAGCACAGACACTGACCGAAGGCCAGAACCCCTGGAATCCTGTGAATGGCTCGGCAGGGATTCAGGTGGCCGGTAACATCATTTATGGAACTGCTTTCCATTCTTTGGCATGGTGATAATTTAGAACCATCTCTAGACGGCAGTGATATTGGTCATTTGCTGTTGTGCCCAAGGTTGACAAAGGACATTCCACTCACTCATCTTTCTTTATTCAAATCTATGGTGCAACCACCCTTGGAATTCTGTGAAGGGTTCTGGTCACCTCACTTCAAAAAGGACATTGTAGAGTCAGAAAAGGGTCAGAAAAGGGCAACTGCAATGATCCAGGGGGCAGGGTGACTTTTCTATGAGGAAATGTTGCAGCATTGGGGCTTCTTAGTGGATGGAAAAGGCAAGGAAGAGCAAGGAAAATTATGCCTGGCCTGGAGAAAGTGGACAGAGAAGAGTTTTCATCCCTCTCTCATAACTTTAGAACTTGTAGAAATCCAATGAAGCCAAATGTTGGAAGATACAAGGGAGATTTTAAGAAGTCCCTTTTCATGCTGCACAGAGTTAACCTATGGAACTTATCTCTGCCAGAATCAACTGAATTTGATTATGGAAGCGATCAGATCTGAGAGGTATAGTTGTGTCTGGTCTCAGCAGGAATCTGCTCTAGGTGGTCAGATGCTGAGATAAGGGTGTTGGCCAAAGAGCCAAGGCTGAAGCCACAGAAAGCAGATCAGGGCCAAAGGGACATACAAGGAGGAAGAGAGGCAGAGGAAAGCCCTCATCGCCAGTGAGCATCCATAGCCCTAGGCTCCATGAATTTGTCCTAATCTCTTTGAAAGCCATCCAGGTTGGTGGCCATCACTGCCTCCTGGGGGAGGAGGAAGGACTTTCTCTTATCTGTCATCCATCTTCCAGCATTCAACTTCATTGGATGTCCATGAATTCCAGTGTTATTTGCTTATTTGCTTTTTTCTAAACTAAAACACTTTTGGAAGCCTCCCTCAAGAACCAAGAATGCAGTCTCACCTGTCTGTCCATGGGAGCAGAATGCAACTGGCCATTGGGCCAGACTCTTTGCCTGGAGCCCCAGATGCCCAAAATGTGTGAATAGCAGAAGAGCATCCATCTCCAGAATTTGCCAGGCTGCAAGCTGAAAAGGGGACAGCTTCTCTCTCTCTCTCTCTCTCTCTCTCTCTCTCTCTCTCTCTCTCTCTCTCTTGGATGGAGAAAATGCCCTGGACCTTGGCAGCCCCCAAGCCTTCTGGGTTCAATTTGCCTTGTCACTAACACAGACAATTTCTGTCACAATAAACTGCACAGAATGGTTAATCTCCCTGGGTAACTGTGAGGAGATTAGGTTCTGCTCCTGCTTTTTTGCTGGGTGACTGCCCCTGAATGGCACGAGTGCTCCCTG
This sequence comes from Podarcis filfolensis, assembly GCF_964270895.1. Lineage (NCBI taxonomy): Eukaryota > Metazoa > Chordata > Lepidosauria > Squamata > Lacertidae > Podarcis > Podarcis filfolensis. The sequence continues at coordinate 928,593 of NC_139611.1, read as the reverse complement.
CTTCCTGCTTGCTGGAAGGCTCTTCAGCTGCCTTTGTCCCAAGGGAAGCCCGGGGCTTTTGAGAGCCTTGCTGAAAGGCAGGAGGGCCCTGGGGGAGACAGAACAAGAGGCCTGCAAGCTCCCTGGCGCTGGGGGTTGCCCAACTCCCACACGCAGCACATTGGGAGGTAGCCTTCTGCTTGGAACATGCTAATATAGACATCTGAAAGCCAACACTGCTTAGACATTGTGTAGGGCAAGAAAGCTAATGCTAAAAAGATGTCAGCTTGATAACCTAACCTTTGCTGAGCATTACTTCAGCCCCAGAAGACCTGCCGCAGGCCTGGGAAGGCAGCATTTTTTAAAAGCAGAATTTCCCACTGCAGAAATTCCCTATCAGACACTGAAAGGAAAAAGGCTGAACAAAGCATGTTTCCCTCCATCCTTACACCCTGGATCAGTGGCAGTTTTCCATAGGAGTCAGTACTTTCTTCTACAATAGAGACAATTCATTAGTGGGAAGGGATTCCTTTTGGTATGGGATTCAGAGTGGGTGGGTGGTGGTGGTGGTTGTTTTTTTTTAAAAAAAGAGACAAAAACCTTCCAAGTAAACAAACCCCAAGTAACAAAACTTTATTTTTCTCTGAGCTGTTTTGTTTTTCTTGCAATGTCCTGCTTCTTCAGGAATGTAATCTCTCAGTTCTGCTCTGCAAAAGATAAAATTTGAAAATCTGTCCTTTGCTTTTCATGTAAATTGATGATTGGAGATAACAGCGAGGGCCTTTGTGCTTTGATTTAGCATTTCAGCAATGAGATACATCTGCTTGCACTTACAGGCACAGCATAGTCTGCATGCGATTATGAGTTTATGGCCAAGCTAAAGTATCAGCAGATTTTATAGACTGGTAGGAAGCCTTTATCAATTCACACACACACACACACACACACAGAGAGAGAGAGAGAGAGAGAGAGAGAGAGAGGGAGAGAGAGAGAGAAATAAAATAAAAACTATTGAAAAGAATCTGGCTTTCTCTTATGATGGGGACAATTCGCCCCACACCTCCTCTGGGGAAGAGGAGGGGGCCACAAACAAGATGAACTGGACAGATAACCCCTCGGCTGCCTGCAGACATCCATCTTTGTGCCACAAAGAGTTTGCTGCAGAGGCCTTGTTACTGCAAGGTAAGCCATTTTGCTCCTGAACAGCGAGCCTTGCATGTCCATGTATTATGAAAGCATGGCTTGGCATTATGGGCTTCATGGGGCTGAGTCTGTGCAAGCCTCAGGCTGGTGTGCCCTTCCTTCCAGCTCTTCTGGCAGAGTTCAAAAGCTTTCCTTTCCATATTAGGCTCACCCTTGTATCTTGTGACATCCAATCTGGATGAACTGTGGTTAGTCTTAACTTTGGTTGACTAAAACAAGGTGTGGTTTATGTAGCTGGCTTGTAAGTGGAAGCTTCTGATTTGCTTCATGTGGCCATGCTGGGGGGGGGGGGACATGAGAGCCCAAGATAAACTAATCCTCATAATGCTAAATCATGGTTTGACAGTGCAGGAGAACAGTCATTTTCTGTAAGGGATGAGCAAAGAGGTAGCTGTGCCAGGATCCTAATCTCTAACTGTAGCCCTGTGTCCGAGAGGGTAGAATATATAAGGGGAAGCTTGCCAAAAAGTCTATACAATAATTTGCAGCCTGCTCCATGGATTTGCCTAATCCTGAATCTTGCAAGCTGCACGGACCTTTTTTTTATTTTTTTAAAAAAGACACTCACACCTACCTGGCACTGAAGGTGTGGCAACCCTAGGGCCCCTGGAGGAGGTTTCCCCCAAAGGTACTCTGAATCCTAGAGCAGGCATTGCCTGGTTGTATGGGTGAGAGTGGTATTGCCCCCACTGCCCCGTTCTTCACCTCCACATGTTCATTTGCTTGGTGCACAAGAAACAAGGGAAAGTTTGGAGGTAAATCACATGGATGCTGGGTGAAGTCCTGCTTCAGCCCACACAGTTTCTGACTGCACAAAATGTAGGCATTCGGAAGGCATTGAAAAGGCCACATCACTGTTATTGGTTTTGCCATCCAGATACTGTATGTTCTGGACAACACTTTATGGAACTCTGCCAAAAAGCTTGCTCCATGGCGCAAGAAAATAATCAGGTCATTTGAGTCACAGTTGCTATCAGACTAACAACATACTGCCAGAACATGCTGCAATGACAAATTAATTCCATTAGGCAGGAGCAGTAACATGGGAAATTGAAAGAAAGGAAATAAATAGGAAAAAAGCTTTCTTTCATTACAGAGGATACGCCCCTATAACTGTGGTCTGCTTTCAACTTTTCGAAGTTGGCCTTGTTTTTTGGTAGGAGGAACATTTTCCATGCATTGTCCTTTTTCTTTCTTTTTCTGGAAGAGGTCCTGACATGTCTCTGCATGCAGACAGAATCAGCCTCTGTTCTGGGCAGACCCTATGGCCCTAGAACGGACATGGGGCTAGGGTGGCCATTTTGCACATGGGATGCAAAAAAGGGATAGGAGACCACCTAGGTAGTTGGACTTTATTAAATTTGTAGACCGCCCTATACCCATAGGTCTCAGGGCAGTTCACAACTTAAAGTTACAATATAAAAAGCACAAAGTGCACAATAGCAATAATTAAAGCAGTTAGCAATACTGATGTATACAAACTAATAAAAAATACATTCCTCAACATAATCCCTTAAATAATATCCTAGCTCACAAATTCAAATACAAAATACAAATCCACATATAACATTTTAAAACAATTTAAAACAGCTCCACTCCCAATAAAACCACACCCACCGAAGTTAAAACTCTATCTCCATTAAAACCATAATTTCATCACAAGAGAGCTGGCCCAGGCCCTCGTTCCACCTCTAGAGTGCCACCCCAGGGGGGAAAGCCCCTTTGGTGTTGCCCCCGGGGGAGGGCGTCCCCAGAGCAGGCAGGCTTGATAGTGCTGCCCCAGCCGCGGGGGCCTGCTGAGCTGGTGCAGCCAGTGTTTCCAGGGCTGCCTGCCTGCTTGCCTGCCTGGGGTCCTGGTCCCTTCCCTACTTGCTCAGCTGCAGGCAGGTCCTGGCCTGGAAGTCCTCTGAGAGGCCACAGGTCAGGCAGGTGGGGGGAGATGGAGGTCCCCCAAGAGGCCACATTACCTTGAGCTAGGATGGTCGAACATTTGCATATATTGGGTGCACATTTCTTTTAATGCATGCACTTGCGTTCTCAATATTGTCTAATAAAGTGGATTTCATACTTTATTTTCACTCATACACACAGATTTGCACACATTTCCCTAACATACACTTTAAATATGGATTTCGTAAAATTTGAAGAACTGTTACTTTCAAAGGATAGTTGTTTCAGCTCATGCTTTGGTTCAGAAAGTGTGACTTAGCTGGTTCTCATTAACATGGAAGCTGAACTTATTTCTCTACCCGCCCCTTCCTTGAGCTTCAGGAAGGGAAGGTAGGATATAAATGTTATGTCAGACACTATGAAATGTACAGCCTGACAGTTCACACTATGCAGCAGCTGTGTCTCATGTTAACCAGCTGATGGCATATTCCTAAAGAATAATGGTGCCGCCCAGTTGGCGTTGCCTCATGCCAAGGCCTTCTTGGTGGTGGTACCCCATCTGTGGAATGCTCTCCCTGGTGAGGTGCATCTGTCTCCCTCATTATTGATTTTCAGAAGGAGAAACTTTAAAACATTCCTGTTTGCCCAGGCGTTTGATGGCTGATAGATACCAGCCAAGACAACCATGAAATAAATAATTGTGAGGGAATGTGAATGCTTTTAAATATTTTGACATGTTCTAAATGATGGCCGTGGTCTTGAAGAGCTGACCATGGCATTTGGTAATTAGCCACGACTGACCTCACGACTGACCTCGTGTCTTGATAACATAAGGCCATGTGACTTATCTTATCTCTTGCAGTTAAAAAGTAAGCTCACATTCCATTATCTTCCCAAATGCATAAGCTTGTAGTTCCCCATTAGGGTCCTGGATTTGCAACTCAGCCCCCATGAGGCGATAATGGCTTTGCCGGAAGCCAGGGGTAGGCAGGGTTGGCGACCAATGGGATTGTGAGCAGCAGCCCCATGTATGATGTAAGGATCTTCATCTACTACATAAAATTAACCCCTGAAAGGCTGCGGCTTAAAAGCTCCAACCGCCTTCTTGCCCACTGGACCCACGATTGGTCCTGTCTATGCCAGAGCCTGTCTTTACATGCAGGGGAAGTCCCTCACTCATAGAGGGTTTGAGACCCATCAGCTCCCCTCACTTGGTTTAGCCAGCTGCTTCCAGGGATTGTGGCCACTGTCGCCTGCTGGCAGCTTCTAGGAGCCACAAACTACCCCAGAAGGAGCAGGACATGTCCCCCACCAGGTCCTACCCCTGGTACTACCCCTTCCCTAGAGGTGCTACTTTCCCTAGATGTACTACCCCTTCCCTAATATCCCATGTACCTATCTGTAACTGTATGGCTGGTTAAATGTTTATTTCATAGAATCATTGAATTGTAGAGTTGGAAGGGATCCCAAGGGTCATATAGTTCAGCTTCCTGCAATGCAGGAACTGTCGATTGTTTTCTATTCAGTATTCATTCTTTTAGTGCTATGTTGCAGTGATATTGTATAGATTTTTATTGTATTACCATAGTCAGAACTTGATTTTTCTGTGAACCACTTTGAGCACAAATGTGCTTGTGGAAAATTCAGCATATAAATAAACTGGCAATGGCATGAGCCTCTATTTGAAAGGCTGTCTGATCAAAGTTTGGGGAAACGTGGCCCTGTGGGGAGAAAGGTTCCCCCAGCCTGCTTTTTCCTTCCAGGACAAAATGTCCAGGACAAATGTCCTTCCAGGACAAAATGTCCAGCTTTCATATTCCACAATGGCTTTCATATTCCACAATGGCAGCAGAGTTAGGGTGGGAGCATTTAGAAAATTTATTATTATTTTTTTATATATGATATTTATTCAGAGTTTCAAAAATACATAAGTATAAAAAAAGGAACAGAAAAATACAACAGAAAAATATATCAAAAAGAAAGTACAAAAAGAAAAAACAAGAAAAAAGAATACAAATCCCATATTGCACCTTTTCATTTGCTTGTTTCTTGGACCTCCTCACACCTCCCTTTTTGTATTCTAGCTTAATTCGTTGTTTCAGCAAATTCTTCCCATATTTCTCAATTTTTGTTTAAATAATTTATCTTAACAGTCTATCTTATTTATTAACTCAACATATCCTTTCCATCTTTTGCTATATTCTATTGTTCAATTTACATTAATTTCTTTAACCTTGTCTTGCCTTAAAAATCTTAAAATTCAAATTTTAAACCATATTTCTACATAACTCCTTAAATCCTTTTTACTAAAGCCAATTTACTAAAACTAATTCCAAAAATAGAAAGATTTTTTTCTTTTTATAGACTTTTTCTTTTTCTCTAGTTTTTATCCAACGTCCCTTCTTCCTGGTCTCGGGTTATGTCAGTCCTTTCTAATCATTGCATCCAGTCCACCAATCTGGTGATCTTATGTCCGAGGCCCTTAAGTCTCTTCTATGCCCCTTCTGCAAATTTTTTTGTTCTTGTTTGTGCTTACGCTCTTCTTTGTCTTTTGTTGGTTTCTTTCGTAGTTTCTTTCCTTTCTCTTTGGGGAGTGGGTCTCTGGGGAATTCCAGCCGGTAATAATCTCCATTTTCCTTCATCAAGCTAGCCCATTCCCCGCAGTCCCACTCCCCGTCATCGTCATTGTAATCCAAAAAGTAGTTATCCAAAAGATAATTGTCAACCTGTTTCATAGTCCCACCAGAATTAAGAGCTTCCTTGACTCCAGACGCTTCCAGCCACACTCCAAGTTCAATCTTCCAAAGCAGCGGCTTTTGCTCCTGCAGGACTTTGGGTCTCACCATTTGTGTTGCTTGGGGTGCAGTCGCAACCTCTTCCGTCTTCATCTGCCCTTGGACTTGCCCTGTCGAACCAGGTTCCTGAATTGGTCTCTGTATAGTTTCTTTATCCTTGTTTCCTGTTAAATCATATTCACTGGCTACAGCAGTCATCAAGTCCAACTTTTCATTCATCAAGTTCATCTTCTCATGCAACTGCTCCAGCAATGCATTTGTCCTGCCAAGGGCAGACACCAAAACTTCCTCCCAGCACATTTCTGTTCAAGGTCAAACGACTGGTCCCACGATCTCAATCTCGCAGCTGTGAAGTCTCCGAATAAACTGCAACAGCAAACTGACAGGCTCCCTCTAGGGGACACAATTTCTATTTGTATCCATCTTCAAAAATGTATCCAACAAAGGAAAATTACTTTCGATTTTCAAATACTTTGTTTCTTTGAAATGCAGAAAGCAGCGTTGAAGTTAGTTTGTTTCTCTTTTTTTTTTTGACTATCTGTCAAAGTGCTCCACTTTTAATCAATGGACGTCTCCAACGATTTCTGTCCTGACACCCCGTTCCCAGGTTTGGGACGATGGAAACTTATATTCCTTTACTCTCTCTCCTGCAGGCTTAAACAGTCAAATTCCCTCCCCCCCTTTCTCCTGCTTCCAAGGGGGTTTTATTGGTAGTAGATGCAGGAAATTTCAATCTTTAAAACAACTTTCCAGGCTATTAGATTGCAAGGTTTTTGCTTCAGTCTGTTTACAAAAAGCGGAAGGCGGACTTCCTGTTTAAACCTTCCCGCTTCGGAGCCTAATTCATAAATTTCTTAATCCAATTTTCTGTTTTTACTCACGGGTACTTTGTTTAGAGTCCAACTGTCATCAGGAAAAGGTCAGCGCTCTCCGGTGATGGCTGTGCGGCTTCCCTCCGTGAAAGTAGCAATCGGTTCGCTGCACCGCGCTGCTCACCCCACTTCGCTCCAGAGCCCCAAAGAGGGGGTTTCCCTGAGAGAAGGGGAGGCGCTCTTGGTGCTCTGCCAAACCCCACGTTCCCAGGCTCCTCCGCCTGGGATTTCTAGCGGGTCCCCGCCTTCGCCGCGGCGGGAAGACCCAATTTCCACGGAGCCCGTTCCTCCGACCGGAGGAACTCTGCCATTCGTCGATGGCGCTGACCCGGAAGTCCAGAGCATTTAGAAAATTTAGCTGAAGTGGACAACTTCCATTTAACTTTGCTCTCCAGGAAGCGTTTATTTATTGGATCTGCCTGAATTATACCTGGAGTATGGTACACGAATTTTTATTTTTTAAAAGAGAGAGAGAGAAAGAAAGCAAATAGAGAAAGTGCTTGATTCCTTCCTTGGAAAAATTTTACAGCCCAATAAGTGCCAAATGTAAACTGTGCTGAGAAAGGGGAAACTCAGCAGCCCTTAAGTGGCATTTATTTATGAAGATGTGGATGACTTTCAGAGGAAGATTGATGATGAGGTTGGCCTGTGAAGACTGTAGGAGAGAAACCGTAATCAGAACATGTGTGGTCTTCCTTGCTACTTTTTTGTTGTGATATGAGTGGCTGTGACCTCAGCCTGGCCAGACCCTCACCCAGCCCATAAGTCTTTGTGGCATTGGAGCAGCTGTGCCTCAGGAGTGCCCTGGGGTGCCTGAATGGGACGTCACTGCAGAGTGCCAAACAGCTGTGGGCTGCCCTGGAAGTCAGATGTGAGGCTGAGGGATCTTGAGCAAAGGAAAAGCAGTGGGTGGAATGCCCAAGAACCTCCTGTAACGTATGTTTATGTGGTTGCCCCCATTGGCCAAAAGGCAAATGTGTTCTTTTGAGGAAACTGTTGGAACTGAGCATGCTTGAGGCCTTTGTCCTTGGAAGTGGCTCTGCGATGGATGCCGGAAGAAAAGCTGGGTACCAGAAACTAAGAAATAAAACCAGTTATTGCTCATTTTGCTGGGGTAGCCTACGTATGCTATATATCTGAGCCAGAGAAGCAAGTAAGGCAGCTACTTCCTCACCCCCCCGTGTGAAATGTATCCAAACAAAAAAGTTGGCAAAAGCTGACACTTATTTGCATAAAAATTGCATCTGCTGACTTGTATGCACAGTGGTACCACGGGTTAAGAACTTGATTCATTCTGGAGGTCCATTCTTAACCTGAAACTGTTCTTAACCTGAGGTACCACTTTAGCTAACGGGGCCTCCTGCTGCCGCTGCCGCACGATTTCTGTTCTCATCCTAAAGCAAAGTTCTTAACCCAAGGTACTATTTCTGGGTTAGCAGAGTCTGTAACCTGAAGCGTCTGTAACCTGAAGCATCTGTCACCCAAGGTACCACTGTATAGATGCAAGCCTCTAGGTGCCTCACCAAAGACTCTTGAGAAAGCTTAGCAGCCATGGAATAAGTGCAGAAGTCCTCTTGTATATCAGTAACTGCTTAAGAAAAGGGAAGCAGATGGCAGGAATACATGGATGTTGCTGGTCCGGAAGCACTCACCACAGGACATCCAAGACCCCAACTTTATTGGTATCAGCAGGTTTTGTTGAAGGCAATAGGTGTGTATCCTGAATCAACCAACCTATCTGCTAGTTGATTACTTTGGCAGGGTTAACCAAGGGTGAGGATCTATCCTATGGTGTACATAAAAAAACCACAACATTTTGGGGTGCCATGGCCCATCTGCCCCCCATCTGAGACATCTGGACAAATGCACCCCACTGGATCCCTTTAAGGGGATACCCTGATCCTTTGGAGTGGGCCCCCATCCACCCACTGTCCACAAATGATGCAACCAAATGCCTTATCTGCCATCAAGCTGTGACAATTGCTATGAGGTAGGTAAAACCCCCAGACAGGCCCAATTTGTTTAAAAGCAAATTCCTCCCTGTCTCCAAATATGGCAACCATATACGATACTTCTGTAGCAAGGTCCTCTGAAGGGGCTGTCTATTTATCCTTGGGCCACTTAAAGAGCAGGGAGGGTAGGTGGGGAATCCAGCAATGAGGGGGCACAGCCAGGGCCTGGGCACAGCTGGCTTTTATGGTCAGAGAGTGGATCAGAGGGAAGACTTCAACCCTCTGGTCTGCTCCCCAAGCCACGCCTCCAAGCTCACCCGTGATTGGCTACAACCATGATGATGACGACGACAACAACAACAACTTTTATTTGTATCCCGCCCTCCCTGGCGGCTAACCCCAGCACCCATCATGCCTGGTGGAGGAGGAAGTGACACCTTCCCCCAGATGTGTCAGAGACAGCACTGACTTTCTGCTGCTGCGCCAGACTGCAACCAAAGCTGGAGGTAAGTGATCTATTCTCCCAAGCGAGGGATGTAGAGACCAGAGTCTTCCAAGGATCTGTAGTGAGATATGTTTGCAGGGATTGTGAAGAACTCTGATAGGATCTCTCCAGACTGGGAAATGGGGAGTAAAATGGCAACTGCAATTCAGTGTAAGGAGTTGAATATTGGGGCAAAATGTCCTAATTTAATGTTTACTTTAGTGGGGTTTGATTGCTAAGCAACTACCTGAAGGAGAAGGAAAGCAGGAGTGAATCACCTGGGACTTCTGCTGGGAGCTGGTGAAGATGTCTGATGCCAGCAGGACATGTCTTTACCAGACCAGCCAATCACAAGAAGACTGTGCCAAAAAATCTCCCGTTTTGATATTCAGAAGCAGCCCATTGGATGCAGCCAAACTGCTGAGCATTACATCCACCTAGGCAAATATTCATCTTGTTTGTGTTGGTTTGGTGCTCTTCATCACTCTTTTGCTCCCCTGATTTATATATATTTTCTCTCAGTGGCATCTTCCTTCTTCTTTGCCCACATTGCTGTTTGGTAGAGATCAGAAGCCGATGAGAAACTTGCAGCAAGGTAAGACATTTGCAAAATATAAGAGCATCAATTCATTAGAAAAAAAACAGGTGTTGAGAAAGGGAATTAAATTAGAAAAAGTACAGTTCAGTGTTCTCTTCTGCAGCTTGCTAGCAAAGGTTTGAGGCAGCCTGGCTCATTCAGTCAGGCACCCCTGAGTGGCTGTTTCTCCAGGGTGTCCTAGTTGCATATGGAACATTTTCTGTGCAAGCAACCTGTTTTCTTAAGCAATGAAAATACCACCAGACATATGTCTGCAGAAGGCTGAGGAATATCTGTAAGGTTTTGTTAAGAAAATGTTGGCATTTCCATGAGGTCAAAGGGCATTACTGAACGTGGGAAGTGTTTATACTGAATATAAAGAGCAGTTTTGCATTAACTGCCCTCTTTGTTTTGGAAAAAACCCTTGCTATTTACTCAAGCCATCTGTCCCGCCATCCTATTGCCATTGTAATGGATTGGTGGTGATGTGTCTGATTCTTGAACTTGTTCTTGACTTAACCTTGTAACCTGACACACATTGTGTGTGATGAAGTAGCAGAGACCACATCTAGCACCAGCATTTTCAGGACTCTTCAGCAAAGCCTCCAAGAGGGATATTTTCATTGTGATATTTATTATTATAGACCCATAAATCTTCACATGTTGTAAGAAGTTGTCATACTCCTCGGGATAAGGAGCTGCCATCACATTTACAACTTTCTGAGAGATATTATTTCCTGATCCACAACACTAAATTATCTTGTGTCGCTAAATTTTATGGTCATCAAACAGTGAAATGACACCATTATGCACACATGCTCACACACACCTCAAGCTTTGGCAAGAGTCAGGATTTAGGCAGTGGTTCTATAGACTGAACAGATCCATAGGTGAATCTGTTGATGTTTTTGATTTTCTCAAAAACATTTCCCCAGTCTGAAGATCAGTTCTAAAATACTAACAGCCATTTCGGCTGAGAGTTCAGGCAGTGATATCAACAATATCACCTTGAGCTGGGAAGTCTGCGGTAAGAAGCTTTGCCTTGAAATGCAAATTAAAATGCATCCCTAGCCTGTCATTAGTCCCAAGTTATGACATCTAAAGCTCTATAGCTTGGGCTACTGCAGCCCGGAAGTATCTACTTCTTGTATCTCCCTAATAACCTCAGGTGAGCACCTTCTCTTTTTTTCTTTTTCTTTTCGGTTTTATAAATTTTTATTAAGCTTTTCCTTTACAAATAAATCCGTACAACCATGTTTACAAATTTCCTGTTTTTGAACTTCCACCAGCACATCCCTCAATCATCCATTTTTCTTATCTTCACGCATTTTCTATATGATATTGCCAATTTAATATTATCTTTCCATCTCTATTTCTTTTTTACAATATACCTTATACTATCACAAAGCCTCCTTAAAACCCACTAGTGTTGTCTGTTCATCACAGATAGTTTTCAGATAATCCGTGAACTTTCCCCAGTCCTCGATGAATTTGTGAGCACCTTCTCTTGGTCCCATCAAAGCCAGAAGCACAGTTGGTGGTGACACGAGAGAGAGCCTTTTCTGTGGCAACTCCCACATTGTGGAATTCCCTCCCAAGAGAAGTTAGACTGGCTCCCTCTTTGTTCTCCTTCTGCCTGTACCCTAAGACCTTCCTTTTCAGACAAGCCTTTGAGAACCAAGGAGCAGATGATGCTAACCACTGGCAAACTGGATTTTAATTGCTGATTTTAAATGTGTTGTGATGTATTTTAACTATTGTTTTTAGTTTGTTTTTATTATTTAGCATTTTTAAATTATTATTTATTTTAGGATATAGTATATTGCCATAAATGTTAACAGTTAGCAGTTACAATTCCATATATCCTTATCTAATATAGACGTTATACAAAAAAGATATATAGTTATTTCTAATACACTCATATAACTCTCTCTTTTTTTTACTACTGTATTTTGTATAAATGAGTTCCAACTTTCATTATACTTGTCAATGCAAAGTCTGCATCTATAAGCAGTCTGCTCACAGGTGGCAAGTGTCGTCAGATCTTACATTTATATTTTTAATGCAGCACTATCAAGTCTTTTGGCCATTGTGAGGACACAGAAAATCAATTTACATTGTCCAGATGTCAACTTCCATATAGTAGGCATGCAGTTCAAAAGAATATTATCCTCTGAAAATTTTTGCTTCTTCCACACAGTCCTATTGTATAATCCACTACTTTCTCCCAAACCTTAGTAAGTATATGACATTGTAAAAACATGTGTTTTATTTAGCATTTTATTTTATTTTAAACAAGGAGGAGGGGGAGGGAGGGAGGGAGGGAGGGAGAAAGAAAGAAAGAAAGAAAGAAAGAAAGAAAGAAAGAAAGAACCCATGTAGAAAACAAAACAGACTTGTATACATTACAAAAAATTGTTGTCGTTAACCAGATCTTAACATATTACAGTATTTATTTAGCATTTTGTCATAATTTTTTAATGTTGGAAGCTGCCTTGAATCCCAACTTGGAAGAAAAGTGGACTGTCAATATAATAAATGAATGAATGAATGAATGAATGAATGATTCTACCAATTTGCATAGGATTGCTACGAGCCAGGCTAAATGAATGCAGCAGTTGCTGTATATCCCCAAATGACAGATGTTGGGGACGAGACCCAAGGGGAGGCCATCTCCTTCATGCTCTGTGCATGAGCTTCCAGAGTCGCTTGGCTGCTACAAAGGACTCTGCGCTTTGGCCAGGTCCAGCAAGACTTTGACCATCTGAAGCATCAGTTGACACAAAAAGTAAATTGTGCCATTTCAGCCTGAAAGCTTTACTTAGCATCGACTGAAAGATCCACCGCTTGCAATCATCCTTCATCATTTGTCACTCGCTTGAGTGGATGGGGGAGCTTCTAAGTGCAGAGAGCAGAGAGTGGCTTCTCTATGTAAGCCCCTTTTCATCATGTATATTTACACTAAGGTGCCATCTGCTAGGGGCTGATACATTTGGTGAAACTCTTTCCATGGCTCTGCTAAAATAGCCCGCCCAAACCAAACACACTTGGACCACAGCCTTGATTAAATCCAGACCCTGCCCCGGCTACATAGGGAGGAAGAAAAATCTCACCGACCCGTTAAAACAAATATTAAAAATAAGAAACAGTCTTCTTGAAGGCCCAGCCTGAGGGGCACTTCATTTTGCAACCAGAAAGGGGGGCTGCTTTTTCCCGTGCATAAGATGCAGGCTTCCTCAGCCTGGTGCCCGCCAGACATTTTGGACTGCAATTCCCATCAGTGGGCAGCAGCATTTCCATAGCTATTATTGTGACTAAATGTTGGGGATATTCAGGAAGAGCAATCCAGACCTTCTTGTGTGAGGAGTGTGGATGGTTGGATGGACTGGAGGTGTCTCCTGATGGAATAATGCAAGTGTGGGCAGTTGGGAGTGTCATTGGCAGACTCCAAAAGAACGGGACAAAAGTAGCATTATTTGGCTCCACTTGTCTTTTCTTTGGCTCTGGCTCCACCTAATATTGGATGATGATGATGATAATGATGATGATATTTTATTATTTATACCCTGTCCATCTGGCTGGGTTGCCCCAGCCACTCTTGGAGGCTTCCAGTAAATATAAAAACAAAATAAAACATCAGTCATTAAAAACTTCCCTTTAGATATCTTCTAAAAGTCAGAGCGTTGTTTATTTCCTTGACTTCTGACAGGAGGACGTTCTACAGGGTGGGCGCCACTACCAAAAAGGCACTCTGCCTGGCTCCCTGTAACCTTGCAGTGAGGGAACCACCAGAAGGCCCTTGGAGGTGGACCTCAATGTCTGGGCTGGATGATGGGGCTTATTGTACTAGCGGAGGGCCATGGCAATTTCATACAATCACAAAATATAACTCAGACATCTGCAAATAAAAACAGTAGACATTTAATGCAAGATATCCGATAACAGGTGTACTGAAGTTCTCACCCTGGGCTAGCAGGGGGATACTGTAGATAGTTATGCAAATAAGGGATCGAAAGTGACGTTCAGTGATTGGATAGTTTTAGAAAGTTGTTACAATTATGTGTACTGGAGCTCTATATAAGCAGGCTGACTGAACCCTTCAGCTCAGTTCTGGCCTCTGAATAAACAAGAGCTGTTTGAAGAATCGCTGTGTCATCTGATATGTTCACCCACAACTTAACAACAGGGATTCTTCTGCTTCTACACTAACTGAGTTTCAATTTAGTACAGTGTTATCTTGTTTCTCAAACATAATCTATTCTGGAAGTCCATTCCGAAACCAAAGCGTTCCAAAACCAAGGTGCACTTTCCCATAGAAAGTAGTGCAAAGGGGATTAATCCAGTCCAGACTTTTAAAAATAACCCCTAAAACAAGAATTTAACAGGAATTTTACTATCTAACCAGACCGTTGATCAATAAAATGAAAGCAATAATCGATGTACTGTTGTTGTTCTTGTTGTTTAGTTGTTTAGTCGTTTAGTCGTGTCCGACTCTTCGTGACCCCATAGACCAGAGCACGCCAGGCACTTCTGTCTTCCACTGCCTCCTGCAGTTTGGTCAAACTCATGTTTCAAGAACACTATCCAACCATCTTGTCCTCTGTCGTCCCCTTCTCCTTGTGCCCTCCATCTTTCCCAACATCAGGGTATTTTCCAGGGAGTCTTCTCTTCTCATGAGGTGGCCAAAGTCTTGGAGCCTCAGCTTCACGATCTGTCCTTCCAGTGAGCACTCAGGACTGATTTCCTTAAGTATGGATAGGTTTGTTCTTCTTGCAGTCCATGGGACTCTCAAGAGTCTCCTCCAGCACCAGAATTCAAAAACATCAATTCTTCGGCGATCAGCCTTCTTTATGGTCCAGCTCTCACTTCCATACATCACTACTGGGAAAACCATAGCTTTAACTATACGGACCTTTGTTGGCAAGGTGATGTCTCTACTTTTTAAGATGCTGTCTAGGTTTGTCATTGCTTTTCTCCTAAGAAGCAGGCGTCTTTTAATTTCGTGGCTGCTGTCACCATCTGCAGTGATCATGGAGCCCAAGAAAGTAAAATCTCTCACTGCCTCCATTTCTTCCCCTTCTATTTGCCAGGAGGTGATGGGACCAGTGGCCATGATCTTCGTTTTTTTGATGTTGAGCTTCAGACCATATTTTGCGCTCTCCTCTTTCACCCTCGATAAAAGGTTCTTTAATTCCTTCTCACTTCCTGCCATCAAGGTTCTGTCATCTGCATATCTGAGGTTGTTGATATTTCCTCCAGCAATCTTAATTCCGGCTAGGGATTACTGCAGCCCAGCCTTTCGCATAATGAATTCTGCATATAAGTTAAATAAGCAGGGAGACAATATACAGCCTTGTTGTACTCCTTTCCCAATTTTGAACCAATCAGTTGTTCCATATCCCGTTCTAACTGTAGCTTCTCGTCCCACGTAGAGATTTCGCAGGAGACAGATGAGGTGATCAGGCACTCCCATTTCTTTAAGAACTTGCCATAATTTGCTGTGGTCGACACAGTCAAAGGCTTTTGCATAGTCAATGAAGCAGAAGTAGATGTCTTTCTGGAACTCTCTAGCTTTCTCCATAATCCAGCGCATGTTTGCAATTTGGTCTCTGGTTCCTCTGTCTCTTCTAAATCCAGCTTGCACTTCTGGGAGTTCTCGGTCCACATACTGCTTGAGCCTTCCTTGTAGAATTTTAAGCATAACCTTGCTAGCGTGTGAAATGAGTGCAATTGTGCGGTAGGTGGAGCATTCTTTGGCACTGCCCTTCTTTGGGATTGGGATGTAAACTGATCTTCTCCAATCCTCTGGCCACTGCTGAGTTTTCCAAACTTGCTGGCATATTGAGTGTAGCACCTTAACAGCATCATCTTTTAAAATTTTAAATAGTTCAGCTGGAATACCATCACTTCCACTGGCCTTGTTATTTGCAGTGCTTTCTAAGGCCCATTTGACTTCACTCTCCAGGATGTCTGGCTCAAGGTCATCAATGTACTGTACTATAAAATAAATAAGACAGTATTGTAGATGATAAAAATTAAAATTATTATTTTTTCTTACCTGCACTGATGATACTCATTGTCTGGATGAGGTTTTTTTTATCTATTTCCGCAGTCACACAATCAATCAATCAATCAATCAATCAGTAGCTGAACTGGGTTCCACACAGTCACAAAAACAAATTAACCGAGAAAGCCTCAAAAACAAAAACACAAAATAAATAGCAAAAACAAAAGTGCCAAACTTAATCTGTTCCGGAAGTCCATTTGACTTCCAAAATTTTCGAAAACCAAGGCGCAGCTTCTGATTGGTGCAGGTGCCCCAGAAACAATAGTTGACAGCCGCATTGGATTTTTGGCTTCCAAAAAATGTTTGAAAACTGGAACACTCACTTCCAGGTTTTCAGTGTTTGGGAACCAAGGCGTTTGAGAACCAAGGTACCACTGCACTCTGAATCTACTTTACAGTTTATGGCTATTTTTTCCAGTTTCTTCTTCCTGCCAGAGAAAAAAGGGCCAATGCATTTTTGTCACTCAACAACCACTGAACCCTCTCACTTGGAGAGAGCCCGCTGTCCTGTGCAAACAGGGATTTTTGAAAGCACCTCCTTGGATCTGGGTATAGGAGACAAGTTAAAAGATCAGGGGAGCTGGGGCTGCCCACAAATCCAGCGTCTGCCTGTTAGTTATGGGAAAGGTGAGACCTTGGAGCCCCTTCGCCCTCCTGGCTCAGACGCCAGCTGTCCTTTGGCTTCTCCTCTCCGACTTGGACTGGGGTGCAGCAGAGGGAGCAGGGGCCACCCATCGCCTTCCAGGCAGCCTTCCCAGGCAGCCAGAGGAAGTGGTACATGGATCAGCTAGAAGGGGGTACCATGGGAAGGAGAGGAGCAGGCCATAGAGGAAGGCCCAAAAGGGTGTCTGAAGGGGGCAGCCAAAGCACTTAAAAAGGGACCCTTAACCAGGGAGATGATGTAGGGGGCAGTGGGGGTGGGAGTGTTTTTTGTTAGGAAAACACTGGGACCTAATGGGATTAGTAGAATGTCTGTCATCTGATAGGCGGGGATTTTGTATTGTGCTTTCGGTGTCCCATTCCATTTGAGAGGCCAAGGGTCCTGTTATGTACTAAGCTTGGATCCTAGAACAATAGGCAAGTAGGATCCTAGAATGCAACAACTGATTGGCTTGCAGCAGCAGCCCAATCAGGCTCCAGGAGGGAAGCAGAATCAGCCAATCAGATGGGACTCATTGTGTAAAGAATGTATATAAAAGCCTGAGGTTTGGGAGGAAATTCAACCACTGTTTTACAAGCTGCAATAAAGAGCATGAAATCACTGCAGGACTCCGAGTATATTTCAGATCCTTCTGGCCTCATGATGTTCTTTCAGTTTCTCTCACAGTGTGTTATTGTGTTACCGTTTTCTTTATTATTAAAGCTTCGTTTGACATATACGTGAGTATGGTGGAATACCCTAAACTTGTGTGAGTGAGGGGATATTCCCAGTCTGACAGGAGGATTGATTTTCTTTTTCACCACCATCCTCCACAACACTTTGGACTTCAAACAGCTGAATGTCTTGGGCCAGGACTGATTAAGTAACAAATTAACCGCTTTTCATGTACATTTCAAAGCAGCTTTTAAAACTTAAATACCAAAACTCAAGGTTTATTTAAAAACAATGTAGAACAAGGCAGAGAGAAACTTTTTCTTCCAAATGGAAAAGTTTGTGGAAACAAAAATATCTTCAGTTGTTTCTGGAAAGTACAAATGTTGGGTGCCCAATTATTACTGGTCATTAGAAAAACAATTGAGTAACTTTCAAAACTGGTGCCTGGTTTTAATTCTCTCTCTCTCTCTCTCTCCCCCCCCCCCATCATCACCTTTTCCTTCTCTGTTATGTCTGTCGTACTCTAAACTTGCAGGCAGGGACAGTTTTGTTTTAATTTTTGAACAGTGCCTAGTAGATTTTATCTGCTTTATAAATAATAATAATAAGTAGTAGTAGTAGTAGTAGTAGTAGCAGCAGCAGCAGCAGCAGCAGAAAAACAATGGTGTTGATTGTGATAATTTGTTGTGGCCCATTTTAGGGCACCTTGGAAAGCAAACTATAAAGTAATAGCACAGTAGTATAGCATAGGCTGTAATCCTAAAACTTTGGTTCTGGAAATCCAAAGATGGTTCAGCTACCATATCCAACTTCCCCAAAGCCCAAGCTGTGCAAGGCAGAAGTTACCGGTGGAGAAATGCTTTCATGTTCTTCCGCCCTGTTCTATCTCCTTTCAAAAAGCAGCTATCCTTCCATTTTTGGCCCTACCAACGTCAGAACTCAGACATAGCTTAGATGATGTGGCCGTGGGGAGAGGGGAGATCTGACATCAGATCTTCCTCGCTGATTTCAGTAATCAATCTCCGCTGTCATGGAGGGAGATCTGATTTATCTATTGGTCCCAGGATGCCCTTTCAGGGAACACAGGATTGTAGACTTAGAGGGGACTTCCAGGGAGGTGACGGCACCCTAACCATCTCTTTCAGGGACTCCCACTGAAGGAGAGAGCTGTAATCCAGTAATCCCAGCTGCCAGAAATGCACTCCAAGAAAAGGAGTGAAATGTGGGGTGATGATCCTCTTGAAGTTTTTTTTTAAAAACGCTCCCCTTTTTTGCCAAATAATATTTATTATTTTTCCAATTTTTTAACAAATCAATGCCAAATTACATCAAATTTAATACAATTTCCCCCCAAAAAAGTTGACTTCCTGCTCTTCATCCTAGATGCACCCCTACTTTCCCCCTTGCTGCTTGATATTACATATTTATCTCTAATTCACATTTCCTTCCTTATATTCAATTTACAATTTTTATTTTTTATTTTTTTTAATTTTCCCATTATCCATCAGCTATCAATTTATCAATTCCTACTCATATATTTACATAACAGTATCATATTCCCTTTAAAAAAATGAGGTTATAAATCCCCTTGCCTATCCACTTTAGATCATCACATTCTTTCCATATTAATTTTTCTTTCTTTTCATCTTGCATGTGCTACCACCTGTGTAAAAAAGAAAACAAACTAATGAAATTTGGGTTTGAAGACTGAAGAGAATGTTGGTTTATACAAAGTGGTTTCGTTAGGTATAATACTGGAGTGGATAAATTGAATAATGTTTACAAATAGTTGATAGATGAAGAATGGGAAGTTCTTTATTTTCCTTCCTTCTTCTCCTCCCACTATTTCTTCTCTTTTTCTTCATTCTCTTTCTCTCTCTTTCTCTCATTTTTTCTATTTTCCTTTTCTTTCTTTTTTATCGTGGGTTGTGCTTTTATCTAGATTAATGGTTTACTTTTGACAAAAAAGATGTTTGATAATAATTTCTGTTTACCTTTTTCTAAATTCAATTTTTTAAAAAGGATTATAGACTTAATTAATAGCATGAGATTTAATCAACTAATCCATTAATCCATTAATTAGGGTACAACCCTATATGGTGTTCAGTACGCTCACTTACTTTGGAGTAAGCTCCATGAAACCCAGTGGAACTTCTGAGTAACCAGAGCACGAGACTGCCCTTTGTAAAGATGATGCTCCCATGAGCCATGGATGACAACATATTAGAACAGAAGTGGGCAAGCCCAGACACCAAATGTGGCCCTTGAGTCTTCTTTAGGTGGCCCTTGGGATTCCCCTCAGACCACATCCCTTACATGTGTCCTTGAAGTGTGTGTTGCGTGGATGGAGAAGAGAGAGGTGTCTGGAGACCTTTGACTTTTGTGTGGCTGGAACGTAACCTACTGTATAAAGTAAGAATTGTGCCCCTGTTGCCTTTGGCGTGTCCCTCAGGCCAAAAGAAGGCTCTGTTCCTAAGTTTTAGAAAAGCCTTTCCTTCCAAAACTGTCACCTGCAGCTTTTGTAAGTGCTTGTTTTGAAAACGATACTTTAAAAAAACCCACTGTCTGATTTAATTGGGAGCAGTGGTTTAAGCTGATTAAAATCCCTTAAACCAATGGATCTAACTGATTGGCCCATTAAACGTGGCCGACCTAATGAGGGATTCTGTATATGCCGTGCTCACTAAGGGAGGGAGCAGCACCTCACCGGAGGGGGGTGTGCTTCGTTGGGGTGTGCTGGTGGGAGCTTGCTGGCAAACCAGGGCAATTAAACCCTACTTATCTTCCTGAGATTGAGCCGAAAATCCAGCTTCAGAGAATAGATTCCTCCCATTAAATCCCTTATAATCATTATGCTAAAGTATTTCTTTTGAAAACAAAGGGCTTTTTCAATTTCTGAAGCAGCCAGAATATTTATAAAATATGACATCAATTACAATGCATTTCTTTTCTTCATGCTGATTATACAGCCTGTAATTACACTTAAAGCTCTTTATTTGCAGGAAGGCCAGCTCTGCACTTCGTTTGTCTCTGAGTTGTTCTTGTTTGAAAAGAAGGGGCAGGAGTTTTGGAAATGGCAAATCAGGTAGGCTGACCTTTCAATGTGAACTTAATCAAATTCCTGCCCCACACCATTCTTGCACAACTTAACCAGATCTTGGCTCATGATTCTTTTCCCCTGCAGTGTCTCCCACACCTTTTGCCCACGGCCACAGTCTCCAAATGAAGGCCTTCTTCACAGGTTGGCGGGGGGGGGGGCAGGGGGAGAATGGGCTTCATAAACCCTTTCCTTTCCACTAGTTTTCTGTTTCCAACTTCCTACCCTTCATCTGGAAAAGAAAAAGATGCCTTATGAAGAGGCAGACCATCCATCCATTGAAGGCAGTACTGTCTCCCTAAAATTAGAGACAGGAGTCCTTTATCACCTCACCTGGAGATACCAGGATGGATCCGGAAACCTTTTGTGTGGTCAAAACCAAGAAGCAAAAATGCAACTGAGCTTGGAAAACTGTTGCTGGTAACTGCTTGTTTTCTCTCATTGGGAGAAAAGCAGATGGGGGCGGGAGGTATGAAATAAGTGGAGAGGAAGAGGTTAAGATGCTGCTTTCACCTACAGTCCTTCTGCTGGTCTCTGATTTCTGGCAGCACTTTAGCAGAAAGAAGAGAGAAAACAGAAGAAAAATTGCACATGATTGACGTCATGTGCAGTTTGAGCCTCTGACCTTAAGGATAATTGTGTCAAGACTCTACCACAAGCTACATTAGAAACTAGATGGGACCTATGATATAGGGAGAACTATCCATGGTTATTACTAATGAGATATTTTTTAATTGATTCTCTCTTAGCATCTTATATCAATGTTGTTTGGTTACCATCCAAGGGAACTGAGAATCAGAATTTTAAAGAAGGCATGAATAAGGACCAGAAAGAATCCATTTGGTTGTCAAAAGTACAACTCATGACGTTTGGAACTCTCGGGCTCCTGAAGTCATAAATCATGAGTGATTAAAGTTCTTTTACAATGCAACAGCACAATCCAGAATGTGGCATATTCCCCTGTCTCCATGGGTTTGGAAAACAGATGAGCTTGGGCTTTTGGGAAGCGTTTGGTTCCTGAAAATGCCTGTCACAATTTCTCTGAACAGCCCTGCTTTATTTTGTACATATGTTCTGACTGGACAAGCTGCTTTTTTAAAAAAGAGAAAAAAGGTTTAGATGAGGATAGGACCTATTTCTGAGCTCCAGTCGCTTATCAAGTGAGTTTCCGTTTGGCGTGGCATCCTTTCAGGCAGGAACATATTGTTGAAATGGCATATTAAAACAACTTCTGTGTGACATGGGCTGACCACCAATGTTCACTTTTTCTCTCATGTAACATTTGTTTTGTTGAATTCTTGTGCTAGTCATTTCTCAGTTTCTGACCTTAAGGATAACTGTGTCAAGACTCTACCACAAGCTACATTAGAAACTAGATGGGACCTATGATATAGGGAGAACTATCCATGGTTATTATTGATGAATGCTAAATGGAGCCTCCATGAGCAGAAGCACTAGACAAATAAATATCAAGTGCTGGGAAGAACAACTAGGAAAGCTTCCCCCCACTTCATGTGCTGCCTGTGTGAATCCTAGAGGGATATGGCTGATCTAAGTTGGAATGCCCGGTCACACAGTAGTTCCTTGGTCTGATCAAACAGGGCTTTTCATATTAGAGAATGCATTTATTATAATTCCATCACTCCTACTTCACTTCCTCCTCCTGAAGAACATAAGCAGAGCCTGCTGAATCAGGCCAAGGCCACTGTGTTGAGCATCCTCTTCTTGCAAGGAACATCCTGGTGTCTATGGGGAGCCCCAAAGCAGGACTTGAGCGCAATAGCACTTTCGCCACTTGTGATTCCCAGCATCTGGTATTCAGAGGGATACTGTGTCCCAACAATGGAGGCAGAACACAGCCACCCTCTCTCTTAGTAAGCAAGATATTTGGGGCCAGTCCTGAACAAGAGCTTCCATTCCTTTCCAATACTCTTGCTTAGCAGCATTTCCCGGTTGATTCTTCGTGCTCCACAGGAACACAGCACAGTGTTCCATGCACCCTAATCTCTGAGTGGTGAGAGACCCCACGGCTTCCTTTTTTTAAAAAAAATATATTTATTAAAGTTTTAAGGGGTACAAAAAGAAAAGGTAAAAAACATCATTTTAAATAAAAAACAATACAACACATCACAATAGGTAAAGAAAAAAGGATAAAATACAAAAGAAAAAAGAAAAAAAACAGAAAAATAACATCCATTAAAAAAAAAACAACAAAAAATACAGCAAATCTTCCCATAACTTAACTTTCATTAGCTTATTTCCTTGACCTCCTCACACCTCCCTTTTTTGTATTCTAGCTCGATTATCTGTTTCAGCAAATCCTTTCCATCTTTTCAAATTTTTGTCCTGTAATTTATCTTAATATAATGTAACTTTACTTTCCCTCCTTTCACCAATTAACAGTCAATTTTTTCCTAATCCTTTATAACATTTCTGCTAAAACCACATAACATCATTCCAACATTCTTCTAACATTCATTAATTTTACAATGTTTCTGTAAATAGACTTTAAATTTCTTCCAATCTTCCTCCATCGACTCTTCTCCCTGGTCTCGGATTCTGCCAGTCATTTCCGCCAGTTCCATGTAGTCCATCACCTTCATCTGCCATTCTTCCCGGGTGGGTAGATCTTGTGTCTTCCAATACTTTGCGATGAGTATTCTTGCTGCTGTTGTAGCGTACATAAAGAAAGTTCTATCCTTCTTTGGCACCAATTGGCCGACCATGCCCAGAAGAAAGGCCTCTGGTTTCTTCAAGAAGGTATATTTAAATACTTTTTTCAATTCATTATATATTGTCTCCCAGAAAGCCTTAATCCTTGGGCACGTCCACCAAAGGTGAAAGAATGTGCCTTCATTTTCTTTACATTTCCAACATTTATTGTCGGGCAAATGATAAATTTTCGCAAGCTTGACCAGGGTCATGTACCACCTATAAATCATTTTCATAATATTCTCTCTTAAGGCACTACATGCCGTGAATTTCATACCTGTGGTCCACAACTGTTCCCAGTCAGCAAACATTATGTCATGTCCAACATCTTGTGCCCATTTGATCATTGCAGATTTAACCGTTTCATCCTGCGTATTCCATTTTAACAGCAAGTTATACATTCTTGAAAGTACCTTAATTTTGGGGTCTAGCAATTCTGTTTCTAATTTTGATTTTTCCACCTGGAAGCCAATTTTCTTATCCAGATTATATGCCTCCATTATCTGGTAATAATGGAGCCAATCTCACACTTTATTCTTTAGTTTCTCAAAACTCTGCAATTTTAATCTATCTCCATCTTGTTCCAAAATTTCCCAATATTTCGGCCATTTAGCCTCCATATTGAGCTTTTTCTGAGCTTTCGCTTCCATCGGTGACAACCACCTTGGGGTTTTATTTTCCAATAGATCTTTATACCTTATCCAAACATTAAATAATGCTTTCCTAACAATATGGTTTTTAAATGCTTTATGCGCTTTGACCTTAACATACCACAGATATGCATGCCATCCAAATACATTATTGAACCCTTCCAAATCCAAAATGTCTGTGTTTTCAAGAAGTAGCCATTCTTTCAACCAGCAGAAAGCTGCTGATTCATAATAAAGTTGAAGGTCCGGCAGGGCAAATCCGCCTCTTTCCTTTGCATCCGTTAATATTTTAAATTTTATTCTAGGCTTCTTGCCCTGCCAGACAAATCTTGAAATATCTCTCTGCCACTTCTTGAAACAATCCATCTTGTCCACAATTTGCAATGCCTGAAACAAAAACAGCATTCTCGGCAATACATTCATTTTTATAGCTGCGATACGGCCCAGCAAAGAAAGTTTCAAATTTGACCATATTTCTAGATCTTTTTTCACTTCACCCCAGCATTTTTCATAGTTATCTTTAACTAAATTCCAATTTTTTGCTGTCATATTGATCCCCAGGTATTTAACTTTCTTAACCACTGTTAAACCTGTCATATTCTGAAACCTCTCTCTCTCGGTTTGTGTTAAATTTTTCTCTAAAACCTTGGTTTTTTACTTGTTCAGTTTAAACCCTGCAACCTGACCAAATTCTTGTATCAGCTCTAAAACCCTTTTAGCACTAGATTCTGGCTCCTGTAGAGTCAAAACTAGGTCATCTGCAAATGCTCTCAGTTTGTACTGTCTAACTCCGACCTGTATACCTTTAACCAACTGGTCCCTTCTGATCATATTCAGCAGAACCTCTAGAACCGATATAAAAAGCAATGGGGAGATTGGGCAACCTTGTCGTGTCCCTTTTTCTATTTTAAATTCTTCCGTCACCACATTATTCACAATTAATTTTGCCTTTTGTTCTGAATATATTGCACTTATACCATTTTCAAAACCCTGGCCTACCCCCATACCCTGTAGGTTCTTTTTCATAAAAGTCCAAGAAATATTGTCAAAGGCTTTCTCCGCATCTACAAATATCAAAACTGCCTTAGTGTTTATATTCTCTTGCAATTTCTCTATGATGTTAATTATGTTTCTCACATTATCAGAAAGATGACTTCCTGGGAGAAAGCCTGCTTGATCTTTATGTATCACTTCCCCTAACACCTTTTTTAGTCTTTTTGCTAGAATGTCAGCAAATATTTTATAATCCACATTAAGCAGTGATATGGGACGGTAGTTCTTGAGCTGAGTCTTTTCAGTCTCTGTTTTCGGTACAAGTGTAATATATGCTTCTTTCCACGACTCTGGTGCCACTTTCCCCTGCATTATTTCATTACAGACTTCTTTCAGAGGTTGCACTAACCATTCGTTTAAAAAAAAAAAAGCCAATGCAATTCTGGGCTGCATCAATAGGAGTATAGCATCTAGATCAAGGGAAGTAATAGTGCCACTGTATTCTGCTCTGGTCAGACCTCACCTGGAGTACTGTGTCCAGTTCTGGGCACCACAGTTCAAGAAGGACACTGACAAACTGGAACGTGTCCAGAGGAGGGCAACCAAAATGGTCAAAGGCCTGGAAACGATGCCTTATGAGGAACGGCTAAGGGAGCTGGGCATGTTTAGCCTGGAGAAGAGGAGGTTAAGGGGTGATATGATAGCCATGTTCAAATATATAAAAGGATGTCACATAGAGGAGGGAGAAAGGTTGTTTTCTGCTGCTCCAGAGAAGCGGACACGGAGCAATGGATCCAAACTACAAGAAAGAAGATTCCACCTAAACATTAGGAAGAACTTTCTGACAGTAAGAGCTGTTCGACAGTGGAATTTGCTGCCAAGGAGTGTGGTGGAGTCTCCTTCTTTGGAGGTCTTTAAGCAGAGGCTTGACAACCATATGTCAGGAGTGCTCTGATGGTGTTTCCTGCTTGGCAGGGGGTTGGACTCGATGGCCCTTGTGGTCTCTTCCAGCTCTATGATTCTATGATTCTATGATTCTATGATTCACTTCTTGAAACACTCCATTTTATCCAAAATTTGCAATGTTTGAAACAAAAACAACATCCTTGGCAATACATTCATTTTTATCGCAGCAATTCGGCCTAGCAATGAAAGCTTCAGGTTTGACCATATTTCTAAATCCTTTTTCACTTCCATCCAACATTTTTCATAGTTATCCTTAAATAAATTCACATTCTTAGCGGTCATGCTAACCCCTAGGTATTTCACTTTCTTAACCAGTGTTAGTCCTGTCTCCTTCTGAAACCTTTCTCTCTCCGTCGCTGTTAAATTTTTCTCTAAAACCTTAGTTTTCATCTTATTCAACTTAAATCCCGCTGCTTGACCAAATTCTTGGATCAGTTCCAGTACTCTTTTGGTACTAGATTCTGGCTCCTGTAATGTCAATACCAAATCATCAGCAAATGCTTTCAGTTTGTACTGTTTAGCTCCAACTTGTATACCTTTAACTGTTTGGTCCCTTCTAATCATGTTTAAAAGAACCTCCAGGACCGATATAAAAAGCAATGGAGAGATTGGGCAACCTTGTCGTGTTCCTTTCTCTATCTTAAATTCTTCCGTCACCACATTATTCACAATTAATTTAGCCTTTTGTTCTGAATAAATTGCATTTGTACCATTTTCAAACCCTTGACCAACCCCCATCCCCTGAAGATTTTTCTTCATAAAATTCCAAGAAATATTGTCAAAGGCTTTCTCCGCATCTATGAAAATTAAAACTGCTTTAGTATTAATATTCACTTGCAACTTCTCCAAAATGTTAATTATGTTCCGCGTATTGTCAGACAAGTGTCTACCTGGGAGAAAGCCAGCTTGGTCCTTATGTATCTCTTCCACTAATTCTTTTTTTAATCTATTGGCCAAAATATCAGCAAATATTTTGTAATCCACATTGAGCAGGGATATGGGGCGGTAGTTCTTAACTTGTGTCTTTTCAGACTCAGTTTTTGGTATAAGCGCAATATAAGCTTCCTTCCACGATTCTGGCGCTTTTTCCCCCTCCAAAATTTCATTGCAGTCCTCCTTTAGTGGTTGAATTAACCAATCTTTCAAAGATCTATAGTATTTTGAGGTTAAGCCATCCGGCCCTGGAGATTTACCCAACTGCATATTCTGAATGGCACCTTCTACCTCCTGTTCTGTAATTTTGTGGTTCAACATTATCTTATTTTCTTGAGAGATTTTTTGTAATCCATTTGTTTTTTAAAATTGGTCTATATCAAACTCTTTCTGTGGCCCTTGTGTATATAACTGTTTAAAATACCTCTGGAAGCATTTTCTAATTTCCACTGGATTCTGAATGTTCTTTCCTTCCACTTCCAAATTAGTAATTGTATTGAGCTTTTGTCTTTTTTTCATTTGCCAAGCTAACAATTTTCCACATTTGTTAGCCGATTCAAATGTCCTTTGTCTCATTTGTTTGATTTTCCATTCAATTTCCTGATTCATCATCTTCATATATTGCACTTGATATAACTTTATGTCTCTCAGAATCTCTTATAATAATAATAATAATAATAAATTTTATTTATATCCCGCCCTCCCCAGCCGAAGCTGGGCTCAGGGCGGCTAACAACAATAAAACAATACAAAAGTACAACACAAACAACGCTCTAAAATCATTCATTATAAAATTAATTAAGTTCAAGCCACTGGCCACTATTGGGCCAGAGCTCCGCGAAGATTGCCGAGGGAGGGAGTCAGGCTGTGCCCTGGCCAAAGGCCTGGCGGAACAGCTCTGTCTTGCAGGCCCTGCGGAAAGATGTCAAGTCCTGCAGGGCCCTAGTCTCTTGTGACAGAGTGTTCCACCAGGTCGGAGCCACAGCCGAAAAAGCCCTGGCTCTAGTTGAGGCCAGCCTAACTTCTCTGTGGCCTGGGACCTTCAAGATATTTTTATTTGAAGACCGTAAGTTTCTCTGTGGGGCATACCAGGAGAGGCGGTCCCGTAGGTACGAGGGTCCAAGGCCGTATAGGGCTTTAAAGGTTAAAACCAGCACCTTAAACCTGATCCTGTACTCCACCGGGAGCCAGTGCAGTTGATATAGCACCGGATGAATGTGATCTCGCAGCGAAGACCCCGTAAGGAGTCTCGCTGCAGCATTCTGCACCCGCTGGAGTTTCTGGGTCAGTCTTAAGGGCAGCCCCACGTAGAGCGAGTTACAATAATCCAGTCTGGAGGTGACCGTCGCGTGGATCACAGTGGCTAGGTCAGGGCGAGAGAGGTAAGGAGCCAACTGCTTAGCTTGGCGGAGATGGAAAAATGCCGCCTTTGTTATAGCTGCAATCTGCGCCTCCATGGAAAGGGAGGTGTCGAAGATTACACCCAAACTCTTAACGGACGGTGCTGGCACTAACTGCGCCCCCGCAAGAGATGGGAGTTGCCCCCCCAATCCCATATCGTCCCGTCCCAGCCACAGGACCTCTGTCTTCGAAGGATTTAGCTTCAACCGGCTCCCACGTAACCATCCAGCCACAGCTTCCAGACATCTGGTCAGTGTGTCTGGGGCCGAGTCAGGATGGCCATCCATCAACAGATAGAGTTGGGTGTCATCGGCATACTGATGGCAACCCAGCCCAAAACTCCGGACAAGCTGGGCGAGGGGGCGCTCTTAGTTTCTTCTCACCCTCTTTTATTTTTTCCAAAATTTTATCTTTTTTCTCATTTTGGGCTCTCTTCTTTATTGTATTCTGTTGGATCAGAAACCCCCTCATAACTGCTTTACTTGCGTCCCAGATTATTCTTTTTTCAATAGTAGTATTCAAATTTATCTCAAAATAATCTCTCAAGGTTTTTTGGGCCTTCTTGATAACCTCTTGATCTCTAAACAAGGTGTCATTCATCCTCCATCTGAAGGAACCGATTGGTGTTAGTTTCATCTCCATCTTCACAGCATTATGGTCGGAGCAAGTTTTTGCGCAAATTTCCACTTTTCGAGTCTTAGGTGCCAGTCCTCTAGTTATCCATATTTGGTCAATTCTTGTCCATGTCATTTTGGCTTCAGAGAAGAATGTTCCCTCTCTTCCTAAGGGGTTCTTAATTCTCCAAATGTCAATCAAGTCCATATTGTCAGTCAATTCAAAAAAAGTTTTTGGTAGTCTGCCATCTTTAGTTACAACCTGTCTCTGCGACTTGTCCATATTTATGGATACCACTCCATTCATATCTCCCATCATAATAATGTAATCCATATAGTCCAACAATGTCTCATGCAATTTCTTTAAAAATTCAGATTTCCCCTCATTTGGTGCATAAACTCCTACTATTAAAATTTTTTCTCCTTGTGATTGAATTTCGATTGCCACAAATCTTCCTTGTTCATCTTTAAAAACGAATTTCGGTGATAGGCTCTCTTTTGCATAAATAACAACTCCTCTCTTTTTAACCTTATCCGATGAAATAAACTCTTGACCCAATCTTTTATTAATCAATACTTTCCTGTGTAGCCTTATCACATGTGTTTCCTGTAAGCAAATTAAGTCCAATTGTTCCTTTTTCAATAAATGAAAAACTTTCCTCCTCTTCTCCGGGGAGTTAAATCCATGAATATTCCAACTTAATAATTGCAGAGACATGGTGTATTTATTCTACTTTCCTCCAACTGCTCCCAATACTTCCTCTTGTTCTGACGGTGGTATCACTTTTTCTAACTTGTCCAATCCCAGTGGTGGTGGTACTATGTCTAGTACTCCTGGTCTTAAAGCTCTTAGCTCTTCTACAGCTTCTTTTTGCAGGTCTTCTTCGTGTTCTCTCAAGAATTTTTCTTTATCTTCCACTGATCTTATTTTAAACTTTTTCCCTTTAAAGGTAAAGGATAGGCCTTGGGGGAATTCCCACCTGAAAATTATTCTATTTCCTCTCAACAGGGCCACCAAATCTCCGTAATTAGACCTAAGGTCCAAAAGATATTTCAGAATGTCCTTAAATATCGCCACTCTTGACTCGTTTATTTCCAAGGTCTTCTGGAAGTGCAGACTCAGTATTTTGTCTCTCTCCTCTTTTGATCGGAGGGTAATCAAACAGTCTCTCGACCTGTTCTTTCTCCCTCCTCTTCCAAGTCTAAAAGCACTTACTATCTTAAAGTCTTGCTTGTCATCCAAGTTCCAAAAGCCTGCAAATTCCTGTGTAAGAAAGTCACTTCGGCTGTCTTTTTCAAGTTCAGGGACCACCCTGATCCTCAGATTAGTCTGTTTCTCCCTCAGTTCAATCATAGACAAAAGCGACTGATGGTCCCCAAGCTGTTTGCATATCGGTGTTATTTTTTCCTCTACAGCCGCTGCTTTTTCCCTTGCTTCCTCTGCTGTCTTTCGATTTGAGGTAGATTCTTGCAGCAGTTTTTCAATGGATTCTGTATTGGAGTTCACCTTCTGCCCCAAATTGTTAATACTAGAAGTGTTCTGGTCAATTTTAGTTGTCGCTTCAGTAACCTGTTTACTTAACTTTTCCAATGTTTCATAAATTTTGTTTAATACTGAAGCAAATCCCTCTTCAGAGGCCATTCCTTTTGATCCAGCTTGTGCAGGATCTTCCCCCTGTGATACAGGAGGGCTGGAAGCAGATGCTCTACGCTGCTGGGATACTGCACTAGTCTGCTGTAATCTGACCTTACCCGATCTTGTTATTTTTTCCTCCATCACACTTTGTCTGGGAATCAAGGACAGTCCCGCGGCCAAAGCTTGTTTGCAGTGGAAATTCCCAAGCTAGTTGAAAGTGGAAAATTCCCCAAGTAGTTGTAACAATTTCAGTGTTCCTCTAGGGGGACACAGTAACAGTCAATAATAATGTTGCAATAGAATATCTCTTCCAACTTTTCCAAATCCCCCTTCAACAATTTAGGCAACAGTTTCAAGTCCACAGAAGCCCTTTAACAAGTATCTCCCTTGCAGAGCTAGCTGTCAAAAAGTTACATTGTCCATAAATAGTGCGACTCTCAGTACAACAGTTCTAACGATCCTGGAAATCCGTTCCCAAGGATTAAGTGGTGGTCTTTATTCCCTTTTCTCTCCTTCTTGTCTTTTTTTGCAGGCAAATAAATTACTTTCCTCTCTTCCCTCCCCTCTCCTGCAATTCAGGGAGGGAATTCTTTTGCTTTGACGTTCGGATTTAAGACTTTAAACGCAACTCTCCAGGTCTTCGCTTAAACAGTCTTTGCTTTGATCTATATACAGAAAGCGGAAGGCGGACTTCCTGTTTACACCTTCGCGCTTCAGTGCCAAATTAATCCCTTTTTTTCTTTTAATCCCAATCTTTAAAACTTCACCTACTCACGGGTAGTTGTTTAGTAACCGAATTGTCACAGGAAAAAGGTCAGCGCTCTCCGGCTTCACTCCACAGAAAGAGCAATTGACTCTCAGCACCGCGCCAATCTCCCTGTTACGCTCCAGAACCCCTCACGGGGTTCCCTCGCGATTTGGGGGGGGCACTGAAGGTGCCCGCCGAGTCCCACAGTCACAGGCTTCACCCGCCTGTGATTTTCGAGAGGGTCCCCGCTTCGCCGTAGTGGCAAGACCCGATTTCCGTGGAGCTTCTCCCTCCAGACTAAAGGGAATCCGCCATTGCCGATGGCGCCGCCTCCGGAACATTCCCTGAGTTGTCCAGTCCAAAGGGTAGTGTTGCTATGTCTAGTATTCCTGGTTTTAGTGCTCTTGGCTCTTCTCCCGATTCTTTCTGCAGGTCTTCTCCGTGATCTTTCATGAATCTTTCTTTATCACCCACTGGTCTTATTTTTATCTTTCTTCCTTTAAAATTAAAAGATAGGCCTTGGGGAAATTCCCACCTGAAAACAGTTCTATTGCTTCTCAGCAGGGCAACCAGATCTCCGTAGTTGGACCTAAGATCCAGAAGGTATTTCGGAATGTCTTTAAATATCTCCATTCTTGATTGATGTATTTCCAAAGTCTTCTGAAAATGCAGACTCAATATTTTGTCTCTCTCCTCTTTTGTTCGGAGGGTGATCAAACAGTCTCTCACCCTGTTCTTCCCCCCCCTCTTCCAAGCCTGAAAGCACTTACTATCTTAAAATCTTGATTCTCTAAATCTAGGTTCCAAAAGTCTGCAAATTCCTGCATAAGAAAGTCACTTAGGTTGTCTTTCTCAAGTTCAGGTACGGCCCTGATCCTCAAATTTGTTTGTTTTTCCTTCAATTCAATCATAGATAACATCGACCTATGGTCCTCAAGTTGCCTACATATCGGTGGTATCTTCTCTACGGCCACTGCTTTTTCCTTTGCTTCTTCAGCTGTCTTTCGGGTCAAAGTAGAT
This sequence comes from Podarcis filfolensis, assembly GCF_964270895.1. Classification (NCBI taxonomy): domain Eukaryota; kingdom Metazoa; phylum Chordata; class Lepidosauria; order Squamata; family Lacertidae; genus Podarcis; species Podarcis filfolensis. The sequence continues at coordinate 896,689 of NC_139611.1, read as the reverse complement.
TCCTGTAGCAATTTCTCAATAGTTTCTGTATTAGTGTTCACCTTCTGTCCCAAGTTATTGATACTTGTAGTATTTTGGTCAATTTTAGTTGATGCTTCAGCTACTTGTTTACTTAATTTTTCCAAAGATTCATTAATTTTACCTAATGCCAAAGCTAAAACATCTTCATTTTTTTTGGCAACATTTTTAAAAGATATTTATTAAAGTTTTACAAAAAGAAAAAAGTTACAGAGTAAAAAAAAAAAAGAAAGCAAAAGAAAGAGTACAAAAAGTACAAAAAGACATGAAAAAAAGAAAAAAATGCAAAATACAGAAAAAATAAATAGAAGATAATTAAAAACAAATCAATCTTTTCATATCTTAGATTTCATTTACTTATTTCCCCGACCTCCTCACACCTCCCTTTTTTGTATTCCCGTTCACATGTTTAATTCAGCAAATCCTTACCCTCTTTATTTTTATCTTAATTCTATATCTCAACACATTATAACTTTATATTTTCATCCGTTATTAATCCATTTTTACATATTCTTATTAACCTTGTTGCTAAGGCCGCTTCATTTCAATCCGACATCATTTTAACATTCATTAATTTTACAATGTTTCTGCAAATAGTCTTTAAATTTCTTCCAATCTTCTTCCACCGACTCTTCTCCCTGGTCTCGGATTCTGCCAGTCATTTCCGCCAGTTCCATATAGTCTATCACTTTCATCCGCCATTCTTCCAGGGTGGGTAAATCTTGTGTCTTCCAATACTTTGCGATGAGTATTCTTGCTGCTGTTGTAGCGTACATAAAGAAAGTTCTATCCTTCTTTGGCACCAATTGGCCGACCATGCCCAGGAGAAAGGCCTCTGGTTTCTTCAGGAAGGTATATTTAAATACCTTTTTCATTTCATTATATATCATCTCCCAGAAAGCCTTAATCCTTGGGCACGTCCACCAAAGGTGAAAGAATGTACCTTCATTTTCTTTACATTTCCAACATTTATTATCGGGCAAATGATAGATTTTTGCAAGCTTGACTGGTGTCATGTACCACCTGTATATCATTTTCATAATATTCTCTCTTAAGGCATTACATGCCGTAAATTTCATACCTGTGGTCCACAACTGTTCCCAGTCAGCAAACATAATGTTATGTCCAACGTCTTGTGCCCATTTAATCATAGCAGATTTAACCGTTTCATCCTGAGTATTCCATTTCAACAGCAAGTTATACATTCTTGAAAGTATCTTAGTTTTAGGATCTAACAGTTCTGTTTCCAATTTTGATTTTTCCACCTGGAAGCCAATTTTTTTGTCCAAATTGTAAGCCTCCCTTATTTGATAATAGTGAAGCCAGTCTCGCACTTTATCTTTTAATTTCTCAAAACTCTGCAATTTCAATTTGTCTCCTTCTTGTTCCAGAATTTCCCAATATTTTGGCCATTTGGCCTCCATATTGAGCTTTTTCTGAGCCTTCGCTTCCATCGGTGACAACCACCTTGGGGTTTTATTTTCAAGTAGGTCCTTATATCTTATCCAGACATTAAACAATGCTTTCCTGACAATGTGGTTTTTAAATGCTTTATGTGCTTTAACCTTGTCATACCACAAATAAGCATGCCACCCAAAAACGTTATTAAAACCTTCTAAATCCAAAATGTCTGTGTTCTCAAGAAGCAGCCATTCTTTCAACCAGCAGAATGCTGCTGATTCATAATAGAGTTTAAGGTCTGGCAGGGCAAATCCACCTCTTTCCTTTACATCAGTTAGTATTTTAAATTTTATTCTGGGCTTCTTGCCCTGCCAAACAAATCTAGAAATGTCTCTCTGCCACTTCTTGAAACAATCCATTTTGTCCAAAATTTGCAAAGCTAAAACACCTTCAGATGCCATTCCTTTTGACTTAGATTGAACAGATGCTGCCCCTGGTGGTACAGAAGGGCCAGATGCTGATGCTCTTCGCTGCTGCCACGATTTACCAGACCTTGTTGTTTTTTCTTGAAGCAAGTCTAATTTATATTTTTCATTTGCCATAACACTTTATCTGAAGCTCAAGGTCGATCCCACGGCCGGAGTTTGTTTTGAAGTGGAAAATTCCCCTGGCCAGTTTGAAGTGGAAAATTCCCCTGGCCAGTTGTAACAATTTCAAACTTCCTCTAGGGGGACACAGTAACAGTCAATACTTGTTGCATTAAAATAACTCTTTCAGGTCCCCCATTTAACAAAACAAGCAACAGTTTCAATTTCAGTTAGTTTTCAATTACCTTAAAGTCAGGAGAAACCAGTCAAAAACAAAGTATCTCTCTTGCAGAGTTAGCTGTCAAAAAGTTACATTGTCCATAAACAGCGCGATTCACAATGCGGCAATCTTATTGTCCATTGACAGCCCGTTCCCAGGCATTAAGCGGTGGTCTTTTGTTTCCTTTCCTCTCTTTTTGCAGGGAAATATACTTCTCCCTTTTCCCTCCCCTCTCCTGCAGCTCAGGGAGGGAGATCTCTTGTCTTGATGTTAGGATTTTAGTCCTTTTCAGTCTATTTTTCCAGGTCTTAGCTTAGAAGTTCTTTGCTTTAGTCTGTTTACAAGAAACGGAAGGCGGACTTCCTGTTTAAGCCTTCCCGCTTCGGTGCCAAATTAAAGCTTTTTCTTCCCTTATTTTCAGATCTTTAAATTTAACCTACTCACGGGTAGTTGTTTTGATAGCCGAATTGTCACAGGAAAAAAGTCAGCGCTCTCCGGCAACAGCTGTGCGGCTTCGCTCCACGGAAGAAGCAGTTGACTCTCAGCACCGCTCACCCCGTTTCGCTCCGGAGCCCGTAACTGGGTTCCCTTGCAAATTGAGGGGGGGGGGCGCTGAAGGTGCCCGCCAAGTCCCATGGTCACAGGCTTCACCCGCCTGTGGTTTTTAAAAGGGTCCCCGCTTCGCCATAGCAACAAGACCCGATTTCCGCAGAGCTAAATCCCTCAAAGTTAGAGGGAATCCGCCATTACCGATGGCGCCGACCCCAGAAGTCATTTGTCAATATTTTCCTATGTAGCCTCATCACATGTGTTTCTTGTAAACAAATCAAGTCCAATTGTTCTTTTTTTAATACATGAAAGACTCTTCGTCTTCTTTCAGGGGAGTTCATCCCATTAACATTCCAGCTTAATATTTGCAGAGCCATGATATAGTTACTTTAAATCTCCTCCAACTGTGCCCAATGCTTGCTCTTGTTCTGTCAGTGGTGTTGGTATCCCTTTCGCTGGGCAGTCCAGTCCAAAGGATAGCTTTATATCCAGTATAGGTGATCTTCTGTCCAGTACTCTTTGTTCTAGTCCTCTATCTGGTGATCTTCTGTCCGATGCTCCTGGTTCTTTTCCAAGTCCCTTCTGTAAATCCTCTTCGTGGTTGCTCAGAAATTTTTCTTTGTCCTCAACTGATCTTATTTTTATTTTCCTTCCTTTAAAGCTAAAGGATAGGCCTTGGGGAAATTCCCACCTGAAGATGATTCTGTTTCTTCTCAGCAGAGCAACCAAATCTCCATAATTGGACCTAAGGTCCAAAAGGTATTTCGGAATATCTTTGAATATTTCCACTCTTGTCTGCAGTATTTCCAAAGTCTTCTGAAAGTGCCAACCCAAAATTTTATCTCTCTCTTCTTTAGATCGGAGGGTAATCAAACAGTCTCTTACTCTATTCTTCTTCCCTCCTCTTCCAAGCCTAAAAGCACTCACGATTTTCACTCCTTCTTGTTCTAAATCCAGATTCCAAAACTCTGCAAATTCCTGCGTAAGAAATTCTATCAAACTATCCTTCTCCAATTCAGGTACAGCTCTGATCCTCAAGTTCGTCTGTTTTTCCTTGAGCTCAATCATAGAAAGAATCAACTTATGGTCCTCAACTTGTCTCTGTATATCTGGGACTCTCTTTGAGTTACCTTAACTTCCACAGCAGCAACTTTTTCCTTAGTTTCCTCTGCAATCTGACGGGTCGAAGCAGATTCCTGTATCAATTTCTGTATAGCTTCTATGTTGGTATTCACCTTTTGTCCCAAACTATTTATACTTTCTGTATTTATATCAATTTTGGTATTTGCAGCGTCCACCTTCGCATTTGACGCATCCACTTTTACATTTGTCGCATCTACCTTCTTGCTGAGTTTTTTCAAAGAGTCATTTATCTTACCTAATGCAATCGCTAAAGCTTCTTCTGATGACATTCCTCTTGGTTTAGGTTGTGTTGGTACAGCTGCAGGTGAGGCAGAAGGACCAGATGCTGATGCTCTTTGCTGCCAAGACTTCCCAGATCTTGTTATTTTTTCTGGGAGTGATGAATCTACTCTTTGTTTCCCATCTGCCATAACACTCAGAAAGTCCAAGGTCAATCCCACAGTCAGGCAGTTTTATCTTTCTAGTGAAAAATTCCCCTGATCCAACTCTTATAACATTTTCCAAAACTTCCTCTAGGGGGAAACAGTTACAATCCGTACTTGTATTGATCCAAAATAACTCCTTTTAAAACATAACTCAAGCAGGAAATTTAGTTTCAATTTTCAGTTACTTTTTTCTCCCTTTTAAAGTCAGAGGGGGACAGTTAAAACCAGTTAAAAACAATGTATCTCTCTTTGACAGCTAGCAGTCTCAGATACAGCAGCCTTATTGTCCTATTTGCAGCCTGTTCCCAGGTTCTGAGCAATGGAATTTTAGCTTCCTTCCCTCTCTCTCGCAGGTATATATAGTCCAAAACTTCCCCCCTCTTAACTGACTTAATTAGAGAATGGAATACAGAAAGGGGAGGTATGAGGAGGTCGGGAAAGTAAGTTTTATGAATATAAGGGATGGAAGCTATACCTGTTTTGTATGTGTGTTTTTTCTTATTTGGATTGTATGTATTGTTATTGTTTTTGTTTTTATTGTTCTGTTTATTCTGTTTTATATAAATTCCTAAACTTTAATAAATATATTATAAAAAAAAACAACTTCCCCCCTCTTCTCCTGCTTCCCAGGGGGGGATTTACTATTTTTGGAGGTTGAAATTAATCCTTTCCAATTGGTTTTCCAAGTCTCTAGCTTGCAGCCTCTTTGCTTTGTTCTATTTACAAAAGCGGAAGGCGGACTTCCTGTTTATGCCTCCCCGCTACAATTCCGAATTGAATCTTTCTTCTTTTGTAAATTTCCAATTTGTTCTACTCACGGGTAGTACCGTATTTTTCGCTCTATAGGACGCACTTTTTCCCCTCCAAAAATGAAGGGGAAATGTGTGTGCGTCCTATAGGGCGAATGCAGGCTTTCGCTGAAGCCTGCAGAGTGAGAGGGTAGAGCCCCAGCGCCAGCCCCACAAGGTCGGGGGACAGAGGGAGGCGGAACGCCGCCATCCCGCTGTCTCCCGAAGTGGTTTGGAGGCTGATGGCGGGGAGACCCCGCCGCCAGCCCCGCAAGCTCCGGGGACAGTGGGGAGGCGCAACACGTCTCCCCGCTGTCCCCGGACCTGGTCTGAAGGTGGGCGGCGGGGAGAAGAGCGTTTCTCCCCGCTGCCTGCCTCGTAAGCTCCGGGGACAGCGGGGAGGCGCAGCGCGTCTCCCCGCTGTCCCCGGACCTGGTCTGAAGGCGGGCGGCAGGGAGAAGAGCGCTTCTCCCCGCTGCCTGCCCCGCAAGCTCCGGGGACAGCGGGGAGGCGCAGCGCGTCTCCCCGCTGTCCCCGGACCTGGTCTGAGGGCGGGCAGCAGGGAGAAGAGCGCTTCTCCCCGCTGCCTGCCCCGCAAACTCCGGGGACAGCGGGGAGGCGCAGCGCGTCTCCCCGCTGTCCCCGGACCTGGTCTGAAGGCGGGCTGCGGGGAGAAGAGCGCTTCTCCCCGCTGCCTGCCCCGCAAACTCCGGGGACAGCGGGGAGGCGCAGCGCGTCTCCCCGCTGTCCCCGGACCTGGTCTGAAGGCGGGCTGCGGGGAGAAGAGCGCTTCTCCCCGCTGCCTGCCCCGCAAGCTCCGGGGACAGCTGGGAGGCGCAGCACATCTCCCCGCTGTCCCCGGACCTGATCTCAAGGCGGGCGGCGGGGAGAAGAGCGCTTCTCCCCGCTGCCGGCACCACAAGCGCCTGGGGGGGAAATAAATTTTTTTCCCTTTATTTCCCCCCCAAAAAACTTGATGCGTCCTATGGGCCGGTGCGTCCTATGGGGCAAAAAATACGGTATCTTTTAGAGTCCAATTGTTCACAGGAAAAAGTCAGCGCTCTCCGGCAACGGCTGTGCGGCTTCACTCCATGGAAAAAGCAGTCGATTCACAGCACCGCGCTGCTCACCCCACTTCGCTCCGGAGCCCCGAAAATGGGTTTCCCCGCAAGTAGGGGAGGCGCAAAGGGTGCCCGCCGAATCCCACGTTCACAGGCTTCACCCGCCTGTGATTCCTGAAGGGTCTCCGCCTTCGCCGTGACGGCTAGACCCGATTTTTACGGAGTAAATTCCTCTAAGTCAGAGGAATTCCGCCATTACCGATGGCGCTAACCCAGAAGTCCCGAGACCCCACAGCTTCCAGTGCTTCTCCAGAATTTGGTTTCCTAGGAATGAAAGTCAGTGGAGACTATGGAGACTTTAGACTGTATGGTCTTATTTACACAAAAATACAAGCTGAGCATTGGATGGAGGGGCTCACAGCATCAACACTCCCACAGATCCTCCTTCCATTAGGGTCCAGGGACCTAAGTCACAGCTGTGGGTCCAGCACAGAGCAAGACATGCCTTCCAGCCCCAGCCAAAACTCTCTCACACTCCCTTAGCCTCCATTCTAGGATGACAGTCAGGTGAGGTGGGGAAAGGCCCGCCCACTTGTCTCTATGGCAACATGTCTCTCGACATGGAAAGGGTGGTACATAACTGGCCAGCTGAGACCAAAATCTTACAAATAACAATTGTCTGACCTATAACAACAGGAAGGTGCCATGGACTGAGTCAGACAATTGCCCCACCTAGTTCAGTACTGTCTGCACTGAGCAGCAGCAGCTTTCCAGGATTTCAAGCAGAAGTCCTTCCTGGCCCAAACCAGAGATACAGGTGACTGAACCCGGGACCTTCTGCACACAAAGCAGATGCTCTTCTACAGTTGAGCTACAGCCCTACCCTGTGGGTCAGGGCTGCCTGACACTTCCACTTGGCCATCTTTAACTGCCCCCCTAACCCACCACCTGAGATGGTTTCTTCTTCTGGCCTCTTGGCAGGGCCACCACTCCTGTGTGGACATGCCAGGCCCATTTCAGACACTCAACTTGGAGCACTGGCACCTTTGCAAAAAGGAGCTACTTTCCTCTGCACTAAAGTTGGTAGGCAAGTTGCCGCCAGACTGAGGAAGTAGATGCCGAAGATTTATTTTCATTTCCTGACATAAAGCATGTCCCCCAAAGCCTGGGAATGCACTTGAAGATCTGAGAGGGAGGCAGTGTTCCCCACCCCCAATTCTTTGCAGCCAAGGACTACTGGGGAATTGGCTCTGGCCCAGCATACTCTTGCCAGACTTAAGCAAGCAACACTTCTTCCTGAGGGGAAAACTGTGTCCCCTCCTGAATCCTAGGCTGGGAAACTGGCCCGCACCACACAGGAGGCAGGAAATCATCTTCAGCACTGAGGTGGAAGAGGAGCCAGGAGCAACAGCCTTGGTGGGTAATGGATTGCCCTGGTCAAAATTAGGCTAACACTTTTACATTCCTGGTCCCTTCCCCCTTTCCTAAGCAGCGGGGAGTTCATGGCAACTTTAAAGGCCAGTGTCCTTTAGAGAAGAAAACACTGAAGACCCACCTACAGTACCTTTGCAACAATGAGCATGAAAAACAGAAATGACCACCTAGTCTGAGCAAGTTTTAAGGGGGCGCAGAAGCAAACACACGGACAGGAGGTGCTAATCCCAATGAGTTTCCTCCCACCGTGAAGCTCCTGTTTTATTATTAATTGTTGTGATAATTTATTTTGTTGCGATTATAATTAATGTGTAGTGTTTATGCAGTGCTTTTCTTCTAGAATAAAGGTTCCGGTACTGCGTACCCTTGAGTACCACCAGGAGAAAAAACCACTTGTGTCTAGGGTATCAGACTAGGACCAGGAAGACCAGGGTTCAAATCCCTCCTTGACCATGAAGCTCCTGTGTGCTACCTTGGGTCATTCGCTGCCTCTCAGCCTAACCCCCCTCACAGGGTTGTTGTGGAGGTTCAATGAGGTGGGAGAGAACCATATGATCCAATGTGGTTCACAAGTGGAGCACAACCACCATGCCAATACATAGTGAAATATTAAGAAATAGAAGAAATGGTTACTACTTCTTCTCACTCCCTGCTCCCCAGATGCTTCTGTTGGTATTATTTTGCTGGCTGGCCAGCCATGCCCTCTCTGAAGATGCTGCCTCCCCTGCCCTTCCCCAGTTCTCTGTGACTTCTCAGTGCATGTAAGACAGCATCATTTTCCATTCTGTCCTATGTTTGTTGCATGCAGCAGCATAGCCTCAGTTCAAACACAGTTCATCTTCCATGGAAATCTGTGTTATTTGTCTCACTGTCTGCCTTGGCAAAATTACATAACTTGTGTAAATGTATAAATTTCATAAATTACATTATCATTATTTTATTCTACCATCCATTTCAATGCAAGGAAACACAATGCAAATGAGGACAGACAACAGCAGCAGCAGCAGCAGCAACAACAACAACAGTGAAGACTGATTGTATTCATTGGATTGATTTCCTTTCTGGACATGGGATGAATAAGCAAATATCATCCATTTCTGTTCCCGCTTCCATTTTTATCAGAATTCTCTGACATTCCTACTGCTGAGCATGCTCAGACCTCAGTGAGCTGTTTGTTTTCCACTTTTTGATTCAGTTATAATTTGTAAGTGAAAAGTGCCTTTCTTCAAGTAACCACAGAAGTCCAAGCAATGGGTGTGGGGAGATTATTATATTTGCCCAGGGACCTGGTGCTCCCTCTTCTCCCGCCAATGAGGTTAACCCTTCATGATCGGCATAATGTGTAGCTCAGTTATAGACCAGAGACGTAGGGACTGTGGCCCCTAAGAGTATCTGGGCCCCTGACCATGTATCTGGATGGAACTCTTTCCAACTTCAGAATCAAGAGCTGCACCCTCAGTTGTTGGATCAGCTTGTTCCTCACCAGTCCTTCAGACTGCAGGACTGTGTGCAAACTTGCATGCTGATTTACAAGTTCTTTCGCTCCAGCTCTCCTTCTCTGTGTGTGTGACCCCATCTGCCATGAGTCGCTGCTCACCCTGGTTAGCAATGACGTGTCTGTGTTGTGTCCATTTCAAGATAAGGTGACTGTGTCCCACATGCTTCAGTCTGTCTGGAGCTGAAATCATTAATCACTTTAATTAGAAACATCTTCTAGGAACTGTGTCTTGAAAGGAGAGTTTTTGTGTTCTGCTAGCCAGCAGAATGATGACTTGCTGTGTGCAGGGAGAATCAAAGCTGCTTCTGAAAATGGCAGTTATCCTGTCATACAACCCTCAACACAACTATGTCAGGTAGACTGCTGTCCTTATCCCCACATTTCAGACGGCTATGATGAGGACAGCAGCTGAGAGATTAGCTTCTCCCAGGGGAGATTTGTGGCACAGGAGAGATCAGAGTTGGTGACTTGGGTCAACTAGTTGTGGTGTTAATTATGTGAAGGGACTCATTGCACATATTTTAGTTATGTAAATAAGAGCCATGGACTGTTTTGTCCTGCGCGGGGAGGGGGTGGGAGCAGTGTTGTATTTTTCAATTTCACAAAAAAATGTTTTTCCTTTTCAAAAGAGCCTTCAGTTTTTCTGCTTCATTCTCAGGGCACTTTAAAATTTCAGTGGGTGAGTGGGGGGTTGAGCTTGCCTTATAAACATTACAAGGTGACCAAAGGTGGTGTGTGGGGCTGTGAGTGAGTTTGTGTCTTTCTCTCCCCATTAAACATTTCTGTGCAGCCTCCCTGGGCTTCCTGAAAAAGCTCCATGGGAGGGGCTACACCATGATGCCTTCTCCTGGGCTTCAAGTGAAAGGTCAGCATCCAGGGAGGCTGCAGAGTTCAGAACACGGGAGGGATGATTTATAGAATGAATTATGGTAATTAAATAAATTAGAAACCCATGGGACAAATCCAGCCCCGCTGAGGGTTACTGTTAATGAGAGAGGACTAAGCGAAAGCACAGCTGTTCACCTTTGTTAAGAACAAAACTCCACTGGTTTTGGAAATGGATAAGCACGTTCAAGGCTTCCTTCTTGTCATGCATGAGGGGCATACAACAACAGACAATGAGTTGGAAACCAGAAATCCTTGATGAAAAAAATTCTGTTGCGCATGGGATCAGCACGGTCAGCCTCTCTGCTCTGTGAGCGACTGGCAGGAGGAGCAGCTGGTACTCCTTGGCAGGCCTGGCAGAGTCCCATCAGTGCTGGAGCCACAGCTGCAGCAGGTCTGGGAGGAGGCAGGCGGAGAGCAGGCCGAGGTGCCAAGCACAGCCCTTCCCCAGCCACCTCTCCTTGGCTGAGTAGTGTGAAGGCAGGTGCAGGTGGGTCCTTGGCGAGGAGGTGGCTCTCCTCTCTGCGCTCCTGCTGTGGGTGCACACCTCGCCCAAGGACACATGCTGTGAGGGAAGCCCTAAGAAAAGTCCAGGCTCCAGCCAGCAGGAGTTCTGCCCAGGGGTGGGCATCCCTTTGCCGGCTGTGAGGAGAAGGAAGCGCCACCACAGCCCTGAAGGCCCAACCTGGGCACAGCTTGCCTTCCCATGGCTCCAGAAGGAGATAGCCACGTGGCTGAGGTGAAGGAGCCTGCCATGGGAGTCCTGTTTATCACAAAGTCCTTATTTTCTGTTACCTGTCCTTTGTAAACAGCTGTTCCTATTTTGCACCCATTTGTGTCTTTAATTAAGTAATCAATCAATTAGCTGTATTTCTGTGCCACACAGCAATGTTCAGTAGACATGTTATATTAGCATGCCATTTCCTTGTGTGAGTTGAATAATTTTTATTGTGTTAGTCCTTAGACCATAACAGCACAATTTTTAGTTCTGAAACAACTGAATTTATTTCTATTTTGATAAATTCTATGTCAATTTTTATAATCATTTGATTTTAGTGGTATTTTTATATTGTTTTATGTGACTGACTTAGAGGTTTGTGATTATTAAGCAGCATACATATCTTGTCAGATAAAATAAAATACATAAAAATATAGTAAAGGCACTCTTGATCAAGGCTGGCACCCATCCTGCCCCCCCCAATTCTTTTTCAGGTGCAGCACTCTGAGAAACACCCAGTGCTTGTGGTCCATCTTGTGCTCCTTTTCATACTCCACAATATTTCTGATGTGACATAACTACAGTGGTACCTTGGTTTACGAACTTAATCCATTCTGGAAGTCTGTTCTTAAACCAAAGCATTCTTAAACCAAGGTGTGCTTTCCAGAAGTGGAACATGTTCTGCTTCCAAGGCAAAGTTCACAAACCAAAACACCTACTTCTGGGTTTGCAGTGTTCTTAATCCAAGTTGTTCATAGACTAAGCTGTTCTTAAACCAAGGTACCACTGTATAGGGAATGGAAAGAAATCTTGCACTTCAAAGAACAATTTTAAAACCGAATTGTGGTTTTTCATTATTGTAGCACAAAGATGTACCGTATTGACCCAAATATAAGCCGCACCCACAAATAAGCTGCACCTTTAAAATTCAAGGAGGGGAAAAAAAGACAATACCCAAATATAAGCTGCTCCCTTAAAATTCTGCAGGCACTCACACCCTTTCTGTTTTACCGTATGTCTGTTTCAGCAGCAATATCATAAAAGCCCACTTTTTTAAGGTCACGAATTTAAGTCGCACTTTAACTTTTCACGGTCAGAATTTGGAAAAAAAAGTCTGGCTTATATTTGGGGCAATACGATATATTGGGGAATATTGCATGCAAGAATACTGCTGCGTTTTCACAAGGACTTTACAAACTGATGCAGACTTGTGGAGAAGTTAAGACTTGAAGAATAAGAGGGCAGCTGGAATGGACATCCCCACATCCCTGTGAGGTGTTGTGGGAGGCTGAAAGGGTGTTAGATTCACTGTCTGGAGTGATGCTGCCGCCGTCAGATAAGCCCACCAGGGTGCACTCTGCCCATGACCCCTTCAAACATAGTTTTCAAGACCCTTGAGATAGAAATGGGGAAAGGGGCTGCCTCTTCGGCAAGCAGCACTGGGATTCTGAAGGAGAGGCTCCACTTGGAGTCTACCTTGCTCAGGTGCTGCAGGTGTTTCCAGAAGTTCTGCAAGTCACAAGAAAAAATCCCGATGCTTTAAAAAATAATCATAATTCACCGCTGCCATACTAATATTGGCCACCTGATGGCAAACTCTGCACATAAACCAATTTCTCTGTGGAAACTGTGCATCAGGGTCACACACAATAAATAGCATTTATTATGTCCGGAATAATGTACCATTATTTATACTGATGGCTTTGTTAATGTTTCCAGGGAGTGCAAAGCAAAAAAAAACACTTGCGTAGGGAAAGCAAACCTGCAGGGAGAGGGAGTTTCTGCTCCCCGCTCCCCCCCCCCCCCCGCCAGGTAGAGTCAATTTTGTAAGCACATCCTTTGTGAACAGGGCCAGGTGGCGCTGGGTGGCACTGGCAGTGGCACTATTGAGAAGCTTTTGGTGCTGAGGCTTGCAAAATGCCCTGCTTTGTGCTTGTCAGAACTTCTGAGTGGTCAGCAGGTACTCGAATGACCTTCTTTTCTATTTCATTTTCACACACACACAAGCAAAACTCTTGGTTGTCTTTGTCTGAGTCAATGGCTTTCAATAAATCAAAAGGCTCCATGTTCCACCCTGCCTAGCTCCTCAAGTTCCCAAAGATGGCCTTTTCTTCCCACAAGAAATGCCAGTCACTCTGCTCCCTTGGTGGAGCTGAATGCCTTAAGTGGCCAATTCCTGGTGTGAAGAGCAGCACTGGGGTGCAGGATGGCAGCGCTCTGTGCACCCTTCACTGCTCTGCGCTCACTCTATAGGCTGTCAGGGAAGGGAAGGGTGCAATAGCTGCGTCACATAAGCGCAGATGCCATTTTGATGCAATTAGCAGACTGCCTCTTTCTGGAGCATGGAGTCTCCTGTATTTGTTTCTCTAATTGCTCCCTGCTTTTTTGACGTTGCTGTGTTTGCTTTTTTCGAGATGAAAAGGTAAAACTCAGTCCCCAGAACATTCTGAAATTGATAATCTCCAGCGCTGTAAGGAAACAGAAATGAGCCGCCTCTCTCTGATTCATAATTTGTCAATTAATCACCTCATTAGGAAGGAACACCAAGAATAAATTGGAGTGGCTTGGGCAGAGTTTAAAATTCAGGCTGGCATTGCAACTTATGGGGGAAAAACCACTCATTTTAGACAGCTTTTAATACTATCTCTCTCCCCCACCCCCCAATACCTGAAATACAGTTTGATCTTAATTTTAGTGGATGGAACAGATGGATACTTTAGGTAGATATTAATTTGTAATGGATGGTGGTAGTTTAATTTGTATGTGGATGGCGAATTTTTTGCTTTTAATGTAAATAGTTATGAAGTGTAAAAACAGAAGCATAGTAAGGAGGGGTGCAGCTCTGGAACTTTTTTCTTAACCAGGCTTTCATGATTCCCCAATATTTGTGACACATCAGAAGTCTGCAGATGAGGACAATAATCAAGAAAAGAATGCCTATGTCTTTCCTTTGCTTGGTTGGTGTTTTTCTGCTTCTTACTAGGAGTTTAAACCCTAAACACTTCTTTGCAAGATTGATTGCATTTCTACTTAAAAGTTTAGTGTTGCATTTCAGCTAGCTGAAGATGTCTTGCTGAAGCTTAGTGGGTTGTGTCCAAGTAAGTTCAAGTAGACCCATTCAGTGGTGGTTGACACCCACTGGGCAGAGGGTAAGGAGCCCATCGGTGGAGCTAGAGCCAGAGCCAGTGGGAAGCAGAGCCAGCTTCCTCCCCCCCCCGCCCCGCCTCTGCCCCTGCCCTCCTCCTCCTTCTGGCTGAGTTGCACCAGGCCAGCACCTGAGACTGACAAGGAGGACGCAGGTAGGCAGGCAGGCAGGCAGGGCTGGCTGAGGACAGACATAAGTTGGCAAGCAGTGCTTCATTCGCCCTGATGGATGCATAGAAATGTATGAGCCAAAAGTGAGCCCTGTCCAAAGGATCTACTCTGAGTAGGACTAGCACTGGATTCAGCCCAATGTGTTTTGCAAGTGGAATCTGTACTGTCAGCACCACTGAGTTGAATGGAGCATGGCTGCAGGGACTGTCAGATTGAGCTCCTGCATTTCAGCATTTGCCACTACACAACTGTGTGAAACTAAATCAGTCAATCAATCAATCAATCAATCAATCAATCAATCAATAAAAGGAAATGGCTAAGGCTTAAGGTTCATCCAGACTTCCTTTTGTGCCACATTTCTAGGCACAGGGCTGTGCTTTAAACTGTCATTTCCGAGCACTTACTTTTTGCCCCAGTGCTGACCCCCAAAAACCCATTTTGCCGCCAAATCAGAGCAAATAGCAATCCAGTGCAAACCTGAACTGCCATTTGTTCTGATTCAGCACTGATTGAAGTGGGGGTGTTTGGGGTGTGTGTCTGTAGATGCCTGGACAAAAAAGGGGGGAAAGGTGCTCAGACCCAGCTCATGAGGTTTAAAAGCTAACAATGCAAATGCTTTTATGCTACATAATTATTATTTTTGCTTGGGAATCTTGAATATACACAAATGTGTACATTACTTTAAATTAATGATGTGCATAAAAATTATTTGCTTCGCCCTCCTCTTCGTTTGTTGTTTTTGTTTTACTATTTTCTGTCAATCAATGAGAAAAGTGTTATGTACTGAAGTTCTCACCCTGGGCCAGCAGGGGGATACTGTAGATAGTTAGGCAAAAAAGGGATCGAAAGTGATGTTCAGTGATTGGATAGTTTTAGAAAATAGTTACAGTTACGTTGTACTGAAGCTCTATATAAGCAAGCTGGCTGAACCCTTCAGCTCAGTTCTGTTCTGACCTGTGAATAAACAAGAGCTGTTTGGAGAATCGCTGTGTCATCTGATATGTTCACCCACAACTTAACACTGGCAACGAGGATGGGATCAATGGACATCAGAGCACAGCCAGATGCGGCCACTCTCTGAGCTGACCTGAGCTGAATCACTGAGCGAAATCACAGAGCAGAACCAATTCAGAGCTGACCGTTCTGGCTTGAGCACGGTGTTCCATCCATCGCCCTTCATGCCGGCATCGGAACCATGGCTTCACTCTTGCCTCTACCGCTGTTTGCCCCAGCCTCTGAATCATGGGACTCCTACCTCGCTCGGTTCGACTGCTACCTCCAAGCCAACGAGCTAACAGAAGTATCACAGGAGCGGAAGCGGGGCCTATTCCTCAGCCTCTGTGGGCCTGAGGTGTTTGAGACGGCCCAAGCATTGGTTGCACCTGTAGCAGTCCAGGCAGCACCGTGGGACACGATTAAAGAGAAGCTCCGCAACCACTACGCGCCAAAGCCGTCCAAGATTGCTGCCTGCCATGCGTTCTACCACCAGAACCAGGCAGAGGGGGAGTCAATCAACAACTACACCACCACCCTCCGACAGGCTGCAATGAACTGCGAGTTCCGAGACTTAGACGATGCCCTGATGGATCGAATCGTCTGCGGGGTCCGGGACATCCGTCTGCAACGGCGTCTCCTCACCAAGCCAGACCTCACGCTGCAGAAAGCCATTGAGGAGGCCGTGGCCTCGGAAGCTGCTGAACGCTCCACCCAGAAGATCCGCAAGGTCAGCAGCCCGTGTCTTGCTAGGAAGCCAGTTCCAGTGCATCATGAAGAGGCCAGCAGTGATGAGGCATCCTCCAGTGAAGACGATGACGTGCACCAGACAAAGCGGGAACGCAGGACGTCCAAGAGCCAATCGGAATGTCCGGCTGCGGAGGCAACCATTCCCGTGCCAAGTGTCGATTCAGAGATGCCATCTGTCGGAAGTGTGCCACATCGCTAAGGTCTGCCGATCGGCTCCGTCCGACACCCCCCCCCTTCACCGACTCGCAAGTGCAAGTCTTCACTCCAGTCCGCCAAGGAAAGCTGTTTCGCTCTCACCAACTGCCACTGCCCGTCTGGAACCACGATTGGCCAAACCGACTCGCCTACGCGACCCAAGCTGAATGTCACGGTGCTCATTGAAGGAGCTCCATGTGACATGGAGCTCGACATCGGGTCTGCCCTGTCCATTGTGTCTTGGAGCATCATCAAAAGACTGGTACCCAGAGTGTCTAAAAGGCAACTCGACTCTCACCGCGTACACCTGAGAGACTACCAGGGAAACGACATTCCTGTGGTAGGCTTTGGCCGATTCCAGATCGCCTTCAAGGATTTTTCAGGCCTGCTCCGACTGGTGGTGGTCGAAGGTCAGTGGCCAAGCCTCCTAGGGCTAGACTGGTTTGATGCCCTCAGCCTGGAAGTCGCCGGCATCAACTGCATCTCTAACACAGAGACTGAGGGTCTGGTCAAAGACTTTGCCGAGGTTTTTGACGGCACTTTGGGGCAATATACAGGTACACCCATCTCCTTTAACCTTGATCCACAAGTCGCCCCCATGAAGCTAAAGCCACGCCAGGTTCCCTTTGTTCTCAAGGCTAAGGTGGATGAACAACTGGACAAGCTGATTGCCCAAGGAGTTTTGGAACCGGTTGACCACGCCAAGTGGGCAACCCCCATCGTCACGCCTGTCAAGCCGGACGGGTCAGTGAGAATCTGCGCCGACTACAAGTCCACGATCAACAAGGCACTTCAGCAGCACGCTTATCCGGTTCCTGTTGTCCAACACCTGCTGCATTCCCTGGGTGAGGGTAAGGTCTTTGCTAAGCTGAACCTTGACCAAGCCTATCAACAACTGCCCGTCGATGATGCCACCACTGAAGCCCAGACGATCGTCACCCACCGAGGGGCATTCCGTTGCCGTCGTTTGCAGTTCAGGGTGAGTGTGGCTCCTGGCATCTTCCAAAGCCTTATGGAGCGTCTCTTATAAGGGCTTCCAGGCGTGGTACCATATTTTGATGACGTCTTGGTGTCCGCAGACTCACACCAGCAGCTGTTCGAGCACCTCCATGCCGTGCTGACCAGGTTCCAGGAGGCCAGGCTCAAGGTAAAGAGGGAGAAGTGCCAGATCGCCATTCCACAGATGGAGTTCCTGGGCTATCTTATCGACGCCTCCGGCCTTCACCCAACCACATCCAAGATCCATGCTATCCAGGAGGCCCCCATCCCAAAGAACAAGACGGAGTTGCAGGTGTTCCTGGGACTGCTGAACTTTTATAACATGTTCCTGCCCCACAAAGCCACTGTGCTGGTCCAGGGGGGAGGTTACTGTGGGGCGAGGTCCAGGACCTGAGTTGAGGGTCGCCAGACAGTCCTCCTCGGGCAAAGCAGGGTCCACAGCGAGAAGCCGGGCAAGGACAGGAACTCTGGGGGAACAGGACTGGATGCTGGCCGAAACAGCTCATCAACGACGTTGCTCCCGCAACCTGGGACCGGGCTGACTGGCCTTTATCTTCTCTGAGGCCAGGGGTGGTCCCGGCCCCCAGGAGACCTGCCTCTCCTGGGAGAAACCAGTTCCCTTCGCCTCTCTGCCCTGAGCCTCTGCAGTTCAGGAGAGGCTGAAGGGTTACTGGACCCAGGGGGAGACTCACCTGTAGGCACTGAGTCCTCAACCACCTCCGGAGCCAGAGTGGATTCACCTGTTGCCTGCTCCTGAGGATCCGGCACAGGTGCAGGCACTTCAGAATCAAGGCCCTGCCCCAGTTCAGCCGGCCCTGGAGGCGGGGACTCCTGTGCAGGCTGGGATTCCTCCGGTTCAGCCTCTGAATCGGATTCCCAGGCCATCACAACCATGGTGGCTGAGCCTCTTCACCAGCTCCTCAGCACGAAGACGCCTTGGTCCTGGGGTCATCGGGAGACGGCGGCCTTCAATGCGGTCAAGGCTCTCCTTTCATCGGACAGTGTGCTGGTACAGTACAGTGAAGCCAGGCCGCTGGTTGTTGCCTGCGACGCCTCACCTTTTGGCATCGGCACTGTCGCCATTTTCCAGACGGAAGAGAAGCACCACTCGCCTACTTTCCAGGACGCTATCTCCAACGGAATGGAATTACAGCCAGCTCGACAAGGAGGCACTGGCACCTGTGGCTGGAGTGAAGAGGTTCCAAGAATACCTCTACAGCAGGACTTTCGACCTCATCACCGACCACAAGCTGCTCCTGGGCCTCCTCGGCGGTGATCGACCAACTCCACCGGTCCTCTCGCTGTGATGGACTGTTTTCCTGGCTGCCTACCACTACCGGCTCGTCCATCGCCCAGGGAAATCGATGGGCCATGCCGACACCCTCAGCCGTTGCCCTCTTCCAGCGTTTGCGGAAGACCCAGCTCCTGCTTCATCGCTCCTCCTGATTGAGGATCTTCCGGCAGCACCTGTATCGGCTGCCATGGTGGCCTCCGCATCTGCCCAGGATCGCATCATCAGCCGTGTGCTCAACTGCGTGTGGAGTGGGTGGCCACAAGGGCCTTTTGCATCAGAGTTCCAGCCATTCGCAACCAGACAACATGAACTCTCAGCTCATTGCGTCTATCTGCTGTGGGGAGACCGCGTCGTGATTCCCCAAAGACTCTGTCAACGTGTCCTTGAGGCTCTGCACGTTGGCCACCTGGGAATCGTCAAAATGAAGGCGTTGGCTCGGTGTTACGTCTGGTGGCCTAACATGGACGATGCCATCACTGCCTGGGTTTCCGCCTGTCAAGCGTGCCAAGAATCTAGGCCTGCACCACCGGCAGCTAAGGGACACACCTGAGAGACGCCCAAGACACCCTGGTCAAGGGTGCACACTGATCTGGCCGGCCCCTTTCGCGGCCGGACCTTTATGGTAGTGGTGGACCTTTATGGTAGTGGTGGACGCCTATTCCAAATGGCTGGAGGTGGCCCTGATGCCCTCCACCACTACCGAGGCCGTCATCCAGGTGCTGCGAGGCCTCTTTGTGACGCATGGGTATCCTGATGTCCTTGTCTCCGACAACAGACCACAGTTCACGTCAGGCACTTTTGAGTGGTACCTTTTGGGACTGGGCATCCGCCATGCCCTAATGGCACCATTTCACCCATCCAGCAACGGCCAAGCGGAGAGAATGGTGCGCTCGGCAAAAGAGGCACTGGTACGCCTGGACCAGGGAGACTGGCACGAGCGGGTCGCCGAATACTTGTTTGTGCAACACATCACCCCTCAATCGGCCACAGGGCGGAGTCCTGCCAAACTGCCGCCGCCTCAGGTCCCCGCCCAACCAGCTGCAGTCGGACTTTACCGTGGCCAAACCCCCAGGCTGTGCCAACGCACCACGATCATTTGTTCCAGGAAACCAGGTCTTTGCCCGGAACTTTGTAGGGAACATTCCTTGGGTTCCAGCCACAGTAGTGGGAGTCACTGGATCTCGCTCGTACCAGGTGGCACTCGAAGACGGACGCTTGTGGCGCCGGCTTAGGCGCAGGGTTGGGGACTTGGACACTACCGTGGTGTCCCCAACTGCGCTCGTGGCTCCGGAACAGACACTTACAGATGGTGAGGCTCCACCTACACTTCTCTCGCAAACTGCCGGCGTGGAGCCGAACAAATCCACTTCAGAGGGTCTGCCAGACTTACCACAGACTCAGACCACTGCCATGCCTGACATTCCGCCAACTCCACTTGCGGAGGTTCCACCCACAGCAGCGGATCCAGGGGACTTGGTTTCAATGCCACCTAGGGTTGCGCCACAGCCTCAGCAAGAATTGGTTGGCCCCCCGGACCTGGCTACTGGTCCCTGGCGGTCTGGCAGAGTTTCCAAGCACCCAACTTATTTAAAGGACTATGTGATTGGACATGTAACACTGCTGGTCTAATGGAAGTATGTGAAATGTAACCGATATGCTTTTGTGCCTAATTAAACCATTACGTGTAGTGCTGTATATAAGGAAACTATTACGATTGTAACTAACGCCTTATCTCGGTGGGGAGGGGTGTTATGTACTGAAGTTCTCACCCTGGGCCAGCAGGGGGATACTGTAGTTAGTTTTGACTCAGGTCCACATATGCAAATAAGGGATTAAAAGTGACTTTCAGTGATTGGATAGTTACAGAAAGTGGTTACTGTTGTGTTGTAGTGGAGCTCTATATAAGCAGGCTGGCTGAACCCTTCAGTTCAGTTCAGTTCTGTTCTGGCCTGTGAATAAACAAGAGCTGTTTGAAGAATCGCTGTGTCGTCTGATATGTTCACCCACAACTTAACAAAAAGAAATTGCATTACCAAAAAAGAGATAAAATGTTGGTGAAGTTGTCATTGGTGATGGGATGCAGGGTTTGAGATGCCTTTACTTTACTTTTGCAGCAGCTGAGGGATGTTTGTGAATGTTCTTGCTAGGAGTCTTGCAAACCTGAACAGGAGACATTGGGGGCCCCATTGTAATGTTTTTAAAACGATTCTAGAAAATTAGCCCTTTTCCAGGGCTGATACAAAGTTGATGGTTAGGCAGGTTTTCCTTGATACCTGAAGCCCTATATTTTAACGTATCAGTTGTTGTTGTTGTTCTTGTACACTTGTTTCCAAAACATTATACTTGCAAAATCCCTTCCTTCTAATATGGGCCACATCATCACGACAGCTTGCAAGCAACAAGAAATGGCACCTAATTTTGGCTTTTAAGCATGAAAATATCTTTGAAATCTGGTTTTGAAACCCAGTGTGGAACTCGGGGTGGGGCGGGGGGGGTGGAGAACAAAACAAAACAAAACAAAACACTTGAAGACATGTCCTGGAAAAAAGAAATGCATATTTTTGTTGGGGGATAACTCTGAGGGAAGGTGGAGGGCTGTCTCACGCACTCCTCCTTTACTGACTGCTGTTGCAAGGGGCACTATAAATACACAGAGTGATCTATAAAGATGAGAGAACCTTGGCAACCAAAGAGGCACTTTGTTCCCACCCACCCTGCCTGCTTATTCACTAAACAGGAATTGAGGACAGGGAATTTATTTTGATTGCTAGAAACACAGGAAGCTGCCTTTACACTGAGTCAGGCCAAGGCTTTGTCTAACTCAGTGTTGTCTTATCTCCCCACTTCCGTGGGCCAGGTTTGACAAGCCCCATGGTTCAGGTGATCCTCAGGGTTTGCAAAACCCTGTGTGCAGGGCTCTGCAGCTGCTGCCAATCAGCTACTTAGCAGTGCTGGCAAACTCCTCCTCAGATCTAGCCATTCCTTTACTTCCTCACTCCTGTTATCAAATGTGATGGGCAGGTGGGCATGGCTTGACTAGAACGGCCTTGCGGGCCACATCACCAGGACATATGGGCTTAATTAGGCCCATGGGCTGGTGACTTTCTCAATGCTTGTTATCTGATCCCTTTTTGTGGGGGATGCCATGGATTTAACCTGGCACCTTCTGCATGGGAAGAAGAGGCAGTGCCCCTGAGCTATGGTTTCTCTGACCATGCTGCAATAGTGGCTGCTCTATTGGAACTTGTGGGACAGAAGGTAGGGAGGCCAACAGTTGATGGAGCCAGCACCAGCAGCAGGTATCAAGATGATAAGGCATCTGGAAACCAAGCCCTATGAGGGACAGCTGAGGGAGTTGGGGATAATAATAATAATAATAATAATAATAATAATAATAATAATAATGATGATGATGATGATTATAAATTATTTACACCCTGCCCATCTGGCTGGGTTTCCCCAGCCACTCTGGGCAGCTCCCAACAGAATATTAAAAACACGATAAAACATCAGACATCAAAAACTTCCCTAAACAGGGCTGCCTTCAGATGTTTTCTTTTTTCTTTTCTTTTTTTTATTGATTTTAATTCGTTTTGCTACATCAAACATTAAAACATACGAAAAAACATACATAACACATACATACAAAAAAGGAGTACATAAAAAAAGAAATAATAAAGAAAACAAAAGAGAAAACATCTCCTAACATAAGACACCAACAAATTAACTTCCATTAACTAAATAACACACAACATTAATTGACTTCCCTTCATCTCGGTTTCAGAATATATTATATGATTTTTTATCTGCAGTTTCTTTTCCTCAAAAAACTCTTTACATCACAAGTGTTACGTCACACCTACTGTGATTTTTAGATTTTTTACCTCTGTTTCCATGTATGTCATAAATTTATTCCATTCTTTATTAAACTTTATGTCTTTTTGACTTCTTATTTTCTGTGTCATTTTTGCCAGTTCTAAATAATCAAATAATTTGGTTTGCCATTCGTTTATAGTTGGGATTTTTGATGTCTTCCAATTCTGCGCTATTAGAGTTCTGGCAGCCACTGTCGCGTACTGAAAGAGTGTTTGGTCTTCCTTTTTGATTTCCTCCCCAATTATCCCCAGCAAAAAGGCTTCGGGTTTTTTTATAAAGGTATATTTGAGGATTTTTTTTAGTTCATTGTAAATAGATTCCCAGAATTTTTTGATAGGCTCACACAACCACCACATATGATAGAAATCGCCCTCCTTGATCTTACACTTCCAACATAATTTATCACCAGTTTTATATATTTTTTCCAATTTTACGGGCGTTACATACCACCTGTACATCATTTTATACATATTTTCCCTGAGTGTTGTGCATGCCGAGAATCTCATACCTTTATTCCATAATGCCTTCCATTTGTCAAACTCTATGTTATGTCCGGTCCATTGCCCATCTCACCATTACCTCCTTTACTTCTTCATCTTTGGTGTCCTATTCAAGTAGCAGGCTATACATTTTCGATAGGAGTTTTGTTTTACTTTCTAGTATTTCAATCTGAAATCTAGATTTTTTCTCACTTATCCCATTCTTTTTATCCTCAGTCCATATAGAATTAATTTGGTGAAATTGGATCCATCCTGTCAATTTGTTCTTTATTTCTTCATAAGGCCTAATCCTCCAACCAGTCTCTGTTTTTACTAGCAGGTCTTCATAGGTCCATCTTTCTCCTTCGATGTTTATTTTTTTTATTGTCAGGATATCAATTGGCAATAGCCACCAAGGGGTCTTCTGTTCCAATAATTTTTTGTTTCTTTCCCACACTTCCAGCAGTGGTCCTCTAAAAATGTGGTTAGAAAATCCTTTATGGACCTTTCCCTTGTTACGCCATAGGTAAGAGTGCCAACCAAATCTTATATTAAATCCTTCTAGATCTAACAAGTCTTTATTTTTAATAACAATCCAATCTTTGACCCAACAAAGACACGAGGCTTCATAATACAGCTTTAAATTTGGAACTGCGAATCCTCCCCTATCTCTTTGATCTGTAAGTAATTTAAATCTAATTCTGGGCCTTTTCCCTTGCCAGATAAATTTAGAGAGTATTTTCTGCCAATCTTTGAATACTGAGGTTCCCCTGATTATCGGTATATTTTGAAATAGGAACAACAATTTCGGTAATAGACTCATTTTAATCGCCGCCATTCTACCCGACCAAGAAAGTTTTATTCTGTTCCAGGTATCTAAGTCCTTCCTTATTTCTTTCCATGTGGTTATGTAATTATCTTCCATCAAATTTATATTTTTCATCGTTAAGCAGATTCCAAGGTATTTTACTTTTTTTGTTACTTTAATACCAGTTTGAGATTCAAGATGGTTTTTTACCTCCTCTTTCACATTTTTAGTCATCATTTTAGTTTTTGTTCTATTTAGTTTGAAACCAGATAATTTTCCAAATTCTTCTAACAGATCTAACACCTTACTAACACTCTCTTTTGGATCCTCCAAAGACAACATAAGATCGTCCGCATATGCTTTCAATTTGTATTCTTTCACTCCAATATTTATTCTGCGTATCTCTGAAGTTTTCCTTATCTTATTTGTAATTATCTCTAACATCATAATAAACAGAAGAGGTGACAGAGGGCACCCCTGCCTTGTACCCTTCGAAATTTCAAAGAGTTCTGTTAAGTTATTATTGATAATTAATTTGGCACTTTGTTGTGAGTAAATTGCTTTTATTCCTTCAAGGAATGTGCCCTCTATCCCTGTCTTTTCCAAACATTTTATAAGAAAACGCCAGGATACATTGTCAAAAGCCTTTTCGGCATCAATGAACATCAAAGCTGCGGGGATTTCATTTTTGCATTCTAAGTATTCAATGATGTTTATTGTATGTCTTGTGTTGTCTTTTATTTGCCTATTAGGTGAAAAACCAGCCTGATCGGTATGGATGAGGTTAACTAAACACTTTTTAAGTCGGGTCGCCATTACGTCTGCGAAGATCTTATAGTCATTGTTCAATAATGAAATCGGTCTGTAGTTCTTAATGATCTGTCTGTCCGAGTCAGGTTTCGGTATCAACGTAATGTATGCTTCTTTCCAGGACGCTGGTGTTCTTCCTCCTCCTAAAATCTCATTCATTACTTCACATAGCACCGGTGTTATAAGTTCTTCTAGGACTTTATAATACTTGGCCGATAAACCATCTGGGCCTGGGGCTTTCCCCAGTTTCATCCTCTTTATCGCCTCTTGAATTTCCTCTGCTTTTATGGGTTTATTTAACAGACTTCTTTCCTCTTCCGATATGCTGTTAATTCTGTTTTCTTCTAGATATTTTTCTATTTCTATGGCATCTTCTTCTTCTCTTTTATATAGGTTTTCATAGAATTTGAGGAAGCTCTTTTTTATTTCATTAGGGTCCTCCAAGATTTATTCTTCTACTTTTATTTTATTAATAACGTTTTGTTTTTTCCTTTTTCTCAGTTGCCACGCCAGAAACTTTCCAGTTTTGTTTGCCGATTCGAAAATTTTTTGTTTCATTAACTTAATTCCCCATTCTACCTCTTGATTTATTAATGTTGAGTATTGTGCTTGTAATATCTTGTACAGTTGCTTGTTCCCTTCATCACTCAGTTTTTCTATCAGATTCTTTTCACATTCTCTCAATTGTGTAATTAAATCTTCTTTTTTTTGTTCTCTCACCTTTCTTCTTTGACTATTTTGTTGTATCAGAAAACCTCTTAGCACTGCCTTACTGGCATCCCACATTATGTCCATATTTGTCTCCTTATTGATATTTAAATCAAAGTAGTATTTTAAGGTGGTTTTAGCCTTTTCAATCACTTCTTCTTTTTCAAATAAATAGTCATTCATTCTCCATCTGTACATACCCTGAGTTTTCCAATTTAAATGTAATATTATTGGGTTGTGATCAGATAGTGTTCTAGGTAGTATCTCACATTTCGACACTCTTATTATTAATTCTCTTGATACCCATATCTGGTCCAACCTGCTCCAACTCTGATGCGGCTCTGAGAAGCGAGTGAATTGTTTTGTCATGGGGTTTTTATATCTCCATATATCTATTAAGTCTAAATTTTCCTCGAGGTCATTAAACGATCTCGGAAGTTTCCCTTGATTTAGATTCTTCCTCTTTGAGCTTCTATCTAGTTCTGGTTTCGGCACTCCATTTAGATCTCCAAGTAGGACCAGTTTATTATTCTCTAGATTTAATAAGACTTGTTTCAATTTTTTGAAAAATTCCATCTTATTTGTATTTGGCGCATAGACCGTCACCACGTTGAGTTTTTCTCCCTGATAATTGATTTGCACTCCTAAGATTCTTCCTTCTTCGTCCTTACATATCAATTTAGGTTCTAATTTCTCTTTCACATAAATTACTACCCCTCTTTTTTTCTTGGAATCTGAGTTAATGAATTCTATTCCCAACTTTTTGTTTATTAAAATATGTTTGTGTTTTTTCGCAACGTGTTTTTTGGCAACAGATCACATCAACATTTTTTTTCTTTATAATTTTCTCAAATTTATTTCTCTTGGACTTTTCATTAAAGCCATTCACATTCCACGACAAAAACTTAAGGGTCATTTCAGCTAACAACCCTCTATCCTAATTTCTGATTTAAATTCTGGTGCTTCTGTTTCCAATAGTCTCTACCTCTTCCCCCTCCTCTTCCTCCCCCGATCCTGTGTCCTCTGCCTCTTCCTCTGTCCCTTCTCCCCTCCCCTCCAGTCCCTCGACCTCTTTCCCTCCTCTCCCTCCTCTTTTCCCCACTCTCCCCTCTCCTCTTCCAAATCTTTCTTCTTCCCTACCCAGGTCCTTTTCATATCTTCTCAAAAACTTTCCAGCTTCTTGTGTGTCTGTCAGTTTGAACTTTTTATTCTTATAAAGAAAGGAAATCCCTTCTGGGAATTCCCATTTGTACTGTATTGTATTTCTCTTCAGGGCACTTGTTAAATGTCTGTATCCTTCCCTCTTGCGCAGAATCCTGATTGGAATTTCTTTAAAGATAATGATTGGACAGCCTCCAATGATTAACTTTCTTTTATAGCTTGTTCTTAATATAGTGTTCTTCATTTCTATTGAATTAAATATTACTAAACAGTCACCAGGGATTTTTTTTTATTTAATTTGTTGTGATTTTCCTCTTATTCTAAACACACTTTCTATCGTGTATGCTACTTGTTCTTCTTTTATTTCCAACCATTTTGCAAGTTCT
The DNA here is from genome assembly GCF_964270895.1 of Podarcis filfolensis. Classification (NCBI taxonomy): domain Eukaryota; kingdom Metazoa; phylum Chordata; class Lepidosauria; order Squamata; family Lacertidae; genus Podarcis; species Podarcis filfolensis. The sequence goes on along the minus strand of NC_139611.1, from coordinate 870,188 downwards.
TTAACCATTTTTTCTCTTATGTCTTCATTTACTTCTTCTGCAATTCCTCGGAATTTTAAATTGAGTTGTTTCTGACGCATTTCTGTCATGGCTAAATTGTCCCATAATTGATCTTGCATTTTATTTAAATCTTTTACTTCTTCCTTTAATTTTTCTGTTTCTTTTTTTTTTTTGGTCTCTCAGATCTTTTTGAGCTTTTTTATTGGTTTCTTCAATTATTTTTGACTTGGCTGTCAAGTCTTGTACCTTTCTAGAGAGTTCTCCTACAGCACTTTCTATTTTCTTATCTATCTGTTCCTGTATTTCTCCTAATTTGTTTTCCATATGTAATTCATCTTGCTTTGAATTCCTCTTTGATCTTTAGCCATAAAATGTCTAAATCTCTAATTTCCTCTTGTCGGGATACCTTTCTCTCTCCTGGTGTCCGTCCTACTTTTTTCCCATTTTCCCCCGACATTTTGTGGGTTAATTCTCAATAGCTGGCTTTACTTTTTTCTCTCTCCCCTAGGGGGCTCACAATCTTTCCTTTACCCTTTCTATAATATCAGCACCTTTATTTATATATTCTTATATCATTTTCTTATGTCATTTTGTCACTCTTATTGACATATCCTCTTTAATTACCATCCAACCTATATTCCCCAAAGGAAAAGAGAGATCTTTCAATGGCTTATTCAGAATTATCCACTCCCATTAGCTTTACCAATAGCCTTTTGTTATCATATATTTAAATTGTGTTAATATGTTAGTATAGCTGTTTCAACAACAAAGAAAGAGAAAGACAGAACGAAAGGCAAAAATCAAAAATGGTATTCTCTTTTGCAGTCTAGAAAAGATTGTTCAGTTTCTGTACTCTTCAGCCACTTGTCGGCCTAATCCATTTCACAGAAAATACGTCAGACTTTCATTGTTTTCTGTTACCTCGAGTTTTGAATCTATTAGTTCACTTTATAGTCCTAGAAAGGGTGTAGATATTTCAGGGAGTTCTCAGTGGTTATATCAAATAGTCTCCAACTTTTCAGAATCTGAGTTATTCAACATGTCATTTACTTAAAAAACGTCTTGGTTTAAATGCTGGTCCTGCTCAGGTTGGTGGAATCAGGCTAAATAGAATCATAGAATCATAGAATCATAGAGTTGGAAGAGACCACAAGGGCCATCGAGTCCAACCCCCTGCCAAGCAGGAAACACCATCAGAGCACTCCTGACATATGGTTGTCAAGCCTCTGCTTAAAGACCTCCAAAGAAGGAGACTCCACCACACTCCTTGGCAGCAAATTCCACTGTCGAACAGCTCTTACTGTCAGGAAGTTCTTCCTAATGTTTAGGTGGAATCTTCTTTCTTGTAGTTTGGATCCATTGCTCCGTGTCCGCTTCTCTGGAGCAGCAGAAAACAACCTTTCTCCCTCCTCTATGTGACATCCTTTTATATATTTGAACATGGCTATCATATCACCCCTTAACCTCCTCTTCTCCAGGCTAAACATGCCCAGCTCCCTTAGCCGTTCCTCATAAGGCATCGTTTCCAGGCCTTTGGCCATTTTGGTTGCCCTCCTCTGGACACGTTCCAGTTTGTCAGTGTCCTTCTTGAACTGTGGTGCCCAGAACTGGACACAGTACTCCAGGTGAGGTCTGACCAGAGCAGAATACAGTGGCACTATTACTTCCCTTGATCTAGATGCTATACTCCTATTGATGCAGCCCAGAATTGCATTGGCTTTTTTAGCTGCCGCGTCACACTGTTGGCTCATGTCAAGTTTGTGGTCAACCAAGACTCCTAGATCCTTTTCACATGTACTGCTCTCAAGCCAGGTGTCACCCATCTTGTATTTGTGCCTCTCATTTTTTTTGCCCAAGTGCAATACTTTACATTTCTCCCTGTTAAAATTCATCTTGTTTGTTTTGGCCCAGTTCTCTAATCTGTCAAGGTCGTTTTGAAGTGTGATCCTGTCCTCTGGGGTGTTAGCCACCCCTCCCCTCCCCTCCTAACATTGGTTAGGACCAGATCTACAATGGCTGTTCCTCTTGTTGCTTCTCCCACTTTCTGGACAATGAAGTTGTCTGCAAGGCCAGTGAGGAAATTTTCCTCAGGATTAAGGGTAGGGAAGATAGATTATTAATTATGTTAATTATAGTGGGAAGCGACGAAGAAAGGAGAATATAAGGTAAGAAAAGGAGACAGATACATAGAAATAAGGAAAGAGAAAAGAGAGGGGCAAAATAACCAGATAATTCTCTAATTCAAATCAGAATGTAAATATCATAAATAACATAGGAGAACATGGAGGGAAGGAGAGAAAGTGGGAAGAGAAAAGAAGCCAGAGGTTTATGAGCAGGACATAAATGCAGCCTCTACGGAAAGTTCCAGAGTTCAAGGGGTCCTAGGGTTCTTTGGACTAAAGTTCAGATAAACATACATAGAATAAATCCCAGAAACGTCGATAAATTCCCAAGGTTAGGGGAAGTTAGAGAAAGTTCTTTTTCCGAGTATTTCTTTAATTTCTTTGGGTCGTATTTCCAGCTGACCTTTTAAGCAGTTCTAAGAAGCTCCGTTTTAAATAGCTCTATGAAGTTTCCTTACCTGCTCTTTTTTTTGTCTGCCTCCCCCGAAAAGAGCAGAGAATGTATCATAACGGTGGAATGTTTCAAGTTCTTTTAGTTCCGCACAATAAATCCCGAAACGTTTACTTTGTGTTCACTCAGTCACTCAGTCAGGCGAGGGGATACTTCCTTCCTCCACCTTGCGACTTTGTAGCCTGCGCCATTTTAATCCTCTTCCGAGGTGAATTCCTAAATTAAATCGTCTAACATCCGACGTTCTCTTAGTGTATTTTCAAATTTTTTAGCATTAAATGAGTCTACTCACACTAAGGGTTCTGTTCTTACAGTTTTGGAGGTTCGTCGCATTCTTCAGTGGGAGTCAGAGGCATTGTAATACAGGGTCGTTGCTCTCCCTTTTGTGCTAGCGGTTTCGCTGCCTCGAGATCTTCCCCCCCCCAAAAAAAACGAAAAAACAGCGGACCGCTTCCACATGGCTGGGTATCTCTCCCCCAAGGGTCTCCCCCTTGAGATTTTTGGGGGGCGCAGTGCCTTTGCGACACCCCCAAGCCCCTGTATTACTAGGAAAACTCCTCCGGAGATTTTCCGCGCTCCCTATCTGTTCGCGACGAAAACCGGAAGGCGCCTTCAGATGTTTTCTAAAAGTCAGATAGTTGTTTATTTCCTTGACATCTGATGGGAGGGCGTTCCACAGGGTGGGTGCCACTACCAAGAAGGCCCTCTGACTGGTTCCCTGCAACTTCGCTTCTTGCAGGGAGGGAACCGCCAGAAGGCCCTCGGAGCTGGACCTCAGTGTCCGGGCTTAAAGATGGGGTCAAGATGCTTCTTCAGGTATACTAGGCCAAGGCTGTTTAGGGCTTTAAAAGTCAGCACCAACACTTTGAATTGTGCTCAGAAACATACTGGGAGCCAATGCAGGTCTCTCAGGACCAGTGTTATGTGGTCCTGGCGGCCACTCCCAGCCACCAGCCTAGCTGCCGCATTCTGGATTAATTGCAGTTTCCAAGTCACCCTCAAAGGTAGCCCCACGTAGAGTGCATTGCAGTAGTCCAAGTCCAAGTAGTCTAGATAGCCAGAGCATGAACCACTCTGGCGAGACAGTCTGCGGGCAGGGAGGGTCTTAGCCTGCGTACCAGATGGAGCTGGTAGACAGCTGCCCTGGACACAGAATTGACCTGCACCTCCATGGACAGCTGTGAGTCCAAAATGACTCCCAGGCTGCACACCTGGTCCGTCAGGGGCACAGTTACCTCATTCAGGACCAGGGAGTCCCCCACATCTGCCCGCCCCCTGTCCCCACAAAACAGCACTTCTGTCCTGTCAGGATTCAACCTCAATCTGTTAGCCGCCATCCATCCTCCAAGTGCCTCCAACTACCTGAAGGGCTGTCCCACAGAAAATGTTGCAATCTTATGTTCCTGCTGTTACAAGCCTCTCTTGAATTCCTATACCAATAATATAGGAACTTTCACCACTGTAACTAAACCAAGTTTTACTGCCTATGCAACTTTTTCTGAATGCTGTATGAAAAAGCACATGAATCTGACCTTTGGAAAGTTTGTAAGTAAACCATTTTTAACTTACCAAATGTATGGTCTTTCCCTATGCTAGAAGAAGAGGGAACTCACAATGGCATATTTTAAAGATCTAACAGCCTTATTTCAACACTTTACTTTGCTGCATATTTTGTAATTTTAAAGCTTTTCTGGGGTTCTCTCACCAAAGAGCAGTTGCCCCAAACCTGGATCTTGCCATCCTTTTCATATCCATTTTTTCCTTGCCAGCAACACAGACTACCTCAGAAGGTGGTGGACCTTCCTTCATTGCAGGTTTGTCAACAGAAGTTGGATGGCTATCTGTTAGGAATTATTTAACTGTGATTCTTGCATCATGGGGGTTGAACTAGATGACCCCTGGAGTCTCTTCCAAACCTACAATTGGATGATGATCATAGGTCATTTCATATGAGGAGAGGCAAACGTGTTTTTTTCTGGAACCAAGTATCATGGAAATTAGTGTTATATGTGCTGTATCCCACAATATTTCTGGAAGTGGATTTTATATGGTGAGAAAGTTTAGATATAATGCTGAAATTAATAGAAAGGGAAATGTCATGAAAACAGAATAAACTGCTGTTTGAATGCAGCCTGAGACTACGGAAGAAGAAACTGACAGGGAGGGACCATCCCTTCAGGGCCATTTCTGAAGCTGAGGGCAGCCTCTCCACTACTTCCTTTAGGTTGGCTTAGGAAAAGGAACCCAGAAAATAGATATGTTTGTGTGGGCCTCATCTCCAGGTGCACCTGAGGCCAATTTTCAGTTGACCCAGAGGGGTATGTGGAACTGCACATCCTGATATCTGAGTCTCCGTTTATGGTGCCCTGTTTCCCTATCCTTGGCCCCTTAGACTGCCGTGTGCCCTCTCAGGGAGACTGCAAAGTCCTCCTCCCTGAAATAATATAACAATCACAGCCTGAGAGAAAATAGCCTTCAAAAATTCTCCAAGCTTTTTGCAGGTGGTGAAATTAAAGGGAGGCATTAATATATTGTTCTTCCAGGGAGAGGGTGAATGAAGAGAGACAAAATTCTTCCAACAGTTTGTGAAGGTGCATGACAAATTTTTGGCCTCACCAGATTCTCATGGAGGCTTCATTTCCAGAAGCTCAATGACAAAGACTGATGTGCTCTCAGGAGACAGGACAGAGTGGGCATCAGAAAATGCAGTGAGACGGTCTCTGCACCATAATTGCACATAGATGGGAAGAAGCAGCTGGTAGACAAGCCTGACATCACCTCAGCACTGCAACCAATTATGCAGCTGTCATCTGCTTTGGGCAAACCATTTGTTGTCTGTGTCACAGGATGCTCCAGCCTTTGTCAACCTGATGCCCTCCAGATGCTTGGAATTGCAAACCCCAACAGCCCCTGCCTGGGAGTTTGTCCTATTATTAAGAAACGTTGGTCCAATATTAGTCTGATATTAGAAATCCAATTTAAATAACCAGTAGGATACATAAATAACAAAGTCTTGGGGCACCTTAAATAATATTAAATGGATGATAGCAGACTTTGGCAACCTGGTGCCCTCTAGATGTTCATGCACTACAATTCTCATCAGCCTAAGGAGAATTTAATAGTAATGCTCACTGTTATACCAGTAATTAATATAATGACTTAATAAGGCAAATGATGGCTTGACTTGGAACATCTTCTGAGGCCCTTCTTTGTGTGCCTCCTCCTCAAGAGGCCCGGAGGGTGGCAACATGAGAACGGGGCCTTCTCTGCAGTGGCTCCCCGTCTGTGGAATGCTCTTCCCAGGGAAGTTCACCTGGAACCTTCATTATACACCTTTAGACACCAGGCAAAAACATTCCTTTTTAACCAGGCCTTTGGTTGATCTGATTTATATCCTATGCCTTTTTAAAATGTGGCTTTTTTTTTAAGGGGGGTGTTTATTGGGTTGTTTTTATTTTGATTATATATTTGGTGGTTTTATATTTTGATTTTGTTCTGTGAACCGCCCTGAGACCTCCAGGTATACGGCGGTATATACATTCAATAATAATAATAATAATAATAATAATAATAATAATAATAATAATACCAGCTGAGTGTTACATCCCTGCTATTGGCATGATTTTGAAATTAGAAAGAGCATAAGAAATTCTTCAGTCATAAGGAAAACATGTGGAGGCAGTGCTTTTTTTGAAAAAAAAATGTTTAGGGGTAATCTCATTTTGACTCAAGAAAATCAGCATTTTGTAGTTCAAATAGGGACAAATAAATACAGTAAATGGACAAAAGTACAAAGATTCACAAAATGTTTAGGGGTATGCATACCTCTGCATCCCCCCAGAAAAAAGCACTTCGTGGAGGCATGTGCAGATGGCCAGGAGGAGCTTGGTCAAAATGTTGGGGTGAGACAGGAACCACCAGGCAAGAACACACAGGTAGACAAAGGAACGTGTGTAGATCTCTGCGGAAAGCCAATGAGACCAAGAGAAAGAAGATGAGAATGATTAGCTGCTTCCAAATTTATATGGGGCTGCAATCAAGCAGGTGGTGGATGAAAGCAGATTCACCCCCAGCGTGCAGAGGTCACCTTGAATTTGAAGCCCAGTGTGCCCTAGAGACAGAAGCTGAGAAATTGATTTTCTTATATATACATTATGCCTGCATTTTACACGTATTTAACCTGTGCAACTTCAATCGTATGTGGGTAAGATTGGTATGCTGTCATGAGATCTTGTAGGAAGTCAGATTACCCTGTGACGTCTTGTGAGAGCATCCATATCAGTCCAAGAGCTGGCGTGCAAAGTAGGCCTTGCCCAAGAAGCAAGGCTGAGAGTTCAAAAGCTCTTTTGTGCAGGCTCTTTTGTGCAAAGAGCTTTTGGGCCTTGCTTCTTGGGCAAGGCTTGCTTCACATGCCAGCTCTGAGACTGATAGGGATGCTCTTTCTCCCTCCCTCAGCAGCTGCCTTTGTCAGGTCTATGAGGGCGATGTACAAGGGGCGTTTCTGCTCTTGGCACAGTGAGGAAATCGTGCTGACTGTTGACCCCTGAGCTCTAAAGCTGCATTGTGACTCAGGATAGACACTGTCAGTGAGTTACTGCAATCTGTTGAGAACCACATGAGCAAAGGCCTTCCCCACCATACTCAGCAGGGAGATTGCACGGTAGTTGTTGCAGTCTTGGAGGTCGCCTTTGTTCTTGTAGCTTCACAAGAATGGTGTGAAACAGGGCTCTGTTCTTGCCCCAGCCCCCTTGGCAAATTCTCCCTGCTGCTCTCATATGCCTTCAGCTCAGCTGAAGATGGTGTGTGGGGGGTGTCATCCAGCGGGAGCTGAGGGCCCCCCCATGTGCGTCACATATGAAAGCCACGCAGCATACAAATGACACGTTAGCACATTGTGCGGTGTGCACAAGTGACATCAGCACATCAAGTGCCATGTGCGAGTGATGTCCATACATTACGTGGCAAGCATATGCCTTTGGCACCAGCCCCCTCAATCATGGGGGCAAGCCAAGTGTGCTTGTGTGTACATCCATACAAGGAGCAACGGGGGTCTGTTCAACCTGGCACGTCCAAGACACCAAGACAAAAGTGTGGCAGGTCCTTATCCAAGAGATGTTGTATGCAGATGACACGTCCTTGAAAATGCACTCTGAGGAAGATTTACAGAGATTCACCAGCTGTTTTGCCCAAGCCTGCAAGGAGTTTGACCTGAAATAAAAAAATTAAGGTCTTATATATATAATAAATGTTCATGGATGTGCCAGGCAAACACGTACATAAATTGTATGGGCCACATGTCTGAGGCAACACAGGAGGGCAGCCCTGGAGCCATTTTGGCTCCCAAACTGACCAAATGTTTTCTCTGCAAGGTCAAAGGAAAATGGAAAAGCCTCCCAATTGTCTTTTCCTTCACAAATCCTGTCTTAAGGGTATGTCTGTGTATGAATAGGGTGAGCCTGTGACCTGGCTCAGGAACTAAGTATTTGTCACTACAAAAGACTGGCCAGGCTCCCCAGGGTAACCAATCAAGTAAGTATTAACAGGTAATCTGCTAGACATGAGATAAACAATGACAGGAGAAAAACAACGCACTCAGATTTCTGTTTTAGACTGCCTTTTCTGTGATGTAGGTATGATGTATCGGGGGGGGGGGGTGTCTTGGGCTACACCCCTTCTGTGATGTATGGGAAGCACGCTTTCACAAGTGCAGGAAAATCATAGGAATAATTTATTATTTTTGCTAGCTCAAGCAGGGCATGATAAGCATTTAGCACCCCTAGTAGAAAAATTGTTGTTAGAGATTGCTAGACTGTGCCCCTGGTTTCCAGAGGGGGGTACTTATGACATTAAGAAATGGAATGAGCTGGGAGATGCACTCCATAGACATCCTGAGGCATCTCTACAAGTCTTGCACACCTGGCGTTTGTGTAGAGACACAGTTGAAAAGCTCTCTAACCCTTTGCTCCAACCACCAGTTGTCTCTATGAATGTTCCCATATTGTTGCAACCCCTAGCTGATTTTAAAAATACCATAATATTGTTTCCTCCATCTCAGTCTCTAGATTTACAGCCTCTCTCTGAGGACTCTGAGGTAATGCCAAAAGTAATTCCATTGGCACCTTCCTTTGCCAAAGATTTGCCTGGGTCGAATGTAAATTCCATGCCACCTTTGGTGGACCAATGCCCGCAAGGGGCTCAGACCACAGTGCAAAAATTGACTATTCAAAATATGGCAGGAGGAAGCAGTGAAGAAAAAACAGCTGACACCTCACCATTATTAGCAGTCTGTCCTGTTGTTCAGAATACACAGGAACAGAGAGCCCATGAATCATTGCCCTTCGCAGTTTTTAAACAATTGAAGTGAAGTGTGACAGAAAATGGCTTGCATGGCATTCTTGATGGGCTAAGAGCAGCCAGTACTTTAATTCCAAACCTTGAAGCCTCTGAAGTTTCAATGAAACAATTGGCTTATGAAAATGCTGATTGCAAGACTGCTCTTAAAGTGATGTATCAGAACCTAGAAACAGAGATTGCTCAAATGAGTAAGCCTTGCCAGAATATTGACACTGAGATTCACAAATCTGCCCTCCTAACAGCAGCTTTGTCTCCTTCAGTGCATCCTGCTAAAGACAGGCAATGCCAGGACAGGTGGCCTTCCAGCCTGAGTTTAAAAGGGAGAACAAAGACTGTTGTGCCAGCTGATTGTCAGGATTTTACTAAAGCTAAATTAGCAAAGCCAGCTATCTCTTCTAACACAGTTGCTTTTAACACACTGTCTCCTGTGCCAAATCTGTGCCATGCCACTAAGGGCTGGTTTGAATCTACTGACAGCAGAACTTGCTACTTTTCAGTTCCAGTTCCCTATGGTGGTTTATAAAATTAAGACATAGCATACAGGTCTGATTCCACCTCAGACAGTGAGCCTCATTCTTCATCACCTGTTGCAGACTGTTTCTTCTTCTCCTTTCCTCCCTGAACTTAAGAATCCTAATGAATTTACTTTACAGCAGTTGCAGAGTTTTGGAGTTACTTCATATACGTGATTCTTCTTTATACAATGTTTTCACCTATTTTCCTTAATATAATGTTTTCACCTACAGGACTACTTTTTCCCCAAACGCTGCTGACAGAATAGTGATTTTTAGAGTGGCTTCACTCTGATTTGCCTAACACTGGATTTGATATTGCTGTTTATTATTTGCTTTTTTCTAAAACAGGAGCATGAGTCCTTAATGAGTTCTTCTCCTTCCTATATGTTTGCATTTACTGATTAACTTGGAATAGTTTATTTTAACCCTCCTAAAGATTCACGCCTAGTTTTAATTCAACAGGTACCCTGAAATTTGGTTTCTGTCCAAAAACAGGTTCCTATTCAACACCTCTAGAATGTTTTAACGTATAAGGATTCTGAAAATAACTGGCATAATTTTTTTTGCAGCTAATCAGAAAACTGACAGAGACCAGCCTACACACTTCCATTGCATTTAGTGATTTTTGTGTGAAGTGGGATATCTTTTTATCACATTTGGCTAATTTCTACCTTTCTCCTAACCTAGATTTTAATCTACTCTTTGTTCTTGACACTGAAATATCTTTTAATGCCTAGAACTATGCCTTTCTATGCTGTTCACATTTTGCTCCCATACAGGATTCAAGAATATAATTTCAGAAGGAAATCAGCATGCTGATTCTGCTTTGAAATCTGTCTGTCCATTATGTTCTAATGCAATTGATACCCATGCATTTTTTTCATCAGGGAACTATGCAGCTGATAACATAATTTTTTCATTCCTCTGACGCAAGCTAAGGATATTGTTGATGGATGTTCTTCCTGCACTTTAACTAGTTCTCTTTACCTTAAATCAATTAACTGTTTCCTTTCCTAATAATTTTCTCCTATGAAATGCCATTGTAGGAAAGAGGTATCTCTGGAACGCCCTCTAGTGACGTACCAGCAGCTCCCCAACCCGCAGTGAGAGGGACCTGTTCCTTTGATTACCTGTTCCTTTAATTACCTAGGGGCAGGATGCCCTACTGTTCTTACTTCCTCAGGTCCTGTGTGGATTCCAGGTCGCTATATCCATCCCTATCGGCCAAGACATGCACTGGCACCAAGACCTGCAGAATCCCTTTCTGGACTTTGCAAGGACCATGACCCTGATTCCACCTCTACAGGCTCAGCAGCCCCGTGCGAAAGTCCATCATGTCCATCCTCATCCTCAAAAAGCTGAGGGATGCCCAAAAGTGACATGTTGAATGCCGAAGACCTTGACCTCTGATGCCAGAACTCAATTTCAGCATCATGATGTTCCAGAAGCACCAGTGACATTTTTAGTAGCTCTAATTACTCAGCTACATATGAACTCTATGCTGATTTTAACATGTATATTAATTATTTTATTGATATCTAGTTCTTAATGTATGTATCTTCTCCTGACGTTTATTCTAGTCATAGCAATAATATGTGGATGCGTTTAGCTAAAGTTCCTACTGTCTCTCATTTTTGTCTGAGTGAAACATATGATATGCACACTACCTTAGGAAATTGTATGATTCCAGTATATACACAGATTTCATATGGCACATGTCACACACCTGGGGAAGTGGTTTTCTAAATGGATTCCTGAAGGTATCATTGGTTATACCAATCTCTATGATTGGGGAACAGTGACACAAAAGGTTACCCCTCAATGCAATATAGTTATACACACCTAGAGTTGCAGCACCGCCAGACACCTCTTGTGCTCAGATTGTGAATTGCAGTGAGAAAGCAACTCACTGTCTGGACACAAGAAGGCCAACTTGGAATTGTTAACGTGTTCAGCAGATTGCTTTTAATTATGCTCATGTGCGCTTACCAGATAGCTGGTTTTTCATGTGTAATCAAAGAAGTTATAACTACATTTCTGCAAATTTATCTGATGCTCAATGCTACCTTAGCCGATTGACGGTAGTTATGCCTAGTAGCTCACTTTTAGGAAAAAAACAGGCAGCAGCACTCAAAGTGCCCTCAACATCATGCTGAAAGTTTAACAGACATGTGTGGCTCCAATCTACAGCTTTTTTCCAAAGCAGAGTATACTTCTTTTGCGGCTTCCTTAGTGGGAGTCCCTGCTTTGGCTATATACAGTGCTCGCATGGGTGCTCACCTGGTCTGTTCTTTGACAAAATTTATAAATCATACCTCACGTGCTTTAGCTCTTTTAAATCAAGAACAGAAGATTTTAAGAGAAGCTGTTATTGCACTGAAAGCTTCTGTAGACTATCTCTTGCTACGCCAGCATCTAGGATGTCAAGTTGTGTCTAATCTTTGCTGTTTTAATTTGACTGATAATAGTTACAATGTGCATACTCATACTGATCTATTACAAGCACTAGCACACAACATCACACAGGATGTTCTTCCCTCCTGGTAGGACGCTCTGTGGTCTTGGTTACCACAGATTGGGTGGTTTCGAACCTGGCTCATGTATGGTTTGCTAATCATTGTTGCCTTAATTGGAACTTGTTGTTTTTTACAATGTATCCCTTCCTTGTTCTCTCTCTGTACTACATTTTTTCCACGCCTACCTTCAGGAATGTCTGCTAGAGATCTTTATGTGATACAGACACACATGCAGGCAGAAGATGAGGATGCAATGCCTCTCCTCTCTTAAGCCTTCCTGTAGACAAATAATAAATAAATTAAAAAGGGTGAGATGTAGGGGTCAGATGGGATTACCATGAGGAATTATAAAATATACATCAAGCCATCGTGTCCACGATGAAGACATTGTGTTGACTGGGTTTGATATATTGACAATAATTTCTGATTAAATCCCGTAAGATTCTACATTCATGCCCTTTTGATGCCCTTTTGCCTCTGCTGCCCATTTCTCCTTGCTCTTCACGAATCACGTACACACTTAGACAGGCAGGCGTCCTGTGTCCTCAAAGACTGGGCAATTTCGTCTTTGTAGTTTCTAATAGGTAATCTTAGGATGTTAATCTTAGGGCCAGGAAACAGATCTCACATGAAGGTGATAGTGATTGTTGTCCTCCTGGCCATCCTCCTTATCATATGTATTGCTTGTTTATTACCTCCGGGGTTGCCAGATGCACCCCTTTGTAGTTCTCAAGTTATTTACCCCAAAATATATGCATGCTAATTAATGTTGTAGTGTTACTTTTTCCCCACGTGGGGTTTGATGAAATGCTCAGAGGAAATATGATTGGTTCTTATGAGCACTGTGTAAAAGATTCTTTTGCTAATAAAATGGCCTGGTGAGGGGTGTGGTTTACGCACTTTTCTCCGAGAGCCTTGCTGGTCAAAGCCTCGTGTCTTATTTTTAATCAGGGTCCAATCCTTCCTTTACTTTGCAAACGCAACATGGGGGTGGTCTTGGACTCCAGGGCGGGCAATTTAAAATGTCTATATAAGGGTAGGCACACCTGGGTTCTGGGTCCTCCTCCTTTCCTGCGTGTGAGGGGGGCACCCTGTTGCAACAGTTCAATAAAGATCAGGCTTACTAGCTGCTTTGCTTCTCAATATTCTCTGGTTGGCCTCTGCTATTTTCTCCGACCAATGGAGAATCTACAAAGGACTCTAGAAGGGCTCTTGTGTTCCCCATAAGGGAATAAGGGCAGGTTTTCATTTATTACAGACCTTACCATCAGCCTGATGAGGACCAACATCCAGGGTCAGGATGCTGCTAGCACTCCACACATCCACACTGATGACCACACACTAGAGGTGGTAGACAATTTTGTCTACCTGGGTTCCACCATAACCAACAATGTCTCCATTGACGCTGAGCTGGACAAGTGCATTGGCAAGGCAGCTACAGCAATGGCTCACCTCTTCAAAAGGGCATGGGAGAATGCAATGCCAACATCCAATACCACAATGAAGGTTTATCAGGCTTGCATGCTGAGTGTGCTGCTTTATGGAAGTGAGTTGTGGGCAGATTACAACCATCAGGAGCGACACCTCAATGCCTTCCACATGTGCTGCGTCAGATGCCTTTGGCAAGGCAAATTCCAAACAAAGATGTACTCTCCCAAGGCCACATTCCCAGCATGCTTTCACTCCCATCTCACCAATGTCTATGCTGGCTTGGTCATGTCCACAGAATGGAAGATGGCAGGATCCCCAAGGCACCAGGCCAACTGGTAGATCAATTCTGTGCTACAAAAACCTCACCCCCAAAGGCACACTCCTCCATTGTCTCCCTAGACAGACAGATGCAGGATATTTACAATGCAGCAAACCAACAATGCATGTTTGCTAGATAGGCACATGATAGGAGCTGAAGCTCACAGAGTTTTCCTTTAAGTTCCCTAGAAAGAACTCTGAGAGCCACTCCCACAGTGCCCTGACAGAGTGAGGGCGTAGTCACAGATAATCTCTTCAGCTGCTTTTTGCTCTTTTCTCCTTCACCTCGTTCCAGCAGTGTGAGAACATCTGCATGTCTGAGCTCCATTATTCAGGCACCATCTTAAACTGGACTTTGTAACTGGATTACCACTTTAAGCCTGCCTGATCAAACAATTTTATTATTTATACTGTGCCCATCTGGCTGGATTTCTCCAGCCACTCTGGGTGGCTTACAGCACATAAAAAAACATAGTAATACCTCAAACATTGAAAGCTTCCTGATACAGAGCTGCCTGGGTGAGTAAACGTTATTTTTACATTTTACAAGGTTGTTTGTGTAATCTTTGTTTTAAGGGGGAGAAAAGGGGAAATACCAGGAGAATCCAGCCTGCCTTAAAGCATCCTGGATTACTTAAACTAAAAGGCTAAAACTGGCCTATCAAAGCTTCCCTTTTAAGCTGCAAAAGGATGCACTCTGCTGAACTCAAGAACATGAGGAAGGAAGGATAATATCTAATAAATATATCCTCTCCTAGCATCTATGCACATCCCCAAAGCCAGCAAACAGCTATAAGCATAACATGACTTTGGATATACGTGGGACTCAGCTATATAGTTTCAAATATAGTGGTACCTCTAGTTACGAACTTAATTCGTTCTGGAGGTCCGTTCTTAACCTGAAACTGTTCTTAACTAGAGGCGTGCTTTCACTAATGGGGCCTCTTGCTGCCACTGTACTGCCAGCACACCATTTCCGTTCTCATCCTGGGGCAAAGTTCTCAACTCGAGGTAACTCTTCCAGGTTAGCGGCGTTAGTAACCTGAAGCATTTGTAACCTGAGGCGTTTGTAACTTGAGGTACCACTGTATGACGTTTTAAGTGTGTTTTAAATGCGTTATACAAATGTGACACTAGATGGTGCTAGTGAGCTAATGTCAAATTCCACATATATAAAAAAACTTTTTTTAAAAAAGCATTTTCACAGCGTTTTTATATAAGTGAAGATTCAGCCATGATTTTTGCATATACATGTTACACTTGGAACCAAACCCCCAATGTAAGGTGAGGGACAACTGTATAGGACAAAGGCCAGCAGCCACCCCTAGAAGAACAGCATTGCTGTTCCAAATAAATGTCAGCTGTGCTTTGTATTATCTCGGTTTCATTTAATTTTCTTCTGGTAAATCTGCCTCCTTGCAGCCCAGTTACTTTCTCTCAGCTGAACAAGGTTTTCAGCAGCAGGCCTGTGATAAACATAACATCTTGGCCAACCCTTAATGCAGCCCATGATACTAATGGGCATTTTGCTTATCATTGGAACACAGAAGTATAGGTTCTTTACAGTATATTTTAGAAGTCTGAATAGCTTAATATGAAGTGGGCAGACTACAGTCTTGCGGGATATGCTTTGTTCCCTTCCCCAAACCCCCAGTTCCAACTAACCGGAAACAGGAGCAAAATTGTGGATTGACATGTGGCTCTAGGTACTCAAGGAGTGAGCCAGTTCCCTCCCTGACCCCCATGGAAGGACACGGGGATAAGGTGTCCTCTCAAGCAGGAATCTATATCTGAGTTATTACAGACCAGGAATTCTAATGCAACACAGCAGACAGCAGAGATCTGGTCAGAGGTAGCCAGGAAATTCTAAGTCTGAAAGAGAAGTGATAATCAGTCATGACAAAAGATTTTCTTTTTACTTTGGCATTGTTAAACTATCAGGAGACAGACACCCTTGCAGATTTACTGCAGATCACCAAATATCTCCTAGTAGATATGGATCAGCCCAGCTTGGCGTCACTTGTCTGAGGCCCTGAACTTACTCTAAAATTGTAAAACGATGCCTGTTCGGTTTGTGCTGTGCTTGTAACTGTGATGAAGCCACTGGCGTCAATCTGCTGATCCACTCACCAGCACACCAAACTGCCTAGAATACAATACTGTTTAATTTTTGAAGCACATACAGGTAACTGAGACAGAGAGGGGTAGTACCTAGATCGCAGAGAAGGGTAACCTGTGGACATCCATAAGATAGGGTTGCCATATTTCCTCTTTTCCACCAGACACGTCGTCATTTTTGGGGGTAGAGTTGTCATAGTGATTCATAGTTAAAAGTAGAAGTTGGCAAATGTGTCCTCTTCTTTGCTTTTCAAAATACAGCAACCCTACCATAAGAGCAGAAGAGGAGTCTGCTGGTTCAGGCCAGGGACCCACCTTGTCCAGCATCTATTCTCACTGCAGCATCTTCTTGGCAGGATGCTGCCAGGGCCTGAACCAGCAGGCTTCTCTTCTGCTCAGCTTCATTGCATGTCCCTGAGTTCTAATGTTGTTGGAGTCCAGCGCCAGTCACTCCTGACCATTGTCTGTGCTGGCTGGGGGGGGGGGCAGACAGGAGCTGGTGTCCCACAACATCTGAAGAGCCACACGTTCCCCACTCCTGTTGTAAACCCTAATGGGAAATAGAGATGCCTGAAGGATTTGATCACTGGGAATTCTGAAATGACCAACCCTGATCTGGGTCTCCTGGATGAATGTAAAGACTGACACATAGTCATCTGCAGGCCTCTGCACTTCTTGAATGTTCCTGTTTTAAAATGGGTATTTTGAGAGAATGTATGTTTAGAAATCTGTATGTTGAGAGAAAAATTGTTTATAAATACATTTTGAAATATAAATATTATAACAAATATTTGTGTATGTGTGTGTTAAGGGGAATGTAAGCTGAGTGCTTAATAATATGCGTAATATGTAACCAATGTGAACATTCACTGGGCCTCATGGATAATGTGCAAATAAGCGTCACACGAAGAGGGAATTGTGCATATTTCTTGGTCAATATACCAAATCCACAAGAGGCCTTGAGGAATGTGCAGGTCTTGGCTGAATTTTGTACATGTGGCTTTGTGTCTACCTATGGTTGCTCACCTGCCTCCTGTCCAACTGTTCCATTGAGTACCAGCCATCACGGCACAATGTATAGCTACTATTGAAACTGTGTGGGCTATTTCAGCCCTGGGCAGTTTCAGCTGTGATTGGTGTGTGGAATGTGGTCAGTAGCTAAGAGCCACTTGTCTCTGGTGTCCTCGTGGGGAAGCGAGTCTCATCAAAGACCAGAAGTGATGCTGGAGAGAAAGTAATGGGGAGAAAGTGAATGAAGTAATGGAAAGAAAGTACTCATTGAATCACACCTGAAAAGCTTGCCCTTCTGTCATGTCAGTGGAGAAGCCAGACTTCCTTATTCTCTCCATTGCCCTGTGCAACTAAAAGAGGCCAAGCTAGGTGTAAATCACTCCTTATGGGTCCCTGATAGGCTGTGCTGCTAATTGGAATGTTAGATCCTGCAGGCTCTAATGGATTCAATAGCTCAGAGTCTCCTTGACTACCACGAACCCAGCATGAATCTTCACACACTTATTAAATATGTCTCTGCACAAAACAAGCATTATCTCCCATTGCTGTACCACATAATGAGCAGAACCTGCATACTTTGACTTTTGTATGTTGTAAAATGCAGCACTATGGAAGGCTTGGCAGAATATGGTTGCACTACAGTGCCATCTTCAACCTGCTGTGACCAGGACATCCAGTGCTACTTCCACACATGACATTTTGGTCAGTAGTGGTGCTGGCCAACCTGGGGACCCTGGAGCTCCAAGCAGAGGAGCCATTGGATCTGGGGGGCCTGCTGCAGCCTGTTCTGGCTGCCCCTCTATGTCTCCCCCAAACTGCCCATCCACCACCTCTTGTCATGCTGCAGTTTGCAGTGCCTCTTGCCTGTGGCCAAGCAAACTGCAGCATGATGACCCCCTTATGTTTTTATTATATATTAAGGTAGCAATTATTTCTAAATGTGCATCCATGCTTATAAAGTAGCATATATATTTACATTTTAAGCAAGTATGTGTCATCTTTTTGGGGAATGTGTAACTGGCAATACTTTTTTCCCCCTACTAGGGCAGCTGGATGCAAAAATGGGTGTAGCTCTAGCACTTAGAATAGCTGTGCAGAGGAGGGAATTTCAGCAGCTGTAGGTTGCATGACAAACTACTCATCCGCTGATATTTCCCCTTCTACACAACTATTAAAGGTGCATCTGGCCATCCTACTCCCTGCCCTGTTTTGAATTGTGGGATCTCTGCACCAACAACATCACAATGTCACTCCAAGGCATCACTCATTGGGAGAGGGGAGTATTAGCATCCTGAAACCATGCATGCCAAATTGTATATACCGTATTTTTCGCCCTATAGGGTGCACCGGCCCATAAGGCGCACCTAGTTTTTTTTGGGGGGGAATAAAGGGGAAAAAATCCCCCCCCCCCAGGCACGGGGCTGGGGCGGGGGAAGCCCGAGCTTCCCTCGACCCCAGCCCCCAGAACAGGCTGCTATCCGCATGCCTTGGGAGCCCGGCGGGAACTCCCGCGGTCTCCCCAGGCTTGCAGATATCTGCCCGAAGCCCGGGGCGCTTTGCTCAGCGCCCCAGGCTTCGGGATGCAGGCTGCTGTCCGCAAGCCTTGGGAGCCCGGCGGGAAGTCGCACCGGGCTTCCAGGGCTTGCGGAGAGCTTCCTGAAGCCTGGAGAGCGAGAGGGGTCGGTGCACACCGACCCCTCTTGCTCTCCAGGCTTCAGCAAAAGCCTGCATTCGCCCCATAGGACGCACACACATTTCCCCTTCATTTTTGGAGGGGGAAAAGTGCATCCTATAGGGCGAAATATGCGGTACATTGATTCTTGCAGTGCTGGGGAGGTATCCAACTAACGCATCCCGTCAGTACAAGGATATCTTCTTGCATGGTTGGACTTCCCCCCTCTCCTCCCTTTACATGTTCCCTACACCTTCCCCAGATCTTCTCTGGGGGGTTGGGGGAACAGTGTAATTTGGAAGACAGGGCAAAATCTTTCCTGAAACAATTCCCCACTCACCTTGCTGTTTCCATCAGTTCTGGAAAATGGGGTGGATGGCTGTGGGGGAGTCTTGCAGGTCACGGCTCTGTAGTCCTGGCCCCCTTTTTCTTAACACAGTCCCTTAGCATAAGCCTGTTTTATCCTTTTTGCTGTGTTGAGGGCTGACAGTATTATTAGTATTATTTGAATTTATATACTGTCATATAGCTGCAGATCTCGGGGCAGTTCACAGGTATCCACTTGCCAGGAACACCTGGGGTCTGTGTGCCCCTTGTGGTGAGCCACTGAACTGCGTGTTGCAGCATCTCAGGGAAGCACAGCATGACTCATTTTATTGCGCTCCTTACAAGGACAGGAGTGCAGCTGCAGGCAGCCTGGTTGCTTCCAGGGGAAGGATGCCCTACCCCCCGCTCCTCTTTATTTTAAAACAATAATATTTATTAAGTTTCATATAAAAACATAACTTTAACATAACAGCAAAAGAAAAAAAAGAAGAAAAAAGGAAAAAAAACCAACAAAGTAAAATATTTCCAACCCCACATAATATCACCACATTTTGTTGTTGTTTAGTCGTTTAGTCGTGTCCGACTCTTCATGACCCCATGGACCAGAGCACCCCAGGCACTTCTGTCTTCCACTGTCTCCCGCAGTTTGATCAAACTCATGTTGGTAGCTTCAAGAACACCATCCAACCATCTCATCCTCTGTCATCCCCTTCTCCTTGTGCCCTCCATCTTTCCCAACATCAGGGTCTTTTCCAGGAAGTCTTCTCTTCTCATGAGGTGGCCAAATTCTTGGAGCCTCAGCTTCACGATCTGTCCTTCCAGTGAGCACTCAGGGCTGATTTCCTTAAGAATGGATACGTTTGATCTTCTTGCAGTCCATGGGACTCTCAAGAGTCCCCTCCAGCACCATAATTCAAAAGCATCAATTCTTCGGCGATCAGCCTTCTTTATGGTCCAGCTCTCGCTTCCATACATCACTACTGGGAAAACCATAGCTTTTACTATATGGACCTTTGTTGGCAAGGTGATGTCTCTACTTTTTAAGATGCTGTCTAGGTTTGTCATTGCTTTTCTCCCAAGAAGCAGGCGTCTTTTAATTTCGTGACTGCTGTCACCATCTGCAGTGATCATGGAGCCCAAGAAAGTAAAATCTCTTACTGCCTCCATTTCTTCCCCTTCTATTTGCCAGGAGGTGATGGGACCAGTGGCCATGATCTTCGTTTTTTTGATGTTGAGCTTCAGACCATATTTTGCGCTCTCCTCTTTCACCCTCAAAAAAAGGTTCTTTAAATCCTCCTCACTTTCTGCCATCAAGGTTGTGTCATCTGCATATCTGAGGTTGTTGATATTTTTTCCGGCAATCTTAATTCCGGCTTCAGATTCATCCAGCCCAGCCTTTCGCATGATGAATTCTGCATATGTTAAATAAGCAGGGAGACAATATACAGCCTTGTCGTACTCCTTTCCCAATTTTGAACCAATCAGTTGTTCCATATCCCGTTCTAACTGTAGCTTCTTGTCCCACATAGAGATTTCTCAGGAGACAGATGAGGTGATCAGGCACCCATTTCTTTAAGAACTTGCCATAGTTTGCTGTGGTCGACACAGTCAAAGGCTTTTGCATAGTCAATGAAGCAGAAGTAGATGTCTTTCTGGAACTCTCTAGCTTTCTCCATAATCCAGCGCATGTTTGCAATTTGGTCTTTGGTTCCTCTGCCTCTTCGAAATCCAGCTTGCACTTCTGGGAGTTCTCAGTCCACATACTGCTTGAGCCTTCCTTGTAGAATTTTAAGCATAACCTTGCTAGCGTGTGAAATGAGTGAATATCACCACATACATAAATACAATAAAACTTAATTAATTAAAATCCAACTTCATAAACATATAACTTGACTTCCTCTAATCTCTTCCAACTGAATTTCTTTGTAATTGGATGTAGCAGTTTCCAATATCATTATTTCATATAACAATAGTCCGGTCATCATCATATTTCCTAATTTTTCTTATGGTGTTGTTTCTTATTTATTTATTTAATCCTAATTTAGTCCTAGGCCTAATTAATTCTTTCAAGTAGTTACAAATCTTTAATATTACAATATTTATTCAAATAGTCTTTAAATTTCTTCCATTCTTGATATTCCTCTTCTTTCTGGTCGTGGATTCTCCCGGTGCGATCAGACAGCTCCATAAAGTCCATCATCTTCATCTGCCATTCTTCTATCATTGGTAATTCTTGTGTTTTCCATTTTTTGGCTAACAAGATCCATGCAGCAGATGTGGCATACAAAAATACTTGAACATCTTTTTTGGGCAATTCAGGACCTGTTATTCCAAGGAGAATGGCCTCTGGTTTCTTCACAAATGTATATTTCATCATTTTTAAAAATTCATTATAAATTTTTCCCCAGAAGTCTTTTACCTTGGGACAGGTCCACCACATATGATAGAAGGTACCTTCCTTTTCTTTACATTTCCTTTATTATATCATACCAGAGATATGCATGCCAACCAAACCTATTATCCAATCCCTCTAAATCAAAAATATCTTCATTTTCTAAATTGATCCAATATTTGATCCAGCAGAAAGCTGCAGCTTCAAAATATATCTTCAAGTCAGGCAAGGAAAATCCCCCTCTTTCTTTTATATCCGTAAGTAATTTATACTTGATTCTTGGTTTTTTCCCTTGCCAGATAAATTTGGACAAAGCCTCTTTGAAACATTTAAAATTATCAATAATAGGTAGTTCGGAACAAAAACAACATTTTTGGCAATACATTCATTTTAACCACCGATATCCAACCCATAAGTGAAAATTTTAAGTTTGACCATATCTCTAAATCTCTTTTTATTTCATTCCATACTTTCTCATAGTTATCTTTATATAGATTCAAATTCTTCGCTGTTAAATTCAAACCCAAATATTTTACCTTCTTCGTAAAAACCCGTTTTTTTCCATAAGGGTTTTTCTTTCATCTTTATCTAAATTTTTATCCTGTACTTTGGTTTTACTCTTATTTAATTTAAAACCTGCCAGCTGCCCATACTCCTGAATCATCTCCAGTGCTTTAATTGCACTGGTCTCCAGATCCTGTAAAGTTAAAACCAAATCGTCAGCAAAGGCTTTTAATTTATATTGCTTAGATACCTTTTACTTTCTCTTCTTTCCTCAACATATTCATCAATACCTCCAGGACCAAAATAAATAATAGAGGGGAAAGTGGGCACCCTTGCCTGGTTCCTTTCTCAATTTTAATTTCTTCTGATACCACATTGTTAACTATGATTTTAGCTTTTGGTTCAGAATAGATCACCTTAATGCTATTTAGAAATTGTTGGCCAACCTCAATACTTTCCAATTTTTTTTGCATAAAAAGCCAAGAAATATTATCAAAGGCTTTCTCCGCATCAATAAACATTAATAATGCTTTGCAGCTTTTTTTCAGCCTCTAATCTTTGCAAAATATCAACTATATTTCTAATATTATCTTTCATATTTATTCCAGGCAGAAAGCCTGCCTGGTCTTTATGTATGTATTCTGCTAAAATCTTTTTCAATCTATTAGCCAAAATATTTGCAAATATTTTATAGTCCACATTAAGTAATGAGGTTGGTCTATTATTTTTCCATCTGATCTATCGTGCTCTGGTTTCAGTATCAGGGTTATATATGCATCTCTCCAGGTTTCAGGTGCCCTCTCCCTTCTCAATATCTTATTACAAACCTCTGCCAAGGGTTGAATTAACCAATTTTTAAAAGTTTTATAATATTTGGCAGATAATCCATCCGGTCCTGGGGCTTTGCCCAGTTGCATTTGGTTTATAGCCATCTCCACCTCCTGTCTTGTGATCATATCATTGAGTAGTGATCTTTTATCTCCGGGAATTTTCTGCAATTCATTTGCCCTAAGAAATTGCTCAATTTTACTTTATCTTCTTTACCTTTTTTATACAGTTGTTTGAAATATTTCTGAAAACATTTCCTAATATCCCCAGGGTTTTCCACAGATTTTCCCTCCGATACAATATTTGTAATTGTATTTTGTTTCTGTCTCTTTTTTAATTGCCAAGCCAACAATTTTCCACATTTATTTGCAGATTCAAAATTTCTCTGTTTCATCAATTTTATTTTCCATTCTATTTCTTGATTTATAATTTGAGAAAATTGAGTCTGTAAAGCTTTAATGTCTTTTTGTAACTGTTGGCTTTTAGGCTTTAATCTTAAATCCTTTTCCTTCTCTTTTATTTGAGATAGAATTTTTTCCTTTTTATCATTTTGTATCTTTTTTTATATAGCATTCTGTTGTATGAGGAAACCTCTCATTACAGCTTTACTAGCACCCCAAATGACTCTTGTTTCTACCTCTGTATTTATGTTTAATTCAAAATAGTCTTTTAGACTATTTGGACCTTTCCCACCACCTGTTCATTCCTCAACAACCCATCATTCATCCTGCATCTGAAGGAACCCTGTAGATACAATTTCATTTCCAAAAACACTGCACTGTGATCAGAGCATGTCTTAGGGCATATTTCAATTTTTGACACTCTAGGGGCTAAATCTCTAGTCTATAATAGTCAATATTCAAAAATGTTTGGCTTGAATTTGTAAAAAAAAAGTATAGTCTTTCTCTGTAGGATTTTGTAGTCTCCATATATCTGACAGATCATATTTATCCACCATATCAAAAAACAATTTTGGAAGTCTGCCTGCATTTTGTAATTTTTGCTCTTGGGATTTGTCCATAAATGTAGAGACTACTCCATTCAAATCTCCCATTAGGATTATTTTATAATCCAAATAATCATTGAGCTTTAAGTCCAAATTCTTAAAAAAAATCCCACTTTTCCATCATTAGGTGCATAAATTCCCAGTAAAAGATATTTGTCACCTTGTGCCGTAATTTCTACTGCAATGTATCTCCCTTCCTCGTCCTTAAACAAAAACTTGGGATTCCATTTTTCTTTGACATAAAAAAACCACACCTCTTTTTTTTTTTACTTTATCTGATGAAATAAAATCCTGTCCAAGTTTTTTATTCTGTAAAATTTTTCTATGTAAATTTTTTCTAGTAACATGTGTTTCTTGTAAGCAGATTATATCCAAATTGTATCTAGCCAAAACATGAAAAACTTGGTGTCTTTTTTTCGGAGAATTTAAACCATTAACATTGCAGGAGAAAGGTTTTAAGGACATCTTAATTTTTTAGGGCACAACTGCCCCTGCACCCAAAGGTGCAACTTTGCACCCAACTTTCCAAGCCAAGTTCCTTTGCGTTTTTCTCCAGGAATCTCTCTCTCTCCCACAGTTCTAATTCTTTGTTTTCTCCCTTGAAATTTAAAAGAGAGGCCCTCTGGAAATTCCCACCTAAAAAAAAATCTGTATAATTATTTCTCAGAAGTAAAAAGTGTTTTGGGACTTCTTTGAACAAAATTACGGCCTTTCCATCTATCTTTAAACTTTTTTTGTAGTGGTGCCCTAATATAATATCTCTTTGTTCTTTTGTTTTAAAAATCACCATACAGTCATGTGTGATTTTAGAGTCCTTTTTGGGGCCAAATCTATATGCTTTATTGATCCACAGATTTAATTCTTCTTTTGGAATCTCCCAATGAGTTGAAAATTCTTCGATAAGCCAACCTCTTAAATTATCCTGCTCCTTTTGAACTACCCCTCTCGATCTCAAATGAGCCTCTCTTTCATTTGCAGAAATGCAATTGAATTTTGCGTTTCCTGTTGAATTGTTTCTAAATCCTGAACTCTTATGGTTTCCAATTCCGATATTCTTGCTTCATGTGTAACTACCTCTGATTTCACCACTTTCAAATCTTCCTTCAGTTCAACAAAGTCATTTCTCAAGTCTAGAATAGTCTTTTGATTCCCTCTTACTTCTGTATTAATTTCCTGAAGAAGTTGCATTACAGACTCTTCAAATGTTGGTGTTCTAGAGTCTCTTCTTGGCTTAATTTTTGTTTTCTCTGGTCTCTCTGGCTTCTCTGTCTTGTCTCCTTTGTCTCCCCATCCATCCTTTTCTTCCTTTCTTTCAAGGTCAGCTGCAGTCACAAGGGGGAGATAGTGGAGCAAACAGTCTTTATTCCCAACTTTCAAAAGTCCCCACTCCAAAATAAAAGTCATTCCTTCCCACAGTCTTTTAGTCTATGCAGATCTTTTTTTTACTCCTCTAACAAGTTCCCAAGAATTTAGTTCGTGCTTTAAACTTTATATCCAGAGGATAGGGATACAGTTCAGAATATTTTTAGAGTCCTGGCAGTTGTAGTTACTTTGTATTTCCCAAAGCGGAAAACGAAAGTTGAAAGTATACGATTCCTTTGTGACGTCACAATGGAGTCTAGCCTTCCCTCTCCCGGGAGGTCTGCTTCCACAAAGAAGATACAACAGTTCAATCAGTTCATAAACTCTTCTGCAGGGAAATTAATTATAGTCTTTCTACCCCCTTCCCCCTGCTAGAAAGGGGAACACAGTAAACTCAAAAGTTTCCTTAAAAGTTTAAGGTTTTAACCTTATAAGTTTAAGGTTGTAGCTTTTGGTTACGTTAGCTGCTTTCACTTTTCTTTCAGCGGAAGGGATCAACCTCCATTTTTAAATCCCTTTCCTTCCCAATTTGTAATTCCAATTTAAATCCTTTTACGAAATTCCAGAGATTCAAGTCCAATTTTCTTTGGAGGAATTGGCCGCTCACGATCGCCGGACTCATGCTTTGAAGGAAGCGAATTGATTCCCAAGTGCTGCCATCTCCAACCCCGCGTGCACTTGGCGCTCTTTTTAGAGCTTACGGGGGAGCAGGGGAGTCGTTCTCAGTACCCGCAGGAACTCCAGGTCCTCAGAACGCTTGATCTGCCCCTGTTCCTCTTTTGGCCACAGGTGTGCAGCTGGTTAGGGCTAGAGCCTTTCCCACCCCAGCAGCCTGCGACACTTGGCTTAATTGTTGTTGTTTAGTCGTTTAGTCGTGTCTGACTCTTCGTGACCCCATGGACCAGAGCACGCTAGGCACTTCTGTCTTCCACTGCCTCCCGCAGTTTGGTCAGACTCATGTTAGTATCTTCGAGAACACTATCCAACCATCTCGTCCTCTGTCGTCCCCTTCTCCTTGTGCCCTCCATCTTTCCCAACATCAGGGTCTTTTCCAGGGAGTCTTCTCTTCTCATGAGGTGGCCGAAGTCTTGGAGCCTCAGCTTCACGATCTATCCTTCCAGTGAGCACTCAGGGGTGATTTCCCGAAGAATGGATAGGTTTGATCTTGCAGTCTATGGGACTCTCAAGAGTCTCCTCCAGCACCAGAATTCAAAAGCATCAATTCTTCGGCGATCAGCCTTCTTTATGGTCCAGCTCTCACTTCCATACATCACCACTGGGAAAACCATAGCTTTTACTATACGGACCTTTGTTGGCAAGGTGATGTCTCTACTTTTTAAGTACTTGCCTAGGTTTGTCATTGCTTTTCTCCCAAGAAGCAGGTGTCTTTTAATTTCGTGGCTGCTGTCACCATCTGCAGTGATCATGGAGCCCAAGAAAGTAAAATTTCTCACTGCCTCCATTTCTTCCCCTTCTATTTGCCAGGAGGTGATGGGACCAGTGGCCATGATCTTCGTTTTTTGATGTTGAGCTTCAGACCATATTTTGCGCTCTCCTCTTTCACCCTCAAAAAAAGGTTCTTTAATTCCTCCTCACTTTCTGCCATCAAGGTTGTGCCATCTGCATATCTGAGGTTGTTGATATTTCTTCCGGCAATCTTAATTCCGGCTAGGGATTCATCCAGCCCAGCCTTTCGCATGACGAATTGTGCAGATAAGTTAAATAAGCAGGGAGACAATATACAGCCTTGTTGTACTCCTTTCCCAATTTTGAACCAATCAGTTGTTCCATATCCCGTTCTAACTGTAGCTTCTTGTCCCACGTAGAGATTTCTCAGCAGACAGATGAGGTGATCAGGCACTCCCATTTCTTTAAGAACTTGCCATAGTTTGTTCTGGGCAACACAGTCAAAGGCTTTTGCATAGTCAATGAAGCAGAAGTAGATGTCTTTCTGGAACTCTCTAGCGCATGTTTGCAATTTGGTCTCTGGTTCCTCTGTCTCTTCTAAATCCAGCTTGCACTTCTGGGAGTTCTCGGTCCACATACTGCTTGAGCCTTCCTTGTAGAATTTTAAGCATAACCTTGCTAGCGTGTGAAATGAGTGCAATTGTGCGGTAGGTGGAGCATTCTTTGGCACTGCCCTTCCTTGGGATTGGGATGTAAACTGATCTTCTCCAATCCTCTGGCCACTGCTGAGTTTTCCAAACTTGCTGGCATATTGAGTGTAGCACCTTAACAGCATCATCTTTTAAAATTTTAAATAGTTCAGCTGGAATACCATCACTTCCACTGGCCTTGTTATTTGCAGTGCTTTCTAAGGCCCATTTGACTTCACTCTCCAGGATGTCTGGCTCAAGGTCAGCAACCCCACTACCTGGGGTGTACGAGCCATCCATATATTTCTGGTATAATTCCTCTGTGTATTCTTGCCACCTCTTCTTGATGTCTTCTGCTTCTGTTAGGTCCTTACCACTTTTGTCCTTTATTATGGTAATCTTTGTACGAAATGTTCCTTTAATTTCTCCGATTTTCTTGAACAGATCTGTGGTTCTTCCCATTCTATTGTTTTCCTATATTTCTTTGCATTGCTCGTTTAAGAAAGCCTTCTTGTCTCTCCTTGCTATTTTTTTGGAAATCTGCATTCAATTTCCTGTATTGCTTGCCTTCTCTCCCCCGCTATTTGTAAGGCCTTGTTGGACAGCCACTTTGCTTTCTTGTGTTTCCTTTTCATTGGGATGGTTTTCGTTCCTGCCTCCTGTATAATGTTGCGAGCCTCCATCCATAGTTCTTCAGGCACTCTGTCCACCCAATCTAAATCCTTAAACCTGTTCCTCACTTCCACTGTGTATTCATAAGGGATTTGATTTAGATCAGCCCAGTGGTTTTTCCTACTTTCTTCAGTTTAAGCTTGAATTTTGCTATAAGAAGCTTGAAGTGAAGGCACGAGACAGGTGTTGATCAGCAAGTGAGCAATGCAGGTGCACGCTAATTGCCAAGCCCGCAGAAGCTCTTTTTATTGATACACACATGCAAACTCAAGCAGATACGTTTTGGGCTGTGACCTTTACAAATCTTCCAATCCCAAGATCGAGGGGTGGCACAAAGTTATTTTGGCACTTGTTTCCACACGTCACTTTTCCCTTGCATAATGTTTTTCTAGAAAGAGACAAAGGTCTCAAAGGACAGAGGCAGGGCATGGCAGGCTTCTGAGATCGCAAAAGAGGTTAGATACAGGCCACAATGTCCTCAGATGTTTCCGTGAGGGGGAGAATGTTTCGCACCCCAGGGTCACGCGTGCAGGCAGACTGATGCTGCCTGCAGGTGGGGGAATGTGCTCCTTCCGGACCCCACCCCCCACTCTCCGCGATATTCCTACAAAGCTGATGATCTGAGCCACAGTCAGCTCCAGGTCTTGTTTTTGCTGAGTGTATAGAGCTTCTCCATTTGGCTGCAGAGAATATAATCAATCTGATTTCGATGCTGCCCATCTGGTGATGTCCATGTGTAGAGTCGTCTCTTGTGTTGTTGGAAAAGCGTGTTTGTGATGTCCAGTTTGTTCTCTTGACAGAACTCTATTAGCCTTTGCCCTGCTTCGTTTTGATCTCCAATGCCAAACTTGCCAGTTGTTCCTTTTATCTCTTGATTCCCTGCTTTAGCATTCCAATCCCCTATAATGAGAAGAACATCTTTCTTTGGTGTCACTTCTATAAGGTGTTGTAAGTCTTCATAGAATTGGTCAATTTCAGTTTCTTCAGCACCAGTATTTGGTGCATAAACTTGGATTACTGTGATGTTAAAAGGTCTGCCTTGGATTCGTATCAAGATCATTCTATCATTTTTGAGATTGCATCCCAGTACAGCTTTCGCCACTCTTTTGTTGACTATGAGGGCTACTCCATTTCTTTTACGGGTTTCTTGCCCACAGTAGTAGATATGATGGTCATCCAAACTGAATTCACCCATTCCCGTCCATTTTAGTTCACTGATGCCCAGGATGTCAATATTTATTCTTGCCATCTCATTTTTGACCACATCCAACTTACCCAGGTTCATGGTTCTTACATTCCAGGTTCCTATGCAATATTTTTCTTTACAGCATTGGACTTTCCTTTTCACTTCCAGGCATATCCGCAACTGAGCATCCTTTCGGCTTTGGCCCAGCCACTTCATCAGCTCTGAATCTACTTGTACTTGTCCTCCGCTCTTCCTCAGTAGCATGTTGGACGCCTTCTAACCTGAGGGGCTCATCTTCCAGCGTCATAACTTTTATATGCCTATTGTCTTTGTCCATGGAGTTTTCTTGGCAGTGATACTGGAGTGGCTTGCCGGTTCCTCCTCCAGGTGGATCACATTTGGTCAAAACTCTCCACTATGACCTGTTCATCTTGGGTGCCCTGCTCGGCATAGTTCATAGCTTCTCTGAGTTATTCAAGCCCCTTCGCCACGGCAAGGCAGTGATCCATGAAGGGGACCTGGCTTAATAGATTCCTGCAAAGTGTAAACATAACTTATATTTACTGCAGCAGGGGGATTGTGTGACTTGCTTTATTGCAATATTCACTTCCTTGTGATGGCCTGGAACTGAACCACAATATCTCCGCCTGTACAATATCTCTGTTGTAACAACAACAATAGTCATTGTACTAAGGCTCCTGCATCTGCCCTGGGGCACTGGGTGGCGGTGCTGAGTCTGGCTGGGGAGCTACAGTGGAAGATGGCTATTGGAAAGGTGGGTGCTGGTCTAGGTGGACCTTTGATCTGGCCCAGCGACACTGCCCTCACCCTTCCGGTTCCTCGCCCTTGGAATCAGCTCACAGCCTTTGCAAGCATCCTGAACAAACACTATTGCAGGCTCTTTCGGCGTGGCACACATCACATGCTCTCAAGTATTTAAGCTGATTAATTACTAACCAGAAGATGGTGCCTTTCTATAATTGGAAGTTGAAAAATATTTGACTTTAAAAGGGCCCTGGAGGTTGATGAGTGAATGTCCAAATGAGTTTGCTTCTCTCGACTCATATCTTGTGCCTTAGGAAACTGTCTGGGCCAGAGAGTAAGATTCAGATTAATCAATATGACTGGTAACAGCGAAGGAGTCAAACCAAATAGAATCAGATGTTTCCTTTTCTCCTTCTGGAAGAGAAAATTGGACCGTTCCCATTAAGATATCAAGCACCTGAAATATTTAACAGCCTTAATGTCATAGAGGCAGGTGGATTATCCTCTGCTGTGTGGACGTGGAATGGAAAACTCAATAATTCATCCTACTGCCTGGTCTCTTGGCTTTCATAAAAGGGGTAGGGATTTAAAGGTTTTTTCTGGCTAGGCTGTTGAGAGCCAGTGTAGTTTAGCAACCAGGGATTCCTGAGCTAAGGTGTGGAGTGTGAGGCCACAGGGCTGGCTTCAAGTCCTTGCTCTGCCAGGAACTTTGCTGGGTCATCCTGACAGCTATCAGCCTAACCTGTGCACAGTAATACACACAAGATGAGAGGAGCGTGACTTCACTCCTGCATGTGTCATTAAGGCTGCAATCCTACTTGCACTTACCTGGAAATAATCCTAATTGAACTCAATGCAGTTGAACTCAAGTCAGTGTCATGCAATGCAAGCTCAGTGCAATGTAAACTTGATGCAATTGAATTCAATGGATAATCCATTATGGGAAACATATATCAGACTGTATGGTTTGTTTGTTTGTTTGTTTGTTTGTTTGTTTGTTTGTTTGTTTGTTTTTACAGTATTTATAGGGCACCCTTTGACAACCTCTCATAGTGACTTGCAACATAAAACAAACAAGTTAAAATTCAGTTACTATAACAATAACAATAAAATAGCAATACAATGGAAATGCTTTTTTAAATAAACATCATCATCATCATCATTAGAATTTATGTACTGCCCAACAGACATTGAATTGTGAGTCTGAAATTTGTCCCACCCCAATTTATCACTCAGATTTTGACATCAAAATTTAAAATCTCTCCCTCCCACCCCCACCCTCCACCCCCCATTCAAGGGAGTATTTTCTGATGGGGTGGATGAATGAATGGAATTAGTAGAAGTCAGGAGTAGGAAACCTGTGACCCTCCAAATGTATCCAACATCCATCATCCCCAGCCAGCATGTCAATGGTCTGGGGTGATGGGAGTTGGAGTCTAGTGACATCTCGACAGGCAGGGGTCCCCCATCCCTAGTGTGGATCCTTAGCATCCCCAGTGCATGGGCATCAGACAGGACCATTAGACCATTCTATAGGAGATTACTCGTTACATCCAGGCATGCTACTTCTGCAGCTCCTGCCCATTCACATGTCCAACGTCTCCCTTCCCACCTGTTGGGGAAACTGTGAATGAAGGTGCAGAAACCCAAATTTCCTTCAAGCTGGAATCAACCCAGCTTCCCTATCCCTAGTATAAATTTACAAGATGCAACTGCAAAGCAGCAGTTAGATATTGAATTCTACTACACAGTGTTAAGAGTTGTCAAATACCGATTGATGCTTGTCCAAAAACTGTCCAATATTAAGTGCTACCAAATGTTGGCTATCAAACACTGCAAATGTTTGACTGCAAAACCATCAGGTGTAATGCTGCAGTAGAATGTCAAATAGTTTCTAAATATCTGCATGATATATTCAGATAATATTCACCACCAATATTTGAGGATGAGAATTTGGATGTGATGTATTCATGTGAGTTATTTCAGCTCTGGAAGTAGTGATTTTTCTCTGAATGTGCTTGGCACTTGGCATTATGACATCAGAGCTAAAATGTTCCAGGATTCTTTTGCCCACTAAAGAGGGGAGATTGTTAAATCCCAAGACAGCCATTTGTCTAGAAACTCTGCCTTTTTTAGAAACAGAAAACCAATCCAGTGGTGGGTGTCAA
Organism: Podarcis filfolensis; assembly: GCF_964270895.1. Taxonomy (NCBI): domain Eukaryota; kingdom Metazoa; phylum Chordata; class Lepidosauria; order Squamata; family Lacertidae; genus Podarcis; species Podarcis filfolensis. The sequence continues at coordinate 838,373 of NC_139611.1, read as the reverse complement.
AAAACAGAAGCCTGTTAAGAATCCTAAGGAACATTTGGGGCTTATACTGTAGCAACTGGCAAAAGATCTCTGTGAAAAGGTAAAGTCACATAGGTTGGGCAAGATGCCTGAGGAACATCAAAGTTTATTACACTGCCTTAAACCACACTGGATCATTGGTGCATCTAGCTCAGTATAAGAGCATAAGAAGAGCCTGCTAGATGAGACCAATGGATCATCCAGCACAGCACTCTCTTCTGACAGTGGTCACCATCTTCTGCACAGGTCAATATCCTTCTTAAGCTGTGGTGCCCATAACTGGACACAAGACTCAAGGTGTGGTCTGACCAAGGCAGAATAAAACAGTACTATTACTTGCCTTGATCGGGACACCATACTTTCGTTGATGCAGCCTAGAATTGCATAAGCCTTTTTTCTTTTCTTTTCTGCTGCCAGGTATCCCCCCAGCCTATATTTACACAACTGATTATTTCTGCTTAAGTGCAGAACCTTCTCCAGTAAGGAGAAACAACCTCCCAGAACCTGGCCTGGTCTCCAGAAACAAGAGCCTCAAAAACTAAAAAGGAAAGATGCTCACCTGCAAGATCTGCGATTTCAAGAGAATGAAGATGAGGACCTTTTCTCCGTGGAAGAAAATACCTTAATTAGGCAATTTTGCCATTTTCCATCTCCAATACAAACTGAAATATTAGAAAGACTAGATTTGCTAAGAGTTAAGCTGGCTGGGAGAGATATAAATAAGGAAATTAATGTGGACGCCCACAATAAGGACCAGACTTCCTATAATTTGAACCCTATACAAGAACAAAACCCAGCGGCCTGTCGGCCACGTTACCTTCAGACAATGGCTGAGATTAACCTACCTCCAATCAAGGAAGCCCAGCACACTGAAGAGAACACTACACCACCTCCAACAAGGAGAACCATCCCCAAGGTGAACTCACCAGGCTCTTGGGACAAGCTGAGGTACCTAGACGAGGCAGAATTAGGCCATAATCAGGTACCGGAAGAATACTTACGGAAAGAGATAACACACTTCAAAGGCCCGGTGACCTCTAATGTCAGTATTCAACACTTAACAGCCGAAACTATAGAACACTTGGCTAGTTTGCCATGTATGGAGAGTAATGGGCTGGCTCATAAAAGAGTAATCCCTAAAAGCACCTTGGGAAATAATTGACAAAGATCAGACCAGAGGCAAACACCAGCCGGCTCTCTATCTCCGCGGAAACTCGACATCATTAGGTATAAACAGACTCAATCCTCACTCACAAATCAAGAAAAAGCAGTTCCTTCCTTTAAAGACGCATCCAATCCTTCCCAGAGCCTCAAAATTAACGGCTGGGCGACAAAGTGAATGGATCCTGAGGCAATAAACTTCATCTCTTCTTTTGATATTGTGTGCCTTCAAGAGACCTGGTCCCAACAAAGTATCGCTCTCCCTAATTATTGCTCCTTTAGCTCCTGTGCTCGTAAACTAACCAACAGGGGTCGCCCCCAAGTTGGCCTCGCCTGTCTTATTTCAACCAACTTATCCCTCACTATTTGCGAGGAAATTAAATCTTCCCCTTACTTTCTCACTATAAAGATCCATCTTCCAAAGACCAAAAGCCCATGGTTGATAACTACAGTATATCTGCCCCCAGTAATCAATGATTTCAACCGCAATGAAAGGTGGTCTGAACTTTCGTCTTGGCTCCATGACCTCCAAATAACTCACCCAGGACTTCCCCAAATCCTCTTAGGTGACTTTAATGCAAGAATAGGTCCCAACGACGATGATATATTATCTCCCGCAGCACTCTTGGACAATCCCCTGCAGTCCCCCCTGGGGAAACAGATGCTGTCTTGATCCTGTAACAAATGCGTTGGGGAGGCTGATGGCCCAATTGGCCATGGAAAATGATCTTTGCATCGCGAATGGTAACATCACTCCCTTGTCCTCGCAGCAGTTAACGTGCATCACTTCCCGGGGAACCAGTGTGGTCGACTATATCTTATTGACGCCGGAGCTATTCTCAATTTCTACAAAAATGGAAGTGGCTGAATATTTTGGTGGTGACCACCTCCCATTGACTCTATTGTTAAACCTAATAGAGCCATTTTCAGCCCCCTCAAACTATAGTTCCACGGCACAAAGTCACCCAGTATACAAAACAAAGAAATGGACAAGCCTCAGTTCCTCTCTTGCCCTGGACATACAAAAATCATTTGATATGTCTGCTGTTCCTTCTGACCCAATTCTGCCCGCTGACCAATATCGGAAATTAATTGATGCTTTCTCAACAACTTTCACAACCACCACCTCGCCTATCCACCAACGCCTCTTCTCTGAATCACCTTGGTTTGACAAGGAATGTAAAGCCCTTAGAAGGCGAATTAGGAAAATGGTCAGAATCATCAAATTTTCCAACGACCCCCAAACCCGTGTAAAGCTCATAGATATTAAAAGGACATACAGAAACATGATTCATTGCAAGAAACAGCAGCACATCCTAGAGGCTTGGTCCACTCTTCGTTCGGCTGTAGAAAGGCATGACTCCCGCTCCTTCTGGCGCTTAGTTAGACCTTCGGCACCACTCAATTCAGCTACCCAGATCTCCGCTGATGAATGGATTGCCTATTATTCAACCAGTTTCGCCTCTCCAAATCATCTCATAGATCTCCTTCACCCCCCGTCGGACTTCTGTTCCTGTTCTCTTAGTCCCACTTCTTCAATAAACTTTACCTCAACTCGCATCTTCAACATCATAATGTCCATGCGAAGGAATAAGGCCCCCGGCCCAGACATGGTCCCGTTGGACCTCTTCCTGACTGATCCTCTTTGGTGGAGCGAACAGCTGACTCCAATATTCACCGCTATCTCCTCCGCCCTAGACATCCCCGACTCCTGGAGAGAAGCTATAATAGTTCCGATCTTCAAAGGCGGCCAGCCAAACATCCCTAGGAACTATCGCCCCATTAGTTTATTATCTATTCCAGGGAAAATATTTGCCGCTGTTTTACTGGAAGAACTTCTTTCATGGGTCCAGGAGAGGAACATTCTACTGCTAGAACAGATTGGCTTCCGAAAGTCAGCATCAACCATGGACCACTGTCTAACTCTTTATCACCTTGCCAGTAAATACACTGCACCAAGGCAAGGCCACTTATTTGCCGCTTTCATGGACCTGGAGGCTGCCTTTGATTCCATTCCTAGGCAGAGATTATGGTCCAAACTTGCCCATCTGGGAATTGATCCGCACCTCCTCTCCCTAATTATTTCCCTTTATTCAAACACCACAGCTTGCGTCCGAAGTGGCCCCAACGGCTCCCTTACCACTCCATTCCCAACGGCCAAGGGCGTCCGACAAGGTTGTCTCTTGGCCCCTTTACTGTTTAATCTCTATCTTCATGATGCAATTTCCCCTTTGAAGCTAGCAACTAAGTATCCACCTCACTTAGCAGGTCACCCCGTTGCTTCCCTTTTCTATGCAGACGATGCCGTCATCTTATCCAGAACAGCTGCGGACCTAGCAAATGCAGTTAATGCATTTATCGCCTATTGTAAGGCGGAAGCTCTTAATATTAATTATAAAAAATCGAAAGTCCTTCACTTCACTCGTTCTCGCAAACTCAAGCTGGAGCCGCTTAAGATCACAGGTGGCTACTTAGAAAAGGTAAAAGCCTTTAAATATCTAGGCTTAATATTCACTTATAATCTCTCCTGGACTACCCATCTACAATCTGCCTTTTTCGCCGCAACCACGACCTCCAATGCCATTGTCCGATTTTACCACCAGAAGGGCGGCAAACACCTTCCAGCAGCAATTCAAATATTTAATGCCAAAGTTGTTCCTAAACTATTATATGGCTGTGAAGTATGGACTACAGCAATATCAGGTAACTTGGATCGCCCACTTCATATGTTTCTGAGATCTCTTTCCGGTGTCCCGAGATGCGTCTCAGGTGCAGCCTTACGACTTGAGTTTGCCCAGCCCTCAATTGTAAAACGAGCATGGTGTCGAGCCATTTCCTATAGCTCCCACCTACTAGCATCGGATGCTCGAATTAGAGGTGGTTTTTCCAATCTGATCCTAAGAGATATTCATAATTCCCCTTGGAAAACTACAATCAACCTCAAACTCCGCTCTCTTTTTAATCTGAATTGCAAAACTGTTCTTAAATTAGAGTGTATCAGTCCGGCGGCCCTACCTTCAATTAAAAAGAAGTTACAGCTACTTGACTTCTCTAACACAGCTGCCGATGCAAGAGGGCCGTGTTCAGGCCTAGCCCTAGCTATTCCTCCCCCTGAAGGAATCCCTCTATACTGCTTCACAATTTCTTCGGAGGCTAAGCGAAGGGCCTTTACCTGTGCCCGTCTCAACTGTTTTCCTACAGCAGTTCTGTCGGGTCGTTATTCCAGAGTCCCCATCGCAAACAGAACATGCAACTGTAATGACTCGGCTCTGGAGACTATGGAACATGTAATGCTCTTCTGTCCCAACTGGACAGATGAAAGATCTCGGTTTTTAACTCCTCTCATGAACAAGCTTCATCTCCCAATCCAGCCCTGGATAGTGTCCCTCTTTTTGCAGGATTCTGATTGTTGGATTACCGAGATGACAGCTAACTTCCTGCTCAGTGTGATGAAGAGGAAAGCGGCACTAACTTCTTTTTCAACACCACAGCTGTAGTCGATACGCTGCACAATCGAACGAAGTTCCAAGTAGCTTTATAGTACAAGGACAATGGAGCTAGGACAAATCTGAGGAGCTGAAGGACCCCTTTAATGATCCTCCTCCAGCCTCAGCAGTTTTTTGTCTTTTTATTCTTGAACTATCGGTCACTCGATGTTTTAAATCCCCTGTTGTTTCTGTTATCTCCTCCCCCCCCTTTAAGTATTTGCCCAGGACGATATCTACCTTTACCTCCCCACCCCCATTTTATGTTATGCTGTTATTTCTATGTATATCATGCTATGGCCACACGGCTAATGCAATAAAATCTAATAAAAACCTTACATTTGTCCCTATTGAAATTCATTTTGGAGAACTGGGCCCAAACTAGCAGTCTATTAAGCTCATCTTGAATTCTGAGATATTAGTTATCCCTCCCAGTTTGGTGTCGTCTGTAAATTTGATGAGCATTCCCTCAATTCCTTAATCCAAGTCACTTATAAGGATGTCAAACAACAACAGGCCCAAGACACAACTCTATAGTGTTTCACCCCACTTGTCACCTTTTTCCAGGATGACGAGGAACCATTGGAGAGCATTTTTTGAGTTTAGTCAGTTAACCAGCTGCAAATCCATCTAACAGTAACATCAACTAGCTCACATTTTACCAGCTTCTCTACAATAATATCATGTGGTACTGTGCTTTAGCTGAGATTCCTGCATTGCAGGGGGTTGGGCTAGATGCTCCAACTGCACAATTCTATAATTCCATGGTTGTATTGAAATCAAGATAACTCTATATCCACAGCATTTCCCTGATCCACCAAGCTTGTAACGCTATTCTTTTAAAAAGAAGTAAGATTAGTCCGGCAAGATTTGTTTTTAGGAAATCCATGCTGGCTCTTAGTAATCACTCTTACTAATTTCTAAATGCCCACAGACCAACTGTTTATTTACGGTATCTGTTCTAGAACCTTACCTGGTATTGATGTCAAGCTCACCAGTCAATAGTTACCTGGGTCTTCTCGCTCCCCTTCCCCCTTTTTTCAAGATGGGTATGACATTTGCCCGCTTCCACTTTACAGGGACCTCACTTATTCTCCAGGAATTCTCAAAGATCATAAACAGAGACTTCGAGATTATATGCGCAAGCTCCGTTAGACCCTTGGATGCAGTTCATCAGGGCCTTCATTCTAAGTAGCTTGGTGTTCCCTTATCACCTCTTTTCCTGTCTTGGACTGCAGCTCCCTCCTTGCCTCATTTATTCTGTTATCACCAGGTTTGGCACTGCTTTCCTTTTGGGAGAAAACAGAGGCAAAGTAGGTGTTGAACTGCTCCACTTTCTCTCTGTTACCCGATAGCATTTCTCCTACTAATAGAGAACCTACTATTTTCTTGTTCTTCCACCCTTTTTTATTATTTTAAACCTCTCTTGCAAGTCTGAGCTTATTCTGAGCTTTAGTGCACCTGATCTTCTTCCTCCAAGTGTATCTCCCCTAAAGGCAGAGCTTGATCCTTTGCTTGTAACATTTACGAATGCAGTTCTGGCTTCCTTTGGCAGGGAACAGAAGGAATTATAAATATTTTATTATTAAGGTTGCCTCTGGATGGTCTGGAGCTTCTGCATGGAAGATTGGTACTTTCATGTCCATTGCTAGTTAGTGAGATGTTTTTTAAAATGTAAATGGTATTATATTCCTCGGCAATCTTAAACAAAACTCTTAAGAAAGAATTGATAGGGGATTAAAGGATTTCCCAATTTGCAAGTTATTTCTAACACATCTTGCTTAGCAGAAACAGCTGTCAAGGCTGCAAGTTATATAACCTATGAAAGTTTTTAAAAGTTGGGACCAAATTCCCTCTTAACTAAATATATCCTGGTCTTTTTTGCCCCTGTTCTTGGCATTTAAGTATCCAAGGCTCCAGGCAGCTGCTTTAAGCAGCTTGTGTCAATTTCAAAGGCTTAGTAGTTGAGCTTAACCAGTCTTTAACAGCTATTCAAAAGCTAAAGAGGCAGCCGGGATGATAGAACATCACAGCTCCTAACCATTTATAAAAGCTCCTGTCATGCAGATTAAGTCAGAATTTGGAAAGGGTGGGGCTGAAATCTTTTCTCTTGGCTATAAATGTTTCTACTTCAGGGATGCAGTTTTGGGGTTCAGGTGAGCAGGGGCTCCTCACTGTCATGAAGGTTTGGAAATTCTGCATTTCCTCACAACACTGAATGCATCAACTCTTGTCTGACCTTTGGCCATTGAGCCAAGTGCAGCCTGCAGGTTCCTCTATGCACTAGGAAGTTTTTGGGTTCTCTTAGTTTCTCATTTATCCAGACTTAAATTCAGTTGTCCACATTTCCACACCCATTTGCAAATTCTTCTTTTTAAAAAATCATGAAAATTTGTCAGCATTTTTGTGAGAATTTTTCTTAATAAACAAAAGTTTTCTTTTTTACAAAAATATTTGTATTTGAAATTAAAATGAACTGTAATGCTTGGTTCTTTTGTATGTCTTACCTAATGAATGCATTTTTATATGCAATTTTGCCTAGTACACTCATTTTTGCAATGCAGTTTCCCTTAATATAATGCATTTTATGTTATTTTCACTAATATATGCATTTTTACGCACACTTTAATTTAGCATATGCATTTATGCTTATTTGTCACTGCAAAATTGTGAATTTCGAAGGATGACTGGTTTACTTTTTCTAGAAAAGTAGCACTGAATGCAGCCGACTGCACAAAGCTAAGAGCCCCACCCATCACTCCTGCTTCTGCCTCGGGGGCCCCTTTCCACTCGCCACCAGCCCATCGCCAGGTTCCCTATGGGGAAATGCAGCCCTTGGGCTGAAAAAGTTCCCATCCTTGGCATGATGAGCAGGCGCTCCTGAAGTTTTGGAGAGCCCTGCTCCCATTTGAGCCCCTGCATGCGCCCTGGAGCCCCTAGGAGAGGATGGTTAAGGTATGCTGAAATATCAAGAACATGTTTAAAAGGCTGGTGGCTGGTGCCCATTGGGGCTGGCTGGGAGGGGAGTCAGGGAGCCTGAGCAGTCAGTGGAGCCAGGGCCAAAGACTGGCAGAGCCAACTCATTCTGCTTTTGTTCCCCTGGCTGACACTAAGACTATGGAGTAAGAAGGGGAGAGGAGGACCTCCTCCCCTCGAGAAGGCAGGCAGGTGGGTGTTGTCTGAGGGCAGGCTGAGGTTTGGGTTTGGGGGGCAGTGCCCCATTCATTTTAATGAATCAGACTTCACTGCCCTTTTGAGCCGATTGCTAGAGAAGCTGGGAACGAGGGTCTTTTTGCTCCTAGCACACAAGCAGTGAATTGAGTTTGTGCTTAGTGCTGCCCTCTGACTTCTGCTAAGCCCTGCCCTGGTGAGCAGAATTTCTGGTTTCTGTAATAACAACCAAGCAAAGCTTAGGAAGGGCTGCACATTGGGGCCTTTTTAGCTTAGAAAAAAGGCAGGTAAGAGGAGGGCATGATATGCATACTGGATAAAGAAACGTTTTTCTTCTTCTCATACTTTTCATAATACTACAACTTGGGGCCATCCAAGGAAAGTGAATGATGAAAGATTCGTAACCATCAAAATAAAGCACTGTGGAACTCCCTTCCCCAGGAGGCAGTGCTGGCCACTTTGCATGGCCTTAGAAGAGGATGAGACAAGGCTACCCAGTGGCTATAAACAAAGGGTGTGTGAACCAGGCTTAAGATTCTATTTTTATCTGTAACTTGGGGAATCAGTGTGATCTATTTCCAAGCCATTATATAGCTTTCCAGTTCTGCTTGTTATCTGAGACTAAATTAGATCGGTTAAAAACCGAGTTCTGTTGCTCCTCCTTATAATGGGGAATCTAAAAATGGTTGTAACGTTTTTCCTTTGCACAGCAGGAAATGACATTTGCAGGCATAGATGTCCCACCAGAGTGGACCAAGGCTGCTAGATTGTAGTCAGATATATCCAGGGTATTTTTTGCATGGCATCGTTAAAGTTTGAAATATTATTTATTTTTTAAAAAGAAAAAAAAAGGTCTTCCTTATTTTCTGCCAGATGTCAATGCAATTTGCAGGCATGGTTACCTCTTCTGAGGGGAAGAAGCTGCAAGGTTTAGAATGATGGCTGCAGAGGCGATCCCTCGGTGGTAGACTTTAATACTGGGCGACTCGCAATCGTGTGTTAAAAACAACACAGCATTAAATATTTAAAAACTTCCCTAAACAGGGCCGCCTTCAGTTGTCTTTTAAAAGTAAAATAGTTGTTTATTGCCTTGACATCTGCTGGGAAGGCGTTCCACAGGGCAGGGACCACTACCGAGAAGGCTCTCTGCCTGGTTCCCTGTAACCTCACTTCTCGCAAGGAGGGAACCGCCAGAAGGCCCTCGGTGCTGGATCTCAGTGTCCAGGCTGAATGACGGGGGTGGAGACACTCCTTCAAATGATATATAATGACTTCAAAAAATGTTTAAGACAACTTCCGTTAAAAAACCAGAAGTTTTCTTATTAGGAATAATAGGAGATGAAATACCAAAGGACTTGAAAAGACTATGTATGCATTGACAGTCGCAATAATGCTTCTCGTCCAGAAATGGAAGGAAGAGAAAGTCCCAACCAAGGAAGAATGGATAACTAAGATGATGGATTATGCCGAAATGGCAAAAATGACCATGAAGATCAGACACCAAGATGATAAGAAATTCAGTAAAGAGTGGGGGAAAATTATAGAGTACCTTAAAGATCACTGCAGATATTTAAAAACGTTAGCAGGATTGTTATAACACTTATAATGTAATAAGACTAAAGTTAAAAATGGATATAAAATGAATTTGAAAAATGTAATTACATGCAGTAAAAAGAATAAATATTGGAAACCAGGGGTGGGGTGGGGGAAAGTCCGGGGATTCAAGTAATCTCAGATGTGTAAAAAATTGAAAATGATTTAAATGCATAAGAACACTGTCAAAAATGAATATATATGTTGGAAATAAACACATGTTGTTGTTTAGTCATTTAGTCATGTCCGACTCTTCATGACCCCATGGACCAGAGCATGCCAGGCACTCCTGTCTTCCACCGCCTCCCGCAGCTTGGTCATGCTGGTAGCCTCAAGAACACCATCCAACCATCTCGTCCTCTGTCGTCCCCTTCTCCTTTTGCCCTCAATCTTTCCCAACATCATTCTTCCAGGGAGTCTTCTCTTCTCATGAGGTGGCCAAAGTATTGGAGCCTCAGCTTCACGATCTGTCCTTTCAGTGAGCACTCAGGGTTGATTTCTGTCAGGGAACTGCCATCGGAACTAGAGGAGGAGGCGAGGTCCTACAACGATGCTGGAGAGGGGCCAAGCAGGGAGAGAGGCAAATCTCCTGTTGGGGAAGAAAATCAGCGCTACACCAGGGATAGAGGGGGGCCAATGGGGGAAGCAGAGAGCAGGCTCTGGGACTCTTCACTGGACACCAGCGGGGAGAGCACAGATCCTCCGCTACCCACGCCCTCCCTGCGCAGAAGACTTCCGCACAGGGAGAGTAGGAGGAGACTGGGCGTCAAACAACTTTTATGTTGGAAAAGGTTTAAGAAACGCCCACTGACGGATTCTGCCAGCGACTGAACAGCCACGGAGTGGATGGCTGTCCAGCGAGAAATGGTTTAACCAGCCAACCTAGCCCAGAGCGGCAGCTATTTACGCACAAGCAACCCCTAAAGCCATTACAATTTCCTTCAGAATGGAGAGGTTTGATCTTCTTGCAATCCATGGGACTCTCAAGAGTCTCCTCCAGCACCACTATTCAAAAGCATCCATTCTTCAGCGATCAGCCTTCTTTATGGTCCAGCTCTCAATAAAAATAGGAGTGGTCCCCCAAAAAGACTGGGGTGGAGAAAATCACCCCAGGAAGGACATGTTACTCCAAGGGTCTTTCAGGGGAGTGGGCTTCCACTCCCACCATGGACTTTTCAGGGTGCAGCCTTTTCTACAGGACAGTGAAAGCTCTCTCCAACAACCGGCATTGTGCTGGTGAATCATGGATTCCCTGGGAAAACCTGACCTAGGGGAAACATCACCTCTCAGCAAGAGCTCGGTTTCCTCAAGACTTCTCCCCCCATCAACCACCAGGGAATGTTGGGAATGCATGGAGAGAGAGAGAGAGAGTGAGAGAGATCTTCACTGACTTGTGGGAGGGGCAGGGGCATATATATGGGGGGAAAGCAGCATAGATTCATGTGAAAAATGAATGCCATTTCAAATGCTTATTTCAGCATCCATCCCTCAAATCCCCTTAACCTTAATGTCCTGTGAAGATCATTAGCTGTGATTAAAACCTAGACCTGCCTAACCAAAGGCCTTTCAGAACATGATATACAGTACAGTGGTACCTCGCAAGACGAATGCCTCGTAAGACGAAAAACTCGCAAGACAAAAGAGTTTTTCATTTTTTGAGGTGCTTCGCAAGACGAATTTCCCTATGGGCTTGCTTCGCAAGACGAAAACATCTTGCAAGTTTGTTTCCTTTTTCGTAAAACCATTAATACCCAGGGTGCATTGCTTGAAGAGATGCAGTTGCGACTTGACTTCGAGGAGCAACTCATAGCACGCGGTGTGGTAGCCTTTTTTGAGGTTTTTGAAGACTTTGGTGATTTTTGAAGCTTTTCCAAAACTTCTTTTGCAGCCATTTGGTAAGTTAAACTTTTTAAACTTTTTTGGGGGGTTTTGGATTTTGGGTTGGGGTGTTTGGAATTCAAGGACTTGGTGTTGGGGAGGGGTTTGCAAGAATCTGGAAGCTTGTTTTTTTTTTTTCCTGCATTTTAATGATTTTTTGTGATCATTGGGCCACTCTGCTGTTTTTTTTAAAAAAAAATCTGGGTTTGAATTTCTGTGTGGTGGCTGGCTGGGGGAACAATTGAGGAGGGGTTTGCAAGAATCTGGAAGCTTGGTTTTTTTTTTCTGCATTTTTATGATTTTCTGTGACCATTGGGCCACTCTGCTGTTTTTTTTTTAAAAAAAATCTGGGTTTGAATTTCTGTGTGGTGGGTGGCTGGGGGAACAGTTGAGGAGGGGTTTGCAAGAATCTGGAAGCTTGTGTGTTTTTTCTGCATTTTTATGATTTTCTGTGACCATTGGGCCACTCTGCTGTTTTTTTAAAAAAAATTCTGGGTTTGAATTTCTGTGTGGTGGGTGGCTGGGGGAACAGTTGGGGAGGGGCTGGGGGAACAGTTGGGGATGGGTTTGCAAGAGTTGGGGAGGGGCTGGGGGAACAGTTGGGGAGGGGTTTGCAACAGTTGGGGAGGGGCTGGGGGAACAGTTGGGGAGGGGTTTGCAACAGTTGGGGAGGGGTTTGCAATTTCTGTGTGGTGGGTGGCTGGGGGAATAGTTGAGGTTTTTGAAGACTTTGGTGATTTTTGAAGCTTTTCCAAAACTTCTTTTTTTTAAAATGAATATTTATTAAATTTTCCAATTTTATATAAACACAAAAAGAAAAAGAAAAAGAAAAATAGAAAAAGAAAAAGAAAAATAAGAGAAAGAAAAAGAAAAATTGAAAGAGAAAAAGAAAAATACTTCTTTTGCAGCCATTTGGTAAGTTAAACTTTTAAAACTTTTTTGGGGGTTTTGGATTTTGGGTTGGGGTGTTTGGAATTCAAGGACTTGGTTCTGGGTTTGAATTTCTGTGTGGTGGGTGGCTGGGTGCTTTTGAATTTTTTGGATGTGAAGCACTGATTTTTTTGGGGGGGGTTGTGAAGGTAGGAGCTGTGCTGCCATGGGACCCAAGAAGACTGCTGCTGCAGAGGCCGGCGAGAGGAAGAAGGAGAAGGTTACGCTGGAAATGAAGAAGGAAATCATCCGGAAGCACAACGGTGGAATGCATGTGACAGACCTCGCCAGGGAGTACGGGAGGAATCCATCGACCATCGGGACCATCCTGAAGATGAGGGAGAAGATCCTTGCGACTGGTGCAGCCAAGGGAGTCACCAGGATCGTGAAGAACCGCCCAGCTGTTCTGGAGGAGGTGGAGAAGTTGCTGCTCATCTGGTTAGAAGAGAAGCAGCGTGCAGGGGACACAGTGACTGAGGCCGTCTTTTGTGAGAAGGCCAAGGCCTTGCATGCAGGCCTCGTCCGGGAACAGCCAGGAACCTCAGGCGAGCCAGAAGTCTTCAAGGCAAGCAGAGGCTGGTTTGACCGGTTCAAGACAAGATCTGGAATCCACAGCGTGGTCAGGCATGGAGAGGCTGCCAGTTCTGATGTTCCTGCGGCTGAAGACTTTGCAGCAGAGTTCCTGGAGGTTGTGAAGACGGACGGCTACGTTCCAAGCAGGTCTTCAACTGCAACGAGACCGGGCTGTTTTGGAAGAGAATGCCCAAAAGGACTTTCATCACTCAGGAGGAGGCCAAGTTGCCTGGCCACAAGCCCATGAAGGACCGCCTGACCCTGCTCTTCTGTGCCAACGCAAGCGGCGACCTGAAGATCAAGCCCCTGCTGGTGTACCCACGGGCCTTCAAGAAACACAAGGTCGACAAGGAGCAGCTGAGTGTCATGTGGCGATCCAACAGTAAAGCTTGGGTCACACGTGTGCTGTTTGTGGACTGGGTCAATCTTGCTTTTGGCCTTGCTGTCAAACAGTACCTGCTGGACAACGACCTGCCGCTGAAGGCTTTGCTTCTGATGGACAATGCTCCTGCTCATCCTAAAGGCCTTGAGGAGGACTTGTTGGAGGAGTTCAGCTTCATCAGCATCATGTTCCTGCTGCCTAACACCACACCACTGCTCTAGCTGATGGATCAGCAGCTCATTGCCAATTTCAAAAAACTCTACACCAAGGAGCTTTTCAGGCGATGCTTGGAGGTGACTGATTGCACTAACATCACCCTGCGGGAATTCTGGAAGGACCACTTCGACATCATCACCTGCTTGAAGATGATCACCACGACCTGGAACGGGATCAGCCAGAGAAATTTGAATTGCGCTTGGCGCAGCCTGTGGCCGGACTGTGTGGCACCAAGTGACTCTGATGCACCAGAGTCAACAGTGGTGCAGGACATTGTTTCCTTGGGGAGGACCATGGGCCTGGAGGTCACAGAGGAGGACGTCAGCGAGCTGGTGGAGGAGCACGACCACGAGCTGACCACCCAGGAGCTGGTCAAACTGCAGGCAGAGGCTGCACAGGAGCAGGCCTCGCTGGAAGAGGAGGAAGCAATTGAGGAACGGCTGTCCTCCAAAGAACTGAGGGACATTTGCCTGAAGTGGAAGGATGTGCAGGCTTTTGCACAGCGGCACCACCCTGACAAGGACCTGGCACATGACCTTGTGAACACTTTTGATACGAGGGTCATGTCGCCTTTCAGGGAGGTGCTGAAAAGGCGGATGAAGCAGCAGACCATGGACAGGTTCTTCAGCAAGAAGCAAAGAGTGGAAGAGGAACCTTCTTCGAGTTGTCTCCCAGAGTCTTAGAAAATGTACTGTACACTTTGTTGATTTTTAAATGTTTTTCTGTCATGTTTAGCAACTTAATTTATTGTTCCTTCAATTTTTGAAATGCTCTTTACAGTATGTGTGAGCACTTAATAAACTCTTGTTGTACCAAATTTGGCTTTGTTTGGACTTTTTTTGACCATAGGAACGCATTAATTGAATTTCAATGCATTCCTATGGGATTTCGTGCTTCGCAAGACGAAAAATTCGCTAGACGAAAAAACTCGCGGAATGAATTAATTTCGTCTTGCGAGGCACCACTCTTATAATGAAATTAAGAGCTATGGCCCTTTCCCATCTTTAATTGTTCTGCTGGAAGTGTATTGTACTTTGGTATGGTCAGGAAACAGCAAAACTGCATTGCAATGGAAATAAAGGGCCCAGGAGGTTTGGTTTGGATGCAACTTGAACCTCTTCCTCTATTGGACGATCTCTGTAGGGATGCATTTGGGAACCTTTGCTATTATTAGATTCCTATTAGGCCAGGAATTTCCCCTCTTCCTCCTCCTCCCTGCTTTAGGTGTTTCCAGTGATGGCATACTGCTTTGCGACAATTGTAAGCAGTTCCATTCCTGTTCTAAACCTGTGCATACTGTTGCTTTATTCCCATGCATCACGCAGTGGGTGTAACAGCAACTTAGAACTGCAGTACTGTAAAAATGCACTGTAAATGGTACAGCCAATCTCTGGTCTTTCTTTTCATTATAATGAATGGTGCAATTGGAGCTGGCCCAACGCACTTGGCTCTTGTGCAGTTGAGGGCAGGGCAAGGCAAAGCAAAGGCAAGCAGCAGCAACTGGCTGCTTAAAACTGCCAACACATATGATTCCAGAAGCTTGCATGCATATCAGGAATTGTCACATGATCTGCTCTAGGCTATTGATGCAAAGAGGCTTCCTCAGCTGATGTGATTCGCGTCTCCTCCTTTGGGCAGAGCTAGGTGGTGGTGCATAGACTGAATCCTGGCTTAATCACTGAGGTCATTAGTCTAATGCAGGGTGGCCAATGTGCTGCCCAGGGGTGGCTGTCCTGCTTCGCCACCTGAGGTGAAATGGGAATTGCTGCCTCCTGGCCCTGCCTGCCGTGCACCTGCTGCTGCACCCCAGTTCTTGCCAAATTTGGCAGGAGCTGGGGTGCTCCTCCAAGTGTTGCTGCTTGTTGGAATGCCTCCCTTTCGGCAGCGGAAGCAGTGGGGCGGGCAGGTCATGCGCCACCTTTGGCTCTTCCGCCGCCTGAGGCAGGCAGTTTGCCCTGTATCATTGGTGGGCCGGCTCTGGTGGTGCCTGGAGGGTATTGGGATATTTGGGATCACAAGTCCCACCAACCCTAACCATTGGCCATGTGATAGATGGGGCTGATGGGAGACATAGTCCACACCCTCTGGAAGGCACCACTTTGGCTATCCCTGGTGGGGTTGAGCATGGCAGGCACAATTAAGTTTTTGAAATGGTAGGTATGAAGTATCTCACCCGCCTTCTCAATCCTTTTTTTTAAAGAAAAATCCTTGAATTGTTTCAATTTAGCTTTGGAATTTTGCTTTAGGTAAAACTCAGTAGCAGCTGGGATTGGGGTTCATAGTCATGTACCCCTTCATTATCTCTCTTTCTCTCCCTCCTTCTCTTTCTGTGTGTGTGTGTGTCCTTGCATAAACTCAGTTCCTTTTGGTGCACAGCTTATAAAATGCTTGTCAGATTGGCATGCTCTCAAATTTTGCCAACATGACATAATTGACTTTGATTCTCCAGGCTGTGTTGAGGGAATTCCTTGTACTGTACAATAGATTTTGCTATCTGCACTTTTGCTACTGCAAATCCTTGCTCACTATCACCAAGTATCCATTGGCCTGCCCCCAGGGGATTGCAATTTGTTTGTCTTGTTCTTGGCTTCCTGCAATGCCAAACACAGCAACAGTCCTGTCCCTTTTAAACCCCACCTGCATTCCTCCCCCCCCCCACTCTTAATAATAAAATGTTAAAGAGGATCAGAGAGCAAAAGTGGTCAGATTTTTCTATGGTGTGTATTTAGTGTTAATAAAAAATATGCATTAAGGGTTGTATACTAACCCAACTTACCTGGGAGTAAGAACCATTGTTCTAAATGTGGCTTACAGCAGGCAGACATAGTTACCCAGAAATGTACGCAAATGGTTTTAAAATAATAATAATAATAATCAGCTGCTATTGGAAGTAGTGACATCACCACAGCAATGACATCTTGTACTGCATAGCATCTCTTGTTTGCACGACTTTTACAAAACAACAACAATAATAACTGAGCTGCCTGATGAGTACCCACAAGCACAGCTACTCTCCCCTACCCCCTGGCAATACCATGATAGGAGATAGGATTAGAAACATAACAAGGTGTGTTAACGGCCACTGTCCTCACCTCAATTTAACAGAGTTCAAGAGAATACATATTTCAGCAGCACAATAGACCTGACAAAATTGTGTTGCACAGTTATAATAGTCTAGTTCAATAAGTTGCCAATCAGTTCGTTATTTTTTTCACGACTGAAGAAATTTGTGCTGCTAAATGTCACTCACATGCTTGTGAATGGCTGCAGGCAAGCAACCAGTGGTCAGCTCAGGTGCAAGCTTCACTATTGAAAGGATTTTCACCATCCATCCCTGGTGGCAATCAAAACATTTCCCAAGAAATGGGCATGTTGAAATTTTCCATTCCTAGTGCTGCTACTGAAATTCCTCGAGTGCTTCACTGGACCACTTCCAGCACGGACTGCCATGGCGTGCAGTGGACCCATGATAACAGTCTCCAATCGTGCAGTTAATTAAGGATAATATGAGAGTTATTATCCTTGTGACCCCCTCGGGGTCGGGGAGGGCGAGCTTTCACTCATGAACTGTCCGTTAACTTTCTCTTGCTCCAACGGAATACGAGGGGGAGGGGCCCTGAGTGCTTGGCACTGCATGAATCAGAATCTCTCCAATGCGGCAGCCATGTGGAAGTAATTCTGTTTTTTAAGATAAAATCTGGACTTAAGAAACAGGTGTGTTTGGGAAGAAGGAGACATGATAACCTTCTAAATGAATTAGCCACTGTGTGTCAAGGTTTTGATCTGGAGAGGAATTTGCCGTAACAGGATTATTATATAAGTGAAGGGGGGCCTTCTGTTCACTTTTTATATTTACAATATATTTGCTGATTTATGATCTGGCAAACCTTCACTGAAGATGAACTAAGTAATTATTATTGGATTGAGTTTACTATTGGATTACAATTATAAATGGAATGTAACAGGGACTTTACAAGAACTTTAGAATCTCCCTACGGAGTTCTTCAAATGAGAGACTGTGTAAAATACTGTATGGTTTTGCGGCACTGTCTCCTCTGGAGAGCATTAATTTGGATTTATAATTGCTTTGGTGAGATATCAGCTTGTTAAAAAAGATGGGAAGATTAAAGAACAAAGAGCTAGATGTCCGCCCAGAGCTTAGCCTGATGCCAGTATACTTTTGGTTCAGATAAACAAGATGGCGATGGCTCTGACACAGTTTGAAAAATAGCTCTTGAAGGGAGACAGTACGGAATACTGACGATGGATTATAACAGGAAAGGAAGTACAAAGGAAAAATATTTTACACAGAAAACTACAGGCTTGAAATCCCTCTTGGAAGTTAATGGATATGGATTTTTTGAATACAAGTGAAGACATTATTTGCAGCAGTGGCTGCAAAAATAGAAAGGATCAAGATCGGAATTGCTGTATTTGGATTATATATGAGATTATGTGCAGGATTTAGGAATAATTATCTCTGAACGATCAGAACACAGGAAGTCATCCAATTTGTTTAATTTGGAATGTATAATTGGCTTTATAAATTGTATTATTGTTATGTATTGGGTTTAACACATTTTATGTTACAAGGTGCGTTCTAATCAATCGTATAAGTGGTGGAAGACAAACGTTCCAATGACAAGTAAGTGCATGCACTTTCAACTGTCAATGGTCAGTTCTTGCTCGGCATTATTATTGTGTTGTGCAGTCAGTTCGGTTCTTGTTTTCCTATGAGTGAATTGTTGTCACTGACAAATGTTAAATAAACGTAGTTGAGGAACTTATACTGCCTTGGGCTTCCGACTTCTTCCGAACATTTAACAATTATGATTTGGCATGATTTGATATTGTAATAATGTGGCCCATATTGGAGTGTTATTAATGGGGGGGGGATTATTATTTTTTAATAAAAAGTGCTTCATCAGAAGGTTTTACTCAAGGCTATATTCTTTCTTGTCCAGAGGCAAGCTGGTCAAATGAGAAAATGTGCTATTTGATCCAGCCAGAACTATGTCTGCTGTTACTGTATCCCATATTCCACAATTCCACAGTTGAGTCTCTGGCTACAACAGCTTCAGAATAGCAAAATATGGAAACAATGGTTGGTGAAATCAAATGAGCACATGCACACTCATTCATGCCTGAGTACATTCCAAATGTTCAGAAACTTTCCATATTTTCAGTTACCTGTCCCCCTGAAATTCCTATCTCTATTATTGCCTTTCAAGAATGCCTTGTTGAAATGTTTGTTTAGCACTGCTGTTCTTCAGGGTTCAACTGAATCAACTCTCTTCTCAGAGCCTCCAGAAGTTAAATCTCCCCATGCAGCTAGGCAGTTTTAGACTTTCAACAATGGTCTTGTGAGGCTCTCTCTCTCTTTAGATGGCCATGTGTATTGTTTCCTTCTTGCAAATGTGATAGGACACATCTGGCGTATGCTAAATTTGGGGCCCTCCCATTCATTCTGCAGAGTAGGGACCCTCAACATCTGCCCTAAAGTCCTGTCTGGATGGCATCTCTGCTGTGAGTGGGAGGCAGATGGTGTTTGTCTCAAATGCACATGCATACATGCATATGCAGAGACAGCAAAGCACCATGCACTGTGCAGCCTAAGGAGGCTCATTTGGGTTAGTCGAATAGAATGCAGGGCAATTAAGTTTTCTCTTTATATCTTTAACACACAAGGAAAAAAATCCAAATACCCTATTTGTTTTTAAATCAGTGCCTGCAGGAGATGGTGTAAATCCTTCAGCAATGGGTGTTGGAATAAGATCAGGCAAGTGACCCTTGGTATAAATCAGGGCTATTGCATTTACACCCCAGTTTTGAACTGTGCCACATCAGAGGGTATGTTGTTGGGGTACATTACCCCAAAGCATTACCATGCTTGGTATTTATTTGGAAAGAAGACTGTTTAAAATTAGCAAATACCTTAGTGGTGCAGAACCATAAAAAGGTTTTGACCATCATGTTTTTACATGATACTGTTGGGCTGCAGCGTAGACTCATTGAAAATTGGCACAACTAACTTAGGTCCATTCATTTCAGTGGGTGTAGAATCCTTATCATTGAAATAGATGCATTTGCCTAGATTGAAGAAACAAAAATATAAACTTGCCAAAAGTGGCAAAAGCACTTAAAAGCTTGTGGAACCAGTTGGGCTGAACTGGTAACCATGAAACCAGGAAGGTGAATGGGTTGTTTTGTCTTTTGTTTTTACTTGCCACACAGATTGGCTCTTCAGCGACTCTGAACCAGAATGTGTCAATGGGAATCCAAGGGCCGGGTTTCATAAAAAGTTGTTTATTCCACTGATGACTTGGCTGCTCTTATAGATATTCTTTTTGATGGCACAATAGTTTTGATGGTTATAGTTGTTGTGTTTTTGCATTGCAATGACAAATCCTTCCAAGGTAGCCAAAAAGGACCTTAAGAAGAGTGAGATGAAAATGTAAGAGCTGTTTTGTCTTTAAAACTAGAATAGATGTAGGCAACAGGATTATTTCAGGTAGCACTGTTTTCCTTTCATCTCTGCCTGAAAATGTCTTTTATGAAATTCCGTGTGTCTAAGCTTAGCAGAGCACAATAATGGCCAAGTCTTTCAGGTGCTGTATAGGGTAAGCTTAGCGATGCCTGATCTCATTCACAAGCTGGCTGTGTCCAGGATGTCATTTTCATGTCATTTTGGTGCTTAGGGTAGAAATGGCAAACCCTCCCGCAGGACACAATCTACTTGCAAAACAGGAAGTGAAGAACATAGGCAGCTGTCTTATACAATCAGACCATTGAGCCATCTAGCTCACTGTTGTCTACACCGACAGGGGATCTGTCCCAGCTCTACCTGGAGATGCCAGGGATTGAACCTGGAACATTTTGAATGCAAAGCAAATGCTTTCCCCACAGAGCAAGTCAATGGAGCAACCATGGAGAGCTCTCCGTGAACAATTTGCTTCAACAAGGGTTGTGCAATAAGCTGAGGTCTTTTGCGTTTCTGTCTCAAGTCTACATCTCCTAAGCTCTGATCCTTTTTGAAGAACGAAGATCTCTTCAAGGGCTAACCTTCTGGCCTATAGACAGGCACTTTTCCTGCACTCTGTACTCTCCCATCTGGTGTACCCTCTGCACCTTTGTCTACTGTGCAGTAATGTCTGTACTCACTAGCAGTGGCTCTCCAGAATTTTAGGCAAGACAGAAGTCAGGGAGGTGCCAGGGATTGCACCGTTCCCATGGGATGTAAGAAGGCATCAATTTCTGTTCTGACCCATGTTCATCACATTCAGTGCTATTTTAATTACACCACAGTTTAGCTTCCTACAAAAACAATGTTCGTCTCTCTGTTTACTGTGGTTGAATTGTACATAATTAATTTTGCTATTATTAGTCATAGTGGAAAGTAGTAGCTACTGTGGAAAGCTTGGCCACAGCAGCTCATGCACTGGTTACTTCAAGATTTGATTACTGCAATGCACTCAGTGTGGGGCTTCCATTGTGCTTGCTTTGGAAACTGCAGTTGGTGCGCAAAGCTGCAGCCTGACTGCTGACAAGAGTGAGACCCTTCAGCATATAACATCTTTGCTCAGAGTTCTGCAGTGGTTGCCGATTTGCTACCTGACCTAGTTCAAGGTGTTACTATTAGTATATAAGGCCCTTAACAGCTTGGGACCAGATTACTTGTGGGATCACATTACTCCATATATACCTGATCAACCGCTTCCATCAGTGGAACTGGCAGTGTTACGGGTGACACAGAATACTCATTCCATATTTGTAAGGAATCTGTATTTTAGTGTGGCAGCACCTACACTTTGGGACTCCCTCCCTTCCCTGCCCTCTTCCCTGCTGAAAACATTGTTCTTTAGGTGAGCCTATCCAGCTACGCTCGACCACAGCAAACTATGTCGACCACAGCAAACTATGGCAAGTTCTTAAAGAAATGGGAGTGCCTGATCACCTCATCTGTCTCCTGCGAAATCTCTATGTGGGACAAGAAGCTACAGTTAGAACAGGATATGGAACAACTGATTGGTTCAAAATTGGGAAAGGAGTACAACAAGGCTATATTTTGTCTCCCTGCTTATTTAACTTATATGCAGAATTCATCATGCGAAAGGCTGGGCTGGATGAATCCCTAGCCGGAAATAAGATTGCTGGAAGAAATATCAACAACCTCAGATATGCAGATGACACAACCTTGATGGCAGAAAGTGAGAAGGAATTAAAGAACCTTTTATTGAGGGTGAAAGAGAAGAGCGCAAAATATGGTCTGAAGCTCAACATCAAAAAAACGAAGATCATGGCCACTGGTCCCATCACCTCCTGGCAAATAGAAGGGGAAGAAATGGAGGCAGTGAGAGATTTTAATTTCTTGGGCTCCATGATCACTGCAGATGGTTGACAGCAGCCACGAAATTAAGAGACGCCTGCTTCTTGGGAGGAAAGCAATGAGGATGAGACACAAAAGCTGCTGTTTAACAGGAAGACTTTATTATACAGTCTAGCCAAACTAGACAGCATCTTAAAAAGTAGAGACATCACCTTGCCATCAAAGGTCCGTATAGTAAAAGCTATGGTTTTCCCAGTAGTGATGTATGAAAGTGAGAGCTGGACCATAAAGAAGGCTGATCGCCGAAGAATTGATGCTTTTGAATTATGGTGCTGGAGGAGACTCTTGAGAGTCCCATGGACTGCAAGAAGATCAAACCTATCCATTCTGAAGGAAATCAGCCCTGAGTGCTCACTGGAAGGACAGATCCTGAAGCTGAGGCTCCAATATTTTGGCCACCTTATGAGAAGAGAAGACTCCCTGGAAAAGACCCTGATGTTGGGAAAGATGGAGGGCACAAGGAGAAGGGGAGACAGAGGACGAGATGGTTGGACAGTGTTCTCGAAGCTACAAACATGAGTCTGACCAAACTGCGGGAGGCAGTGGAAGACAGGAGTGCCTGGCGTGCTCTGGTCCAGGGGGTCACAAAGAGTCGGACACGACTAAACGACTAAACAACAACAACATCCAGCTACGCAGAATGCAGACATGTTTGTAGCTTATAATTGATTTTAATTATTTGGGAATGTTTAAATAGTTATTTTCTATTGCCTTTACTTATAATTTTCTTGTTTTATTCTTTTTGTAAACCAGTTTGAGGGTTTTGCAATCAAGCAGCATATAAATTTTATGAAATAAATAGGGTATTCCACACCATCCAGTAAAAAGGAAACACAATGCAAATGGGGAAAGGGGGTCATGATAAAGTATATATCATTTGCAGACTGAAAACAAGAAGAATGAGGATGGATTGTATTCAGTGGATTGATTTATGTTCTGGGCATGCAATAAATAAGCAACCATCCTTATCTACCCCTGAGCTACCTTCCCAAGACATTGCACCCCATGTGTTCTGTCTGCCCCCTATCCTGCTCCTCCTCCTGTGGCACTCAAAATCTGTTTCTCATTCTTCTACCCTTTAATGGTGCCCCAAACCTGTGGCTTGGCATTTGTCTGTCCAAATAAGCCCTGAATATGAACTATGAAATTCATGCAATTCTCAGAAAGCCTCCAAGAAAGTCAGGAGATCTGTTGTTTCATTAATTTTGTTGTTAGTGAGATTTACTGCTCACTCTGTTCCCAGTAGTTCAAAGCAGCACTTATAAGAACAGAAATTCCATTCATCTAATTCAGTGTACAGAATTCACCCCCCCCCAAGAGGCAGGATTAGACAAATTCACGAAGGAGGAAAAGATTATTAGCGCCTACTAAACTACCTTCCATTCTTAAGGAAATCAGCCCTGAGTGCTCACTGGAAGGACAGATCCTGAAGCTGAGGCTCCAATACTTTGGCCACCTCATGAGAAGAGAAGACTCCCTGGAAAAGACCCTGATGTTGGGAAAGATGGAGGGCACAAGGAGAAGGGGATGACAGAGGACGAGATGGTGGGACAGTGTTCTCGAAGCTACCAGCATGAGTCTGACCAAACTGCGGGAGGCAGTGGAAGACAGGAGTGCCTGGCATGCTCTGGTCCATGGGGTCATGAAGAGTCGGACACGACTAAACGACTAAACAACAACAAACTACCTTCTGCCTTCACAGTTGGAGGCAGTAATGCTTCTGAGTTTCAGTTTCTGGGAATCATAAATAGGGAGAGTTGCTCTTGCACTCAGGTCCTTCCCGTTGAAGCATCTGGTTGGCCACTGTGAGAACATGATGCTGAACTAGATGGGACATTGGCCTATTCCATTTGGCTGCTTTTTCCTCTTTCCTCTCTCAACAAGCCTTCTAGAGATTTGCATACCTATTGGTATCTGTTTTGAATTTGAGAAAAAAATATATATATGCAATTGCTCTGGTCATCTGGTTATCTCCCGCTTGGACTCTATTTTTGAAGGCGACTCGGAAACTACAACTAATCCAGAATGTGACCGCTAGACCTCCAAGAACAAGGCACATTTTTCTGCATTTACTGATGCAGAAACAAGACTAAACTTATGTGCACATATGAAACTGACATGGACTGTACCTTGGCTGATTCATTCATACCTGAAAGGGAGTGTAGTGCAGTCTTTTCAGTGCTGGCCTGGGAAACCTGGTACTATACTCTCTATTGGTTTTAAATTGTGCCATTGATTTGTTGTAACTCATCACCGGGATCATATGGTGACAGATGTGTTAGAAATCCAATACACCAGTGAATGAAGGAATGACTCAAAGGAGTACAAGCATGTCCCTATTTTCAGCTAAAATGCTGGATTCATCCTTCTGGAGACCTTAGCCTTATGTATCCCTCCAGCCCATTTTGCCAGTTCCCTGCCTATAGCTTTCCTCTTTATTCAATTTCCCTGCCTGTGCCTTGGCTATCCCCTTTCTTGGAGATTGCTCATGACTGAGAGTGTTCTTGATGGAATACGGAGAATAAAATCCATTTGTAAAAGGTATGTAATACCTGTGCCTAGGGCTGGGTGGATCTGTCAGTTTCAGTTTCCCACTCATTTTTTTGACCTGAAGTTTAGCCCTCCACATTTCCACATCAGTTTGTGCATTTATTTAGTTTTTAATTTTAAAAATTAAATTCATAAAATTAAATTAAATTTTAATTTTTTTAAAAAAAATTGCAAGCATTATAGTGCAAATGTCTCCTGCTATACACATTTTTGCATGCAATTTTGCCTAAAATACATTTCTTTGAAAAGCATTTTCCCCAATATAAAGCATGTTGTATGTTATTTTGACTAATATATGCATATTTATGGACGCGTTACCCCAGTAAAGCATTTTTCTATGCTTTATTTCGCAGGGGAACTGCATTGCAAAATTTGGAGAAGAGTGAATTTTGAAGGATTTCAGTTTGGTGTTTTGGTTAGTGCATTGTTCTGGAAAGTGTGAATAAGGTAGGTTCACCTTTAAATGTGAACTGAATAGAATTTCTCCCCCACTTGTACCTGAGACTATACCCTTGAAAGCTACATAGCTTGGAAAAATCTCATAGACAAATCCTCAGAACAAGGCTCTTACTTCCACATGTGGTGGTTCTGCCCCATATCTGTAGCTTTTGGGATTGAATCTTTGCTTGATTTTCTAAAATAGCAAACAAAGTCACCCCAAAAGTAGCCCCTTCAGCTCTTCTTTCTATTTTCACTAGCCCTAAACGCCTCCATAAATATCTCAATAAATCCCTCTTGGTTGCAGCCACATCAACAATATCTGGAGACTGGAAAACATCCCTGGGAGTTTTGATTGCACATTGGTATAAGCGTGTTCAGCATCTCGCTCACATGGAAATGTTAAAACATGCTATGAGGAAAGTGAGGGGCCAAACTACATTAATTTGACACTGTATAGCCTTCGTCCCTAACTTTCATAAATACTATTTTTTGAGTGTTAACAACCTCAAACTACCCACCCTGGGTTTTTGAGGGTCTAAGGAGATAGCTTTACTTAGTGCTTATCTAATCATCAACAGCAACAACTTAGAATGATTAGGAACATAACAGAGTAAATCCTATTGAACTCAGTGGGACTTACTTCTGAGGAAAAATGCTTAGGATTGCAGTGTAAGGCTGCCCAGGCTTGACCCAGTTACCTGGGAGTAAGCTCCATTGAATACTTCTGAGAAGACAGTGTAAGGCTCCATTTACAATAAAGGAATCAATGGCTGGCTGTTGAAGCATTATAATTAAATGATTTAAAGTGGTTACATTTTCCTTCAACATTATAGGAAGGACTTCGTATGCCTGCTTCACAGTTTCCTTCCTTTGGTGCAGGTATTTTATTTTCTGTAACGGACTCCGTTTTTGCACCCACACCCACCACTTTTAATTGTTCTCCAAGACGTGGAGGGGAGGAAAAAGGAAAACCGGGATATTCTGGGATCAAATCAGAAACTGGGATGGCTTCTGTAATTCTGGGACTGTCCCTGGAAAATTGGGACACTTGGAGGGCATGTGGAACTGTAGTCCAAAACATCTGGAGGGTATCAGCTTGCAGAAGGCTAGAATTGGGAATCCTGGGGGAGATAGGCAAATAGTCTGACCTGGTTAGAAGGCACCTTCCTACATTCTTCCAAGTTTCAGAATGAAAAAAAGTGACGCTAAAAGCAGAAAATGAAGAAGATCTAAAGGGAGGGTCTGCTCTGATTTGGAGGGGGAGCATGGAAGAAAATATACTATGTGGCTTCCTGAGATTTACAGCTTCTGTTTTTTAGAAGTAACTTTCTTCTAATGGCTGTGAAGAATAAGGATAGGAAAGAAATACAATTCAGTACACATTTAAGGGCAAATTGACCTAACTCACACTTTCCAGAACAATACATGAAGCAAAACACGGCTGTACATTGAAATGTGCATTTCTGTGAATTTTGTGATGCCAGCCAGCCAGGTATTGAGTCCAAAAATGATTGAGTCCAAAAATTACTGGAGTAAAGTGTGCATAGAAATGCACATATTAGTGAAAATGAGAAGCAAGAATGCATTATCTTAGGAAACAAAGTTGTGGAAAATTGCTCACTGATTTGGAAATGTGGAAAACTCAAGTGGGAAATGAGAAAGTCAGGGAAAGTGAAATCTACAGATTCCTGCAGAGGCAGGTGACACTTGCTGAGATCTCTGAAGCCTGAGGGGCAGCTCAAGGATGTTTTGCTGTTGCCGGTTGTCAGAAACAGGCATTTCAGTGTCTCTTATAATATCTTGTCCCTCTGCATGGTCAGAAGAAATGGTGTAAATTTATACAAAAAAGCAAACACCCCCCCAATAAATTATGCAAAACTTGCTCGATTTGCATAAAATATGCAGGTTGCAGAAATCAGCTGGGCACCAATGCGATTTGCTACGAGAATATACTATTGAGGAGCTGACATGATTACCATTTCTCAAAGGGGCTCGCAGGGCACGTGACCTGCTTCCATTCCAACCTCGGAGAACTTCCTTTGTTTCCCTTGACACCAGTCGGCACATCGCAAGATCCAAAGCTTGTCTACAGAACACATAATTAGCCTTCCCCAACGCTCTTGATAACAACAGCAGCTAAACGGAGAGGGAGGCTGCACTAAAGCCGAGATGGGCCAGCACAGGATCAACCAACCAATCGGAGCCCTGGAGGTGGGGCTTGAGATCCGGCAAATAATTACTAAATGCATTTCCAGCCCAGTTGGTCTGGGCTGCTGAAAGATCTGGCTGCAGAGTGAGAGGGGAAGCAGGAATCTAAGCACCGGTGTTTGTGGAACGCTGCTGTAGCATCAACCCTGGACTGCCTCCTGCTGCCTCCTTCCTGTCTTCCTTGGTAAAAGGTACTGCCACCTGGGTGGATCATATGGTCTGGGTCTGTGATGCTTTAGCAGCCAGAGAAAAGTTTTTATTAGGAAAATTTCTGCCGCTTGTGTGGAAAAGGAAAATGGTCTACTAGCTTCTCTTCTTTGCCTGAAAAACAGCAGCAGCAATATGGTACCTCTGTATTGCTTCCCCCTTCCTAACTTTAAGATGGGGGTAATGCGGGGCAGGGGTATGTGTAGGACTGGCAGTGTAGGTGCCTGTAAAAACAGCAGCAACTACTAGTCTGAGCATTTTTAATGCTGTGTGTGAGTGAGCAGCAGCAGCAAGGTCCAAAGCGTTGCCAAGTCTGATCATCCTTGTTGTGCCATGAGAGGTAAATCTATTTAGACCTGGCATGTGTGTGAGTGTTTTTTTAAAGTATGCAATCCTCCAATGTGTGCTAATGCAGAAGTAATTCCCACTGTGTTCAGTGGTGCTTACTCCTGAGTAAATATGGGCACCATTTGAATTCAGAACTTTAGAGGGGGCCTCGTGTGAGCTGTCAAACTTGGACTGGTCCGTCCCCAAGATCCTGGCTTGTCCACGTGAAGTTTGTTTAGTACATTGCAGATGTCTGCAGACAGGCAGCCATGCAACGGTGCTCTCTGGTTTGCAAGTCAAAAAATGTTGACATTCAGGGACCATTCAAGGGCTGTTAGAAAGCCACTCTTGCAAGGAAGTGAGGGCATCCTGCACTTAGAAGTTAAAACAACAGGAGGAGGAATTTGGGAAAGCTTTTTTTGTCACAGTGCTTCTAAACCAGGTTTGTGGGGGCTCCCAGATGTTGCTGGACTCCAGCTCCCACCATCCTTCACTCTTCATCCTTGGCCACGCTGGCTTCTGAGGCTTCTGGGAGTTGTAGCACAGCAGCATCAAGAGGACCCCAAGTGCAAAGTGTTATCCCCTTCTGGGATAGCAAATGTTGCTTGAGCATGCCTGTCCTGCACTTAACCTGTGATCCTCTGGAGCCCCCACCCCAAGCCACCTTGAAGTGGCTCACAGAGGGCTGGGTATAGAGAGCTCCTGGCATTTTGCTTCTGCAGTTGTGCAGTTGAGTCCATGCTGTCAGCCTGGATATAGGCAGGAGCTCAGAGCACACCTCAGCGGGGTGCCTATGGTGGGTATGCATGCTGTCTTTTTCTAACTGGGCTTGCTCCTGTGTCTTTAAGAGCCCTGACCCACAGAAATTTAATAGGTAAATATTTGCTCAGCACCTCTCCCCATCCTAGGAAAAGCGGTACCAGCCAAATATATTTAAGGTTACTTATTTAAAGAAAAGTCAGGTGAGGATGATTACTGCTATTACTATTATTCAAAGGGTATCCACTCTCACTCTCTGAATTGCCAACCCTCAGTAATATGAAACCTCAGTTTAAGGAACTTGGGGCTGGGGGAAAAAGGATAAAAACCAAAAGACTGGAGAAGAGGTTTCACACATGCAGCTTCATATAATGGCCATGAGCCTCACACTGTTTCAGCGCATGTGTGGACATTTCCAATGTGGGGTAGAAAGCACCAGTTCTCATTAGAAAGTATGTTCTAGCCAGGATAGATTTTGCTTTTGAATTGCAATTGTGGGACATTTAGGGCAATGGCTTTCTTATGCCCCATGCGTGAATACAGCCTGGCAGGGCAAAAACAGATTGGGCAATATTATAGCAGCTGTGTTTTCATAGGTGGAATGGGCTGGATTTGAACTTGGGTCCTTTTACCTAATAAAACCAGCTTTCAACATGTGTCTGAGGCAAACAGAACGTTAAATCTGCACCCAAGCCAAGCCCACAGCCATGTGTGTGGGGCTGAGCATCTGAACGTGCCTTACATTGACTTAGAACGCTGGTCTGCATTTCTATCCCAGCATTATCATCTGCTCTGAAATCCAGCAGCTTACGATCTTGAGCAAAGTTCCTTCCCTGTTGCCTGATATCAAGGGAAGACGCTGGTGATTGAACCTGGGACACTTGGTGTGCTAGGCAAATGCTTTGCTTCTGAGCTATGGCCTGTCCATTTGTGGTCCCAGGCTGATGGGTTAGTGAGGTTTCTGGTTCACCTCCCCATATTGGCTTGCTTATCCATATAGGAATGGAGAGCAGCACTGCCTGAGTATGCTTGCTCAGATTGATCTGGTGTGTCCCATATACTCTTGGGCTGGAGAATGAGGAGTCTTCTTTAAGAGTGGTCTGGGGGAGGCAATGTTTGCTGCAGCATGCTCATTTTTATATTGTCAGCTGCAAGCCCAGTTCCAATGGGTGAGGCAGGTTTTTGAAGCACTACCAAAACCTGTTGAACCTATTTGCTCAGCAACCACAGGAGGATGAGGGAGCACACCATTGCCAATGATGCCTCTGCATGCAGGTTCTCTGGGAAGACCACTCCTCCTCCCACACAAGCAATAATCTGTGCACAGACTCAGGCTTTCCCTAAGAAAGGGCTTTCCACTTTGTCAGGTGCAGGAATGACATTGATGTTTCCAACCTGAACTGATCCAAACACTGAAGATGCACCTCTTCATCCTGGCACCAGAGATCTTATATTTTAGGACCCGTCACCTTCTTTTAATTGCATTAGCTTTGCACTGATTTTAATATTGTGTGTTTTAAATTTCTGAAGCCCACCCTGGGACCTCTTGGGTGAAAGGCAGATCAGAAACTGAAATGCTAATACTCCCAATAATCAGCACCATCAATCAACAAGCCTTAACAAAGAATAACAGCAATTGGCTGCTTGCTGCCCTGACCCCCCCCCCTCGCGTGTGTGTATTCTTGCACAAATGTGTTCATATATGCCTCAACAGGCAGCCTCACCCCCCGCAGGCCAGAGAGAAAGGCAGAGAGAGTCGGAGAGTGCAGGGCGATCTTCTCGCCCCCAGCGATTCCTCCCCCACCCCACCCCAATCTTTGACTGTATCAGTGGCTCCATTGGATGGGCAAAAGCAGAGCATTTGACGAAGCGTAAGAGAGTTGCGGGTTTCTGAAGGCAGTGGACGGATTCCTCCTTGAGAGTCTGTGTTTGCTTTCCGGAGACTCTGCAGGATTTGTTCGGCTGCCAACTGGGAAAGGCTTTTGATTTGAGACAGAATATTAGGAGAGATGCTTTGAAAGAGGGTTGCAGACAAATGACTCATCTGCTGTAGGAAGAGAACAACAGGAGGATGGGGGGCGGAGCTTGAGAAAGGAGCAAAGGGTATCTCTCACTTTCCTGGGTGGGGGTGATGGGGAGAATACCTGTCTGTAGCTGAAGAGTGAGCTGCAGCAGGAACTGTGGCAGCACAGAGATCACACCTGCTCACCTGCCGAGAGGGTTGCTGCAGCACAGGCATGGGGGAGTTTCACCCGGATCACTTTTTAAATTGCTCTCGTGTGAGGGGTCTGAGTTGGCGGGTTAGTTTTGGGGAGAGCCCTGGTGGGCCATAGATGTTCTGATCCACCCAAGAAAAGGAGTGCTAAGCAAGTCCCCTTGCCTCAGATGCCACTCCCTCTGCACTTTTCGCCTCTGGCATATTGTTTGGTGGGGGCAGGGAGTGCAGGCAGTGCTCTCAGTAGGGTGGCCCAGAAGCAGCAAATGAGGACGAGGCTTATGTACCTTTAATCATAGAATCACAGAGTTGGAAGGGTACCCAAATGGTCATCTAGTCCAATCCCCAAAGTAGTTGTGTAGCCGAGGGAACTTCAGGAGGTGTTGCCTACCACACAGGTCAGTAGAAGAAGTAGACAAGCCCTTTTCCTGCATCTGGCTCAGCCTCGCTCTCGGAGCCGCCAGTTGATGATCCATTTTGCTTCTGGGTTGCCTCTCTGAAGCTATCAAGGAGATATCCATAAGATGATTAAAAGCTATAAATATATTGTTCTAATGTTTTAAAAAAGTAAAGGGCCACTTTGGCTGGCGAGGTGCAAAGGAGGACAGGGCAAATTGTGCAGCAATAAAACCACTAGCACATTTGCAAAGCTATGCATGGTCCAGTATGGTTTCAAATTGGATGGGAGACCCATGTTGAGATTCCTGCATTGCAAGGGTCCTCGGGATCCCTTCAAACTCCACAACTCTCTGATGTCTCTGTGGGGTATGAATGAAAGTTCCCAGGAGTCACTGGGGGAAGCCATAATGTGCTTTCAGTGTATGGTGTGTAGGAAGTTGATGAGAGGTGTGGCAAGAGGCCTGTCTGTCCTCTCCGCATTTGGCCACCTTAAACCTGCTCCAAAGCCAGCTGCAGCAGCCCTGGTGGATTTCAGTGGAAGAAGTCAAGTCAAATGCGCACTCTGAGCCTCTGCATGTCTACTCAGAAGTAAGTCCCCCTGAGTTATCAGAGGCTTCCTTGCAGGTGGATGTGCATAGCACTGCAAGCCTTATGCTGCTGAATGTTGCTTTGGCAATGTGGTGTCTTGGTGCAACCCTGGAGGATTCTCTCGGGGGGAAACAAGAAGACGACAATTCTAGCAGGTCTCATAAAATTCCCCAAGATAATTTTGCACCTCTCTAAATCTTACCCCTTGAAGACAGTCTGGAGTCTTGCTGCGATGATGTTGTAAGATACTTTTTGCTCGGCGCAGTGATTCTCCTCCTCTGCAGGTCTGTGCAGAATTACCTTATCTGCTAGAGGATGTTTAGTGAATCTAAAAACAAGAGCTGTACTAATTCACAGAAGGAAAACATGTAGGTGTTTTTTTTTTTAAAAAAAAAGTTTGCCCAAAACATTGACTTTCTGTTCTTTCCTTTTTAGATTATAACACTGTTGAGTAATTAATCTTTATACATGCCTTTTCCCACTGGAAACAGTGACACAATGAATAAACTTTTAAAATAAAATACAATAAATTATTTTTCTATTATACCTTTGGATGTTTCCCACCTTTCTTGTGTGTGTGGGGGGGGGAGAGATATTTTAACAAGAAGAAAACCTCCTCTACAACCTCCTGGGAAAGTGGTGCAAAAGGTGGGAGCAAAGTCTGGTGGCAGAATCTGTTGTAGGTGTTCCATGCTGCAGCTCTGGAAGTGTGGCGTTGACAGAGAGCAGTGTGCAGCAGAGCAGGTGAAGGTCAGAAGGATGGCGAGTGCGCTAAAAAATCTAGAAACAAGTGCTGTGCAGAAATTTGTGCCTCGATTTCTCAGATGTTTTCTGCCTCTGTGAAAGAGACTTCCATTCCCCACCCCCCACCCCTGCTTCCTTCACAGCACACTTGGTGATTTCATTATCATTTCTGTGACTGAGCCCTTGCCCTTGTGAGGTGGTCAAGTGTTGCACCTGTGTTTTTATTTTCAGTTAGCATTTTTCCAGCTGCCTACACTTCCTGGTTCAAAAAAGCCTCCTGGGAGGCTCTTCCCCTGGGCTCTGATTGAAGTGTGAGCACCTGGGAAGACAGCAGAGTACAGATCACAGGTGAGATGAACTGTGGACCAAGAGAAAGGCCACTCACAAAAATTCAAAAGTAAGGTGAGCTCAACTATAACTCTGTACCTTACCCATGAGAATCTCACTGAAATTTCCCCTCTCTGGTCATAATTTTCAAATACAATTTGCTTTCTTATTAATTGATGAGCAGGGGCCTGTAGGAGAAAATTTTGGCACAGCAATAGTAGAGACAGCCAACATTCCTGGGGCAAATCCTTCTTGTTGCATGTTTCAGGATTTATTGGTGTGAACCGTCATGGATGTTGCTCTAGAGACGCACTTTGCCATGTTTGACCCAAGAGTTCCAGTTGGTGATTGCTCAGTAGGTTTTTGAGGAGGTTATCAGGTATTGGGGGAAAGCCAGAGGAAGATTAAATGGGGAGTGTATATGAACATAAGATCCTAAATCACACCAGTCTCTCTCCACCTTCAGAATGCTCTGTTTGGGGGCTGTCTATGTATCTTCTCAGTTTTTCTTGTATTTGTTTATCTCCTTTCCTACTGGTGAGTTAGGTTGGGTTAGGCTGAGAGACTGTGCCAGGTCCAAGGTCTGTCAGCTGATCTTTGTAGCTGAGAGGGGGATTTGAACCCAGGTCTCCCAGGCTCTAGTCCAGCACTCTGACCACTACATCATACTAGCTGTGTCCTGCGAAGACCTCACTGAAGGGCAATGACTTTATTAAAGGTAAAGGTAAAGGGACCCCTGACCATTAGGTCCAGTCGTGACCGACTCTGGGGTTGCGGCGCTCATCTCACTTTACTGGCCAAGGGAGCGGCGTACAGCTTCCGGGTCATGTGGCCAGCATGACCAAGCCGCTTCTGGCGAAACAGAGCAGCGCACGGAAATGCCGTTTACCTTCCCACCAGAGCGGTACCTATTTATCTACTTGCACTTTGACGTGCTGTTGGCAGGAGCAGGGACCAAGCGATGGGAGCTCACCCCTTTGCAGGGATTCGAACCACCGACCTTCTGATCGGCAAGTCATAGGCTCTGTGATTTAACCCACAGCACCCCCCGCATCCCGAATAACTTTATTAGGCCAGCCAAAATGTCACAAAATTTTAAGCAACTTTTGCGTTTTCCAAAACTCTTCATCAGACTGGTTGGTGAGTAAAGGGGCACGGAAGGGGACAAGAAAGTGGGCCTGGCAATTTAGAGAAGGGTGGGTACCCCTCCCCCCCACTGCCAAATTCAGAGAATTGGTTGTTAGGTGTTTTTTCATCTCTGAATCCCTGGTGTAACCTGGAACTTGCATAAACATCTAGGAGTGCCTAATCTATAAAGTCTGCTACCTCCTTTACCCTCTTAGAAACATTGGAAGTTGCCTCAGACTGAGAGAGGCCATTGGTCCACCTCTGTAGCTCAGTCGTGCGTACAATGACTAGCTGTGGCCCTCCAGGATTTCAGGGTGTGTGTGTGTGGGGGGGTGCTATCCCAGACCAGCTTGGGCATTCTGCCGGCAAAGCAGATGCTGTGCCCCTGAGTCACGGCCCTTCTTCATCATGCCCGAGACCAATGCAGACTTTGACCGTGGACACACCACACTTTTAAAGCACAAAGAATTCTGGGAACTATATTCCCCGGTGCTACAATTCCTAGCACTCTTAGCAAACTACAGTTCCTGGGATTGTTTGGAGGAAGTTGCAGTCTTTAAATGTGTGGTGCGTGTGTAGCCTTTATGGCTTTAGCACAAAGCCAGCTTTCCTTAAAATCTCTGCTCAAAACCTACCTCTCAGGTGAAGCAGTTGACGCTGCTCCTTTGTCATCACCTCCTTACAGAAACTGAAGGCCTGCATCTGCATCAAGGCATAGGTGTCCTAATGCCCCCCCTCACCTTCCCTCTGGTAATCTTTGCAGCTCTCTAAATTTAGGACCAGATTGTGCCTTATGTGTAATTCTGTGATTCTCTCCTTGCCACCTACCACCCCCAGAAGGAAAATGGAAAATCAGGTTGGAGTGTGTAGGGGTGGCTGAATCCTAAGAGCCAGGGTGGTGTAACAATTAGAGCACTGGACCCTGGGAGACCAGGGTTCAAATCACAGCTCTGCCATGAAGCTCACTGGGTGACCTTGGGCCAGTCATTCTGCCCCTCAGCCTAACACACCTTACAGGCTTGTTGTTGGGATTAAATGAGGATTGGAAGAACCATGTATGCCACTTGGAGCTCCTTGGAGAACTGCCATAAGTTCCAGCTGCTGGGAATCACAAGTGAGGAGAGTGCTGCTGCTGCTGCTGCTGTACTCAGCTGCCCGCTGCAGGCTTCCCGTTGTGGCATCTGGTTGGCCAAGGTGAGAACCGGACTCTAGACTAGATGGACTCCTTTTGGCCTGATCCATCTTCTGATGTTCTTCCCCACCACCCAATTTTCTACTCAACTACTTTTTTGCTTGTGGGAGAAAAGAACTAAGCAGCTTGCCAGGAAAGTGTTAAGCAGCCGCTTCTAACTCATACTGTCAGTCTTCCACTAAAGACCCAGCTTTCCATGGGTTCTTTTCCAGTTTCTTGACACCATTTCTCTAAGGAAAAGAGTGCAAATCTTCTGCTCTTTTCGGAAGGCATTTAGAAATGTTTGGGATGGGGTTCCTGATATGTCTGCTGGCTCTTGGTCCAAAGTGCAGTTGGTGGGAAGCTGTGGAGACAGCCTTGTGCCACTTCCTGCTAGCCCCCCTTGCCAGAATACCTTGAGTGACAAGATGCAAAGAGACGTGGTGTTGCTCCCAAGGCTGGTAGCTTCGAGAACACTATCCAACCATCTCGTCCTCTGTCGTCCCCTTCTCCTTGTGCCCTCCATCTTTCCCAACATCAGGGTCTTTTCCAGGGAGTCTTCTCTTCTCATGAGGTGGCCAAAGTATTGGAGCCTCAGCTTCAAGATCTGTCCTTCCAGTGAGCACTTAGGGCTGATTTCCTTAAGGATGGAGAGGTTTGATCTTCTTGCAGTCCATGGGACTCTCAAGAGTCTCCTCCAGCACCAGAATTCAAAAGCATCAATTCTTCGGCGATCAGCCTTCTTTATGGTCCAGCCTTCACTTCCATACATCACTACTGGGAAAACCATAGCTTTTACTATACGGACCTTTGTTGGCAAGGTGATGTCTCTACTTTTTAAGATGCTGTCTAGTTTGGCTAGACTGTATAATAAAGTCTTCCTGTTAAACAGCAGCTTTTGTGTCTCATCCTCAAGCGCAGGGCTGGCCCATAGTTATCCCTTGACGCTTGCATTGTGTTATGCTGAGTAATTTCCATCAATCCCTGGAGAGTCACCTGGAAAGACAAATACCTTGTTCTTTCCTCTACTCTGTGGCCAGTCTCTCTGTGACCCCCCCCCATCCCAGTGAAATTATCACCCTTTCTCCCTATAGTCAGCTTCCAGGTTTTTTTTCTATACAGAAGTCCTTAATTCAGTCCCCTCTCCCCAAATTGCCAGGGGCAGCATGTTTTACATTTGAAGCCTCCTGGAATCGGAAGCTTTTGAGATTGTGCCTTTGTGCAAGACAGAAGGTTTGCTTGAGGTTATGTTGTTGTAGTAGTTGTTGTCCATTAGGCATGCTCACATAATTTGATTTATATGAATCCTGAAGCAAACTGATCCACTCTGCACATCAGGGACCAACATGTGGATCTGGATGTCTGTGGAGTGTCTTGGATTCTGAGCCATTTTTGTGGCTCAGAAAGATACCAGAATGCTCTTAAAATGTGCACTGTTTAGAAATGCATACATTGAGATAAAGTACATATTTCAATAGTATTTTGAAAGAACATTTTAAATATGCATCTTCATGAGGCTTTATTTTTTTAAAATGCAGCTAATAATTGGAAATACTATGGAAAAGATGTATGCATGGACAGGCAGAACCTGCCCAGACCAGAAACAGGCTGATTTGTTGTAAATTTTGAAGCATTTCTATGCTCCATATTTCCTAAACTATACTTCTATCTCCATGATAATATTCTCAGGTTCATGTTGGCTCACCCCAAAGCTCTGTTTCCCAACTTAGGTTAGTCTGACGTTCAGGGCTTGCCTTGGGCATTTCATAATTCATAAAAATGCAATGCAGTCCCACATATTGCTACAAAGCATTGATTTCACCCCCTCCCCACCTCCCAATGGCTGTTGCATCCGGCATAGATGTAACCCCACAGCCGGGGGGCGGGGGGGGGGAGAGAGAGAGAAGGAGGGCAGGAGAATAATACTCTTTCAGATCCTGTTGATCTCAACACATGCCTTCTGCTATTCATGTGTTATATCCATGCACCTTTTTAAATAAACAATTGAATCAGTCCCATCAGATCTCCAACAACTGAGATTAAAATAGGACTGTGTTGTTGTTAAATCTGTTACAAACTGCAGGAGACCTATTTCTGCCTCCTTGTCCTAATAGTTGCCAGCTTTTTAACCAGTCCTTGCTGCTGTGTTTTTAGCTGTGGCTTGATCACAGTATGCCCTGGAAAGAAATTATATCACTTGCAAGCGCTGTTCTCCTGTGTGCACACACCTGCAGGTACACCCCAATTCTCATGAAAATTCACCAGCATTTTAATGCAAATTTCTCAAAATGGTCTTCAATTTTGCCTAATGTACACATTTTTGCAGATCATTTCCCCAAAATATAGCACATGCTTTTGCTATTTCTGCTAATATGTGCATTTTTATTAACACCTTACCCTAGTATATTGTTGCAGCCCGTGCCAATCTCTGAGCAATGTGAGATTCCAGTCACGCTTACTCAGGGTCTGTGTTTTCTTTTGGAAATGAGCATCAGCACTCCAGGAGGGTCTTGCTTCCTCCATAGGTCCAGCCCTTGATCCGAGCAGACATCATGTTCTGTCTGCTGCTTTGTGTCTCCCGGTCACATAACTCAACTGCTGAGGGAGGGAGGGGCCCCATCCACTGGCCATCTCACTGGCCATGCTTGGTTTATTTAATGGCCTGCCCTCTGGTTATCATCTAATTTGTTTTTAACACATCCTGATTCCTAGGGTTTAGAAAGGTGTCTAACACACAGCTTAATGCACACAGGTCTGGCTATTTAGGGTGTTTTGCACCCACAAACTCACAACAATATGCATTTTATACACATTACTTGGCCGGAGAAGTGCACTGCAAGATTAGACGAAGTGTGAATGTTGAAGGATGGCAGTGTTTTGATTCCCATATGGTTCCAGAAAGCAAAAATTAAGTAAGTTTGCCTTCAAATGCAAAA
This sequence comes from Podarcis filfolensis, assembly GCF_964270895.1. Taxonomy (NCBI): domain Eukaryota; kingdom Metazoa; phylum Chordata; class Lepidosauria; order Squamata; family Lacertidae; genus Podarcis; species Podarcis filfolensis. Next base: position 800,580 of record NC_139611.1, on the reverse strand, counting down.
CTGAATGGAAATTCTGCCCCGTCTTTTGCAATGGTGTAGTACAGTGGGACTCAGCTTTGGGACTTTTTTCAGAGCAGGAGTGATGCCATTATTTGCCAGATCATCAGCACAACTGACAAACATCTTTTGTTCCAGCACATATGTGAGGTGTTAAGGAGTCTTTCAAGTTTGCTTGTGACAGATTAGGACTGAGGAAGCCAGAGAATCAGAAAAACAATCAAGCAGAAGATGGATATTTTTCCTTTTCTTTCATGGAGTTTCTATTTCAGGCTAGCATTTTAAATGGTAGCACTTCATTGCAATATGGTTTGCATTTATTATTAAAATCTAAAGATTTTGTTTCAGTGCGGCAAATGTATTTTCTTAACACATTTTTACAAGTAGAATCTCTGCAGTCAGAAGTAACCTCTCCTGATTCCATGGAGTTTATTCCCAGGAAAAAACAATGCGTAGGATTTCGGTCATGCTGATCCTAACAAACTGGGTATTAGGCTGTGTGTTGCTGTGCATTGGGTATGTGTAATTCAGGAATGGGGAACCTTTTTCAGTCCAAAGGCCACATTCCAGTAGTGGGTGAGATCAGAGGCAAAGGTGGACAGTGGATGTTTTGGACCATGTAGGCAGTGCTCAAATTATGGACAAAGACAACAGCCCCTTCCCCTTTTGTGATGCCCATTCAGTATCAGTATCAGTATCAGTATCAAACTTTATTTTGGTCACAGACCAGCATAAGATTAAAAATATGAGGATAAACTGAGCAAATAAGACTTAAAACAGGTAAGGGATAAACACTAGTAGTTAAAATGTGATTATATCCTACATAACTAAAAGACAGAAACGGTGACTATAAGCGAGGGAGCGTGAAGGAGCACAGGTCCTTTTATGTGATGCCCATTACAGTTTGCTACTCTCCTTAAAAAACTACTTGCATTTTGGTTGTGCAAGTTCATCCTTTGTCGTGTGTGTGAAAATGAGCCATCACACATTAATCACCAAGGAAAGAACATTTGTACCGTCCAATGTCAACTCAAACAGAATGCTTGTAACAGAGACACTTAGCCGATTCAGCTCAGTGCAATCACATGGCAAGAGATAAAGTGATGTACTGCACGGATGAGCCAGATCTTTGTCATAGAAACTCTTCCAGGGAATATGGGCAGATCTGATCTGGGAGAATTTATGAGCCGGGTGCTCCCTCCACAGACACCAGATACTTGTGGTGGGACTAGTCACTCACCAACAGCTATAGAGAGGTGTGTAGATCCCCTCCCCCTTCTGATCTTATTTCTGTTTTCAGAGTAGCAGTAAAGGGCGGTATTTGGAGGCATGAGAGAGGAAGCACTTTGCTTCTGCCCTTGAAATTACCAATGTTCCTCTTCTGGAGAAGGTTTTAGGCATATTTACTATTTTTGAACCTGTTCAGTGCTCTCTGGTACCTCCCCTTCGGCTGCCTGTTTTCTTCGTGGCTCTTCTCGCCCTGCCCCCTCCTTGCCTGCTGTTCCTTCTGCATTCCTGTGTTAGAGATGTGGATGACCACCATCTGACCAGAGGCTACCTCATGAATGGACAGCATCCTGACCCTACATCTCAGTAACAGGGGGCTTGGGCTTCAGTAAACGAAAAGAGAGCTATCACATTGATCACGTGGTGACATTGTGGAGGACAAGTAAGGGTCTCCCTCCCTTCCTACTGTGCCGAATAGGCAAGTAAGTTTTGGCTCACCCCTGCTATTTTGTAGCAAGTATCTTATCATGCTTGTAACCCCCCCTCCCTGTTTCATCTCCAAATGAGGCAGATTACTGCTAAAGTGGCCCTCAAGGCCTCTCTCTGTGGCCCTTGGAACTCTCTCCAGGCCACCCTAGCCACCCCCCCTCTCCCCAGGCCAAGCCCACCCTTGCCCTGTTTGCAGCCTCCTGGAATGTGTCCTTGAACTCTGAAAATGCCTGCCTGGATGGAGGAGAGAGAAAGTGTGCAAAAACTACCCTACTGGGCAAAGGTGAACATTACTTCAATTGCCTGCCCAGTTTTGCCTCTTGCCACCCACCCCCACTGCTATGTGGCCCCTGAAAGGCTGCCCAGATGGGAAGGTGGCCCTCAGGGTGCACAAAACCTCCCCCCGCCTTGCTGAAAGAGTCCCCCAGTCTTTGATGTTTGACTCTCTGCAGCTTTGCCCAAAGCTCTGTCCGCTCCTGGTCACCTTGGCATGAAAGTGCCGGCTGGCACTTTTACTGCGTCTGCTCAATGTGCTGATGCTCTTGCTTTCCTCCCAGCAGTAGGAGCCCCTGCTGGCGCCAGCTGCCAGGTAACATGACCGGCGCAGCCAAAACGCAGACATGGGGCTCAAGGTTGGCTGCGGGGGTGGGGGGTGCCGTTTTCTCTGGGAGTCTTGCTGCTCACGTACATATCTATTAATTAGAAGGAAATAAAGTTGTCAAGGGATATCTAGTTCACAGAATGACCTTGACTTGAGGAAACACTCCCCGGGGAGCCATTCCTAATTCCTCTCTAATTTTATTGCTGGCTTAATTTCTTGTTAACTGCAATGCTCTTGTTTCTTCCCTGATCACCGGTTTTGTCTCATTTAGCAAAAGGTGGCTAAAGAGAACATATTTTTTCCTATGGAAATGAAACTGCTGTTCTTTCCTTATAGTGTGGCCTTCCCCAAGTGGGAGCCCTTCCACCAGCGCTTTGGATCACAGCTCTCATTAGCCCTGGTCAGCATGGCTGTGATCACATGAGCCCCACCATCATAGGGCCTTGCTGGCTGGGGAGGAGGGGCTGTTCTAGCACCCCTCTCAATGCACCAATGTGTAGCATCCCTGGCCACACACTCTGATGTGCCCCTCTCTGCTTCATGGTTATTCTTCCGCCTGGGGGCACAAACGGTAGTTAACAGGGCTTAGGAGGTAAGAAGGCTGCCTTCTATTAAGTGCTTTCAGTTGAATCATAGATTCAGAAGGATCATCTAGTCCAACTTCGTGCAATGCGGGGATCTCAGCTAAAGCATCCATGACAAATGGCCTTTCAACCTCTGCTTAAAAACCTCCAAGAAAGGAGAGTCCACAACCGCCACTGTCGAACAGCTCTTCCTGTCAGAATGTTCTTCCTAATCATCATCAGCAGCAGCATCGTCATTTTTAATTTTTTTATTTGTACCCTGCCCATCTGACTGGGTTGCCCCAGCCATTCTGGGAGGCTTCCAGCATATATAAAAACATAGTAATACATTAAACCTTAAAAAGCTTCCCTATACAGGGCTGCCGTCAGAGGTTTCCTAAATATTATAGTCGGAATCTCCTTTCGTGTCATATGAAGTGATTGATTCGAGTCCTACCCTCCAGAACTGGAGAAAACAAGCTTGTTCCCCCCTCCATGTGACAGCCCTTGAGATATCATATCATATCTCCTTTCAGTCTCCTCCAGGTTGAACACACCCAACTTCATCAACCATTCCTCATTAGGAACCCTTGACCAGACCCTTGACCATCTTGGTCACCCTCCTCGGTCCATGTTTCAGCATGTGATGCCCAGTTGCTGTGAGAGTTTCACGTCGGGTTGTGTGACCTGTGATGTTCTACTGAATAAGATAAGAAAGCATATGGAAGAGAAGGAAAATAGATCCCTCTGGGTTGGCCACAAGCACCTGGCATTTGCTGGCACTGGAGATGCTCCATAGCAATCCTGACCAGTAGCTGTGGGCAGTGGTAGCCTCCACTGAACTGGGACCATTTGCACAGGAGCTTTGCCAGTGAGCAAAACTCCTTCGCCAGAATGGGAAGTGGACAAAGGACCAAGTGGTGAGCCAGGAGATTTCTTGGTCTGAATCTCACCCCTGCAGTGAGCTCACTACTAAGTTACCACAAGGCCACCAGAGGTGCGAGCAGATGAATCTGTCAATTTTGGCTCCCCTCTGTTCTCTGCATTTCTACATCAATTTGTAAATTCTTTTTTTAAAAAGTCCTCGTGAAAATTCACCAGCATTTTAGTGTGAATTTCTCCATAATGTAAATATTTTTGTTTACATTGTTGCAAACTATATCCCCTAAACAATGAATTTTTGTGTGTGCATTGCTTAAGTACACTTTTATCCAGGTGTGTGTCTGTGTACACCTTACTTGGCTGGAGAACTATACTGCAAAATTTAGAGAATTGTGGATTTCAAAAGACGGCTGAGTTTCAGTTTGTGAATTAGGTAAGTCCACCTTCAAATGTTTTGGTTTTTTAAAAAGTAATTTTAATTTTAAAAAAATTAACACATTTCCAACATAGCAATACAGTAACAAACAAAATAAACTCTTTGCACTGCTGAGCTCGTGACTTCCCTCCATCCCTTCAACAGGTTTTTGTTTTCAAGTCTTTATATCACTTTAAATCCTCAACTTCTGATCTTTGTATCCTTATAATCTAGACTCTTTGGTTTAAAGATTTAAAGTTTTTTCAGGTTTTTCATTGCAGGCTTTATTTCAATCCCGCTAGTATCTTCAGATTTTTACAATAATTCTCAATAAATTTACTCCAGTCTCTCTGAAATTTTTTGTCGTCTTGGTCCCAGATTCTACCTGTCACTTGGCTAATTCCACATAGTCCATGATTTTCGTCTGCCACTCCTTGATCATTGGTAATTCCTGCATTTTCCACCTTTGGGCTAATAAAGGTCTTGCCGCAGTCGTGGCATGCATAAATAGTCTTTGATCTATCTTTGCAATTTCTTCTCCCATCAAACCCAGCAAAAATGCTTCTGGTTTTTGGGGGCAGTGGCGTTGCGTGGGGGGTACAGGGGGGGCCGGCCGCACCGGGCGCAACATCTGGGGTTAGGGCAAATCCACGGGTTAGGGGGCGCAAATCCATGGGTTAGGGGGCGCAAATTACTTGCCTTGCCCCGGGTGCTGACAACCCACGCTACGCCACTGTTTGGGGGAAGGTATATCTAAACATCTTTTTAAACTAATTGTAGATCAGTTCCCAAAATACCTTTACTTTATTGCAAGTCCACCACATATGGTAAAAATCTCTGTCTTTCTCTTTACATTTCCAGCATAGTTTGTTCCTCATCCTATACATTTTGGCTGACTTCACCGGTGTCAAATGCCACCTGTACATCATTTTCATTACATTCTCTTTTAAGGCCATGCGTGCAGTAAATTTTAAGATTTCATTCCACAATTTTGACCAAGATTCAAACTCAATATTATACCCAAAGTCAATAGCCCATTTTATCATAACTTCTTTGATCTCTTCATCTTTTGTATACCATTCTAACAAAAAATTGTACATTTTTGATAACAATTTTACTTTGCTCTCCAGCATTTCGATTTGGAATCTCGATTTTTTTATTTTCAAATCCTGTTGGTTTTTTTTTTTGTCTCCGTTAAATATATCATTTACTTGATGATATTGCAACCAACCCGTAAGTACTTTCTCTATTTGGTCATATGGTTTCAGTTTTAAGCCTTTCTCGGTTTCCATCAATATCTCACCATAGGTTCCCTCCATGTTCAACTTTTTGACAGACAATATCTCTGTTGGTGAAAGCCTCCATGCTTGCTGTTTTCCGTTCTAACAGATTTTTATATCTGTCCCACACTTCATAAATCTTTCTTATCACATGGTTTAGGAACCCTTTATGAACTTTTACTTTGTCATGCCAAAAATAAGAATGCCATCCAAATCTGTTGTCGTATCCTTCTAAGTCTAGTAAATCCGTATTTTCCAAAGTTATCCACTCCTTCAACCAACACAGGCAGGATGCATAGAATCATAGAATCATAGAATCATAGAATCATAGAGTTGGAAGAGACCACAAGGGCCATCGAGTCCAACCCCCTGCCAAGCAGGAAACACCATCAGAGCACTCCTGACATATGGTTGTCATGCCTCGTAGTAAAGTTTATAATCTGGCATTGAAAATCCACCTCTTTCCTTTTTATCTATTATAAGATAACCTCGATAGTATCTTTTGCCATTCCTTAAATTGTACCCTCTTGTGCCTTCAGAATCATGCGCCTGGGGTTGCTGTCCCCACAGCCCCAGTCACACCATGCCAGTGGTGTCTTGGGCCTTGACACGCTGCTGACAGCGTTCGAAAGCATATCCTAGCAGAATAAACATTTCCCTGCAGCACAAATTGCAGCAGAAATTTAGAGAACTGAATTTAGATGGGGGGGTGAGATATTGAGAGAACCAATCCCATTTTCCCATATTGCCATCCCTAGGTGTGGTTGAGGGGGGTGTGTGTGTGTGTGTGTGTGTTCATCCGAGAGAGAGAAAGAGAATATCTGTTCTGTTCTTCAGTGCTCTGCAGCCTCCCTGGTTGCCTGGATTTCTTGATCTGAGAAAGCCCCACAGGAGGAGTAACTTAATAATGTCTTTCCCTGGGCTTCAATTGATGCATGGACACCCAGGGAGGCTGCAGAGGATAGAACGTTGGTGAAACAATTTGTAGAATGAATGACACTCACAAATTGCCCTTGGTCGCTTCACAAGTTCTTACAAGTTCAGTGCACTGAAAAGCCCGTAGTGGTAGAGTCTGCCTTGCAAGCCTTGCAAGCAGAAAGTCCCATATTCATTCCCTGGCATCTCCAGGTAAGGTTGGGAGAGACTCCTGCCTGGAATCCTGTAGAGCTGCTGTCAGCCAGTGTACTCAGTACTGAGCTAGATGAACCAATGGTCTGACTTGGTATAAGGCAGCTAATTTCCGTCCCCACCTATGAGAATGTCGCTTACATTTTCTCTTCCCTTGTTAATTTTCAGGTGCAAATTTCCCCCCATCAACTGATGGTAGAAAAAAACCCCACAGTTTTTTTTGTGTTTTTTTTTGCACAGCTCTTGTTCTAATATCCATATTCCTTATGAAGAGAAGGACCCAAATTGAAAGAGAGGAACCAGGATGTATCTGAGTGACAAATGAATGAGCTTGCACTAAAATGCAATTTTATTCCTTTTAGCCAACATTTCAATGAGATTCAGCACAAGAATCCCTATGGCCTTCCTCTGGTGAGGAAAGAGTTAAGCCAGTCACTGGAAAGCAGGCATGAGTCCCTCTTATTGATCATGCTGGTTGTTCTGGGTCAGGGCTGGATGCATGGGGGAGGGGAGGGTCAGGAGAGGAAATGACGGAGGGATCAGCAGCCTCGAAGCCAGAGCTGGTCCCAGTGAGCATCAGTGAAGTGCAACTGGATGATTGCAGAAGTGAAGCTTGAAATGCTCGCTTGCTCTTTTTCAACGGTGAACACTTCAAGCGCCATTCACGCATGGCCCTGTGGCCACAAATGTACAGGGAGGATTTTTACGGTTCAAGAGCAACTGGACTATTCAAGCTAGCCACATGTGGCATTCTTGTTTTTGAAAGAAATTGTGAGTGAGGGGAAGCTGAGTGCAGGATCAAACTCATAACAAGCCACTAAGGAAGAGGAATAAAAACCAGAGCAAGCTAAAGAGCAGGCCAGGGGGTCCTCCCTCCCTCCCTGTGTCTGCATGGCATGGGGTCCCTTGCGAATGGGCAGGGGGTGCTGGCCTTTTAAAGCCTGTGGGCCCATTCAGATTTTTTCAGCTAGTGCCAGGGGGAACCCTCCACTCTGGTCACTTCCCGTCTCCCTCCCTGGAATTAGCCCCCCCCAAACCCCCAGTGAGACAGAAAAAGTCAAAGGTAGACCCACTGAAATGAATGAACATATCTAGGCTCCATTGATTTCAAAAGGTCAGCTCTGAGTAAAACTCCATAGACTCCCACACAATGTGTGTTCTGGGAAGCCTCAGAGCCAATAGAATTAATCTGAGTCCTGAAAAGTACATTGAGCTGGAAGAAAGTGTGTCAGTCTTCCAACTTTCCCCTGCAGCACTTTTTAAGGGAAAAAAGGGTAGCCCCCCTCACCATCTCATGACCAGCCAGGGGCATAGCCAGGATTTATGGCCGGGGGGGCGGGGGCGGGGGGGGGGCAGGACACCCACTTGTTAGCAGCAGCTTTGGAATGAAATGTCTCAGCAACAGTTGTTTTAAATTGCTTTCTTTTGGCCCCAAGTGCTCAGAAAAATCTGTCAAAATCTTTTTACAATTTCTACTTTTAGTTAAGTATTTTTATTTATTTACTTGATTTAAGCGGGGGCAGCAGCTCCCCTACCTCCATGTGACCAAAGCAGGGGCTATTTGGGCACCAGAGGAAGACCTCAAGGGCACCATTGCATGCAATGACACCACGGTGGCAACTCCTGCTTTACAACATAATTGAGCCCCACCCCCCCTTTTGGTCACAGATTGATGGGGCCCATTGTATTACATCCAGTGTGTTCCTTTGAAGGAGAGGCCAATCTACACCTCTTGGGAAAGGATCCGGTGGCCTCACAGTACCTAAGGACTGTGTGAGCAGCCAACGTTTGCTAGGTCTTGCCACTATTTACTTGGTTAACTAGAGGATGTGAATTGGTGGGACCCTCATAACTCTTCAAAGTTCTTGAGTTTTAATCGGTTACCTCCTTCACAGAGAATTTCTTTATATGTAACCCAATCATTCATGATGTTAACCTTTTTTTTATTGTCATGGCTTCCATCAGCGATAGCCACCAGGGTGTCTTTTGTTCCAGGATACCTTTGTTTTTTAACCAGACTGAGTATAGGGACCTTCTTATTACATGATTCATAAAGTCTCTGTGGACTTTCACCTTGTCATAACATAAGTAAGCATGCCAATCAAAACGATTGTTATAGCCCCCTAGGTCTAGTACAGTATGTCAGTGTTTTTCAATACTAGCCATTCTTTAATCCAAGATAGGCATGCAGCTTCATGATACAATTCTAAATTTGTCAGTGCAAAGCCTCCTCTTTTTCTGCCATCTGTCAATAATTTATAACTTATTCTTGACCTCTTGCCCTGCCAAATAAATCTTGTTATATCTTTCTGCCAGGTCTTAAAATGTTTTGCACTGTCCACTACTGGGATAGCTTGAAATAGAAAAAGCATTTTAGGCAACACATTCATTTTTATTGTGGAGATACGACCCCAGAATGATAATGTTAACCTGTCCCATATTTCCAAGCTTCTTTTTATCTCCTTCCAAATTGGTATATAGTTGTCTTTATAAAGATTTATGTTCTTTGCCGTTATGCAGATTCCTAGATATTTGATTCTTTTACAAATTGTCAGTCCTGTAAGTTGTTGTACAGTGGAACTTCATGTTATGGATGGGATCCGTTCCAGAGACCCATCTGTAACACAGAACTGACGCAAGCTGAAGTGCCACATCTACGCGTGTGGCGTGTGGCGTGTGGCGTGTGGCGTGATTTAGCGCTTCTGCGCATGCGCGAGTGGCGAAACCCAGAAGTAACCTGTTTCAGTACTTCCGGGTTGCCACAGGACGCAACATGAAAACACGTAACCTGAAGCGGATGCAACATGAGGTATGATTGTAGTTCTCTCATATTTTTGACTTACATTTTGTTTTTTTCTTTATTGAGTTTGAAGCCTGCAACTACGCCAAATTCTGTAATCTTCTCTATCACTATTGGCACACTTTCTTTTGGGGTTTCCATTGTTATAGTCAGGTCGTCAGCAGAGGCTTTAACTTTGAAGGTCTTGTTTCCAACAACTATACCCCTTATGTTCTTTTCTTTTCTGATGTTTGTGTTCAGAATTTCCAACACCAAAATAAATAACAGTGGGGATAAAGGACACCCCTGTCTCTTACCTCTCTTAATATTAGTTTTCCATTAGATTATTATTTATAACTAGTTTAACTCTTTGTTGCAAATAATTTTTACCTTATAGAAATTATCTGTCAACTCCAGTGTTATTTCCATAAACCTCCAGGAGACATTGTCAAATGCCTTCTTAATTGTAGTTTTCCAGCAAACCCAAGACCGGGTACACATCAGTCACTCTGGAAATGACATATCCCAGGACTTTTTGTGCATGAGATGGTGTCATGAGCAAAAAGCCCCCGGACATGTTCTTTTCAAGGGTGTCTAATGTTCAGACAAAGGGCTCAAGTGACCTGAGAAGCTACACACTTATGTGTCCTTAGAACCTGGCTGTTGAAACAGGAAAATTCAAAGTGCCAGGAAGAGAGGGAGGGAACAGTTCAGCTTAAATTCTGAGCCAGAGAAGAATGCAGCTCAATTTGCAACGCAGCTGATCCAGTGAGCTGCAAGTCTTTACATTCTGTTACTGTTCACAATTATTTCCCTCCATTTTGCAATGTTAAAATGCAGTGTTAGAATAAAGAGCATTTGGAAATGGGCAGAATGGGGATGGGGAACCTCAGTCCCAAGGACCAAATAGTAAGAAATAGTAAGGAATTAGTAAGGAATTCTCTGTAAAGGAAGTCCATATGAAGTCCTGTGTGACTCAAACTTGCATGAACATGGATGGACTTTCACACACTTGTGGACTTTTCTGCCTGAGATGGCAAGCTATGATGGAGCCCATGTGGGAAGCCTTTCAGGGACTGATCTGCTCCTCTGAGCTTCCAGTTGCCTGTGTATGCTCTGTTTATCTAAGCCAGAGTATCAGACCACAGAAGATGCTTAAAATAAACAAATAAACAAATAAAGCAAGCCAGCCAGCAAGCCAGGGAACCAGTATTAAAACAATTGCTTAAATGCTATGAGTCACGTTTGATCCCGAAAGGCTTTCTCCACGTCTGAGCTCATTGCCACCTTTCATCATTCTGCCTCCTGGGTTTCCAAGTTGATTTTGATGAGGACTGGCAGGGATGGATTGTGCAGAGCACTTGGGGCTATGAGTCCCGTTGAAGCAAGAAAGAAAGGATTCAGCTCCACTTGTTTTGAAGTATTTGGGGGATGCACCAGATGATGAAAACAAGGAGGTTCTGCTTCTCTGGAAAAATAAAGTTCTTCCTCTGGACAATAACTGCGCTGAAATTTTATAGGCCGGAGACATGCCCCGAACTGATTTTCTATTTCTCACTTAAATGTGCTTTCCCAACATCTCTGTTGAAGACACTTTTCATGCAGCTTCCATGGGCTGAGCACCTCCTATGGACCGGCTAGCAGGATTGGTCATCAAATGATGCTGTGCTAGGAGAAAATCCAAGTGCACTGAAAACCTTCAGCTGCAAAGGTGCATTCTGATACCCGGCAGCAAGGATCCAAACATTTGGGCAAAGCTCTCACAAAATTATTTATGCTGCTGTTTGTGCAAAACCTTGGTTGCCACAGCAACAGATACATTATGGGATGACTGTATCTAAATGGGTCGGGAAGGAGCTGGAGGAAGGAAAGCATTTCTGACTTGATACCATGTTTGCTTAGGATTTGCTTCATTTGCAGTGGAATCCTGAGCAAGTCAGAAGTAATTTCCCATGAGCTCACTCTGATTAGAATCCATAGGCTCAGCCAGATGCTCTTTCCATGCTCTTGTAGAGTTGCTGTTCATTTGAATTGGGGTCCTGAGAAATGCGGGTGAGGTTCAGAAGTGGGGAACCAATGTCTGCCCAGATTCTGCTGAGTTGCTGGATTACAATTCACATCATCCCTGACAATTGGCAGTGCAGCCTGGAGCTGATGGGAGCTGGAATCCAACATCATCTGTAGGGCAACAGGTTCATCATCACTGCTGCTGTTTGTGCCCCATGATAATTGTGTGTGTGTGTGTGTGTGTGTGAGAGAGAGAGAGAGAGAGAGAGAGAGAGAGAGAGAGAGAGAGAGAGATTTGGCTCAGACACTAAAAATATCTGCTTTCAAGCTGTTTTTCAGTACAGCTTTCTGCAAGCTGCTTTCCTGCAGATGTTCTGAACTATTTGCTCCCATTGGCTCCAGGGGCTGATGGGAGTTGTCATCCAAAACATCTGGAGGGAACCAGGTTGGGAAGGCTGATGTAGAATAGGATTCAGATGAACATTGTATCTAGGATGTTAACATCATGTAAACAATTCTGTATTCCTTTTATTTTATTTTCTGCCAAGGTAGTATGGTACTGTTCTGTAAGGTTAAGGCTGACATTTCTAGCAACAGAACTCACAATGCACCTTCCAATAAAAGGCCAAGAGGAAACATGACATCCGTGGCAACATGGATGTAGAATCCATACCTCTGCAAACAGCCTCCATGGGTCCTGCAAGCATCAGAGTGAATAACTTCTCTCCTTTAATGCAAGCATCAGAGTGAATAACTTCTCTCCTTTAATGCTGCCCCATAGTCTCTGTGGCACGAAGTCCAGCACCCACCCACCCCAGCTCTCAGACTCCTCTTCTGGAGCTGCAGCAGAAAACTATCAGTTACCAACCAGCTGCCTGTTACTCCAGCTTCCTTCTAATCTGGCCAAGGTGCCTTTTCTCCTCCTCATGTGCCATCGTGTGTGCTCCAGAATCATAACTTCTCTCCTTCCTGTTTTCCTAACTGTTTGCAATGGTGCGAGAAGGACAGATATTTGTAGAATCATAGAATTGTAGAGTTGGAAGGGACCACAAGGGTCATCAAGTCCAAGCCCCTGCAATGCAGGAATTTTTATACCCAGCACGGGGCTTGAGCACACAACCCTGAGATTAAGAGGCTCATGCTCTACTGACTGAGCTATTTGCTAGGTTAGCAGGAGGCTGGGTATCTTAATTTCCATTGCAGCCCTGGGCTTGGGATAGAGAGGAGAGAGTGAGAGCAGGGTGGAGATTTCAACTTTGCAATGTTCACTTTCAATTTGACCATTCCTTCCTCTGGCATATGGCCCTAACATGTTGACCAGTAGGAATAATGTTGGTTTCAGTTGACCTGTTGGTCAGTTTTAATGTATAGGTCCTGGCCTGTAAACCCCCATGTGGTCTTGGTTCAGGGTGTCCCAAGGAGTGGTTTCTCCCAGTTGAACATTTTTGCATACTCTTGGTACATCTGCATGCCACAGAGGCCAGTTGCTTTTGCGCAAGTGTCATCCATTTCTTCTGGAGACTTCATTGTCTAGGATAATACATTTGGCTATTGGCAACTCTGGACCCAGGATCACTTGTTGGTCTGGCAATGCAATGGGTAGACTCTGCACACATTTGTTTAATTCTATGTCCTTTTCTACTGAACCATCTTCATTGGGCTCTGAGGGAGGTACTCTGCTCAGTGTGTCTGTCATTTGAAGGTGCTTGCCTAGATGCAGTGGCCCCAACTTCAGGGGGCCCTTGCACCCACATTTTTGTTATTGTGGGTGCTCAGCCCCCACCTGCCACAGCCACAACGTGCAACGCCAATGTGTGCCACCACTGCTGCTGCCCCTTGCCACCACCACTATCCCCCACTACCACTACCCCACCGTGCGGCTCCATACCATGAAACTGGGGCCCATCGTGGCCTCTGGAAGGCCCACTGTGGCCTCCTCTTGCCGCATGACATCACAGGCCAGTGCCAGGCACCCACAAAGTGGGGCAGAACCTGGCACCCCTGCCTGGATGATACTTGATATGCACATCATACTTGTTGATGTTGAAGTCTCATCAACATCCTCTGAAGCCTCTTCAGGGCTGTCAAACAATGGTTTCTGCATCATGACTTGTGATCAGATTGCACATGCACACTGTCTGTCCCAAAGGGAGCTGGTGGAAGCACTGCATACAGTCATATCTCGGGTTGAATGTGCTTCGGGATGAGCGCGTTCGAGTTGCGCTCCACGGCAACCCGGAAGTAATGGAGCACGCTCCGTTACTTCTGGGTTTCGCAGCTTGCGCACGCGCAAATGCTCAAAGTGACATCACACGCATGCGCAGAAGTGGCGAAAAGCGACATGCACAGATGTGCCGTCACTAGTTATGTTTGCTTCTAGATGCGAATGGGGCTTCGGAATGGATCCCGTTCGCATCTAGAGGTACCACTGTACTGGAAAGCACAGCCCAACGTTCTTTTCCCATTTGGGCACATCCTCTTGCAGATTCAGACAGTGTCTTACTGGGAGAAGCAATTGGTGGTGTTTGTGAGGGGGGGGGCTCCTTCGTTACTGTAACCTTTATTTTAGCAAATGCTTGACCATTCCCACTCCACTTCTTCATGTGTCTGCTGTCTCAGTGGCTCATAAGGTAAAGGGACCCCTGACCGTTAGGTCCAATCGTGGACGACTCTGGGGTTGCGGTGCTCAGCTCGCTTTACTGGCTGAGGGGGCTGGCGTACAGTTTCCGGGTCATGTGGCCAGCATGACTAAGCCGCTTCTGGCGAACCAGAGCAGCGCACGGAAATGCTGTTTACCTTCCCGCTGGAGCGGTACCTATTTATCTACTTGCACTTCATGCTTTCAAACTGCTAGGTTGGCAGGAGCAGGGACCGAGCAACGGGAGCTCACCCCATCGTGGGGATTCGAACCGCCAACCTTCCAATCGGCAAGCCCTAGGCTCTGTGGTTTAGACCACACCGTCACCTGCTCATGGCTAGTTGTTAGCCCCTTGGAAAATGTTGCCACGTAGATTCCCATTCCCAGGCATCTTTAAACACCTTTCATAACCTCAGGTAGTGGCACCTCCTGTCTCACCTTAACATTCCAAGGGTCCACTTTCAAACCACCTGCCGTCAACAGGTGGCCAATGCAGGGTACTTTTTTCAGTCTCACCCTAGCCTTATCTTGATGCAACTTTATGTTTCCATCTCTGCACCACTCAAGGGAACAGTACAACTGTTTGTCATGATCCCTTGGGCTCTTGCATCTCCCTCTCCCATAATTAGGATATTACCTGCAATTATCTTCAGTCCTGGGATATTTTCCATCTCTTGATTCAATCTGCATTTAAATACTTAGGGGCTGGGGCTGGGCTGATGTCCATTGGCATTTGTAGCCAGAGCAATTTACCAGGCGGCTTCTGTATAATGGCTAAGCTCTTCATTCAAACTGTGCTGTTCTCTACTGGAGCAGTTATGCCCTTGGCTTGAAGGCTTGCCAGTTCCTTCCTCCGTGGTTCTGCCAGCACTGCAGGCACTCGACAGGGGAGGGGGGATCTTTACTGGCTTGATCAAAGGATCTACCTCAAGCTTGAGTTTCCTGGCCAAATGTCCTTCCCCTTTCACACGTGTAACAGGGACAACTCAGAATGGCTTTCCATGTTAACATGTTGGTCCTCATTGTTTCCTCCTCCCTCTTTGTTATTTGCTTGCAAGAATCAAATGTGATATTGTTCACTTGCAACACCCCCACCCCCCCAAAAAAAGACCCAGAAGAAGGAAAAGAGGCCTCAATGGGCCTTAAAAGTGCCCATCTACAGTGAGAAGCTGGACAGCAGATGAGGAGGCCAACTGGCCACACTCTCCCTCACTATGGTGATATGGTGAACGTGTCATGTTTATTTACATTATATTACTTTTCTATTTCTAAATTTGCATCTATCCATAAAAAATAATATATGGAAATACAGTACTGTGTTTCAGTTGTAGCACTTCTTTCTAAATGTGCATCTCTATATAAAAATTAGTATAGGAAAAAGAAAAGCATTCCCAAATGTCTCCAGCGTTTTCTCTGTTGTCCATGCCACAGAATGGATCTGCTCACTGGATTGTACTTTAGGCAAGATATGCTCCTGTTGCACCTGAGTCAATGTCATGTCTTGAACTACTGTGCTTCCTAGCAGTGCTCTGTGGACATTTCCCTTAATAATGATGAACTGTAGGCAATAGAGTTTACTGTTCTTCGGACTGAGAATTTTAAGCCTGTGCTTCACGACACATTTCAGGGTTCTCTGGTTCAATCTTTGTTTCTCCATCAACTAGAGCTAATGGCAGCACATTACAGCTGGCTCCACAATTCTGTTGAAAATGACCTGGGACAGGTTTCTTTGGTCCGTGAATCCCTTCCTATGTGGGCATTGTGCTCCCTTGATCCCAGAGCGAGGCTGAAGACGTCCTTACACCCTTTGGACTTCTCACTTCCATCCTTCCTGGCTCTCCCGGCCAGCCCACAAGGTTTCCTCTGGCTCCTGCAGAGCCTTGGGAAGTGATCAGGTTTGCCACACCCTGAGCCCTTCTCTCCACCTGCTGGGCTCTTTTCTCTTTTCTCTTTGCATTGCTTACCACAGTATATGCACCATGTGCTAGGCAGTCATCATTGTGGCTCTCTGCGTGCTCATAGTGAAAACCTGGCTGGCGTCAGATTGCATGCCCCTGCACCATGTGAGTGGCTTCTGGTGCCCTCCTGAGCCTCACTTGAGAAGCTTCTGCTCTGCCAATCTTCAAACAATGGGTCAGGGTTAAATCTGGCTCTTGCAATGGTCTGCCACTGAGATCCTGATCTACGGTCTCTCAGACAATTCTGTCTCTGAAGAGTCTGTGATATCCTCCCAAGTACAGGTTGCTGCCGATGTCCTCAGTGCACTGGCATAAGCACACACTCCAACATTTCTCCAACGAAAAAAGAGACGCCCTATTCCATCATCAGCTTTGTTGTTGTTTTTGATACCCTGCTCATCTGACTAGGTTGCCCCAGCCATTCTGGGAAGCTTCCAACATATATAAAACATAATAAAACATTAAAAAAAAAACTTCCCTATACTGTACAGGGCTGCCTTCAGATGTCTTCTAAAGGTTGTATAGTTACTTATCTCCTTGGCTCAGGGGTTGCATAACTCCATACCCTCCAACATTTCTCTGATGAAAATAGGGACATCCTAAGGAAAAGCCGGACATTCCAGGATCAAATCAGAAACTGGGGTGGCTTCTGTAAATCCAGAACTGTCCCTGGAAAATAGGGACACTTGGAAAGTCTGCATAAGCAGTCCTGTTGCCTCATTAAAAAAGACTGTAGCATTCCCAGCCATAATTTTGTTTTCCCCCGGTATGCAGTAATCACCCAGCCCCTTTAACAGCTGTTGCAGAGTATCTGACCTTCTCCTCCTGCTTGACATCCTCTTTGGAAGGGCCATGGGCCAGTAAGGCCAGCCTCCCCTGCCTGAGCCAGTGTTGCTTTGCAAGGCATTTGGAAATGACCAACAGATTCATTTTCAGGTATTTTCTGCAAAGTTTTACACATGAATGTGTTCTTATGTAGTCACTGTGCTGGTGATTCTTTGTCCTGTTGATTTTATGCGGCTGATATTGCTTTTTACAATTTCAACTTGTTATTGTGTTGAGGCTTTCAAATGAAGGCCTGAATTCTCTGAGTTGTCAGTTTGGATGGTTTGTTAGTTTTACTGTTAGTTGCCTTGAGGTACCTTTTTTTAAAAAAAAAATCAATCAGAAAATCATGTTACAAATGGATTGTCTCCATTTTGCTTTTCAGTTGCCGCACACCTGTGCCCTTAGGGGAGATTGTAGCACAATGCATGGTTTAATGTGTGCCTTCTAAATTTGTCATTTTGTTAAACATAGCCCAGGTTTTGACATCTTTTGGGAGGAAGAAAACACAAACCTGTTGCAAGCTGTCTTTGTCACTGAGTGTGCTAAAGAAAGCTGGTAGCATATATATATATATATATATATATATATATATATATATATATATATATAAAACCCCCAAAGATTAAAAAAAATCAGTCAACAGAAGCTTCCCTGGAATTATTCCAGACTTGCATCTTGTGAGGGTGGTCATGTGTCTTACTATATAGAGGACACTCCTCATTTTCAGGGTGCTGTCAGAGGGCAGCCCTGTATTTGAAGGCTTTCCAGTCTGGTTTGAAACTAAAGAGGACCATAGGAAGGGAGAGCAGGAGGGGCATTGAAGGCACCCATTCACAGGTAGTACACAACTCACCACCCTATGGGGCTCTATCCAATGATAGCTGTCTGCCAGTGCAGAGGCAAGTTGCACAACAGAGGAACCCAGCACAACAGTTGTGTTAGCAGTAATTCATTGCACAACAATTGCCCAATAAAGTCACCAGCAACCTGCTTATGCATTCTCTTGTGCAAAAATGTTCCGGAGGTATAAAACATTTTGCCAGCAGAACAAGTATTCCACTAGGTGACTTTCACTTAGTGCTGCGTTGGATGCAGCCCTTGCCGTCAACAGCTCCAGCGACACCACAAGCTATTTTTTGCAAGGGCTGAGCCAAATGTTTTAAAATAAACATTGTAAGCATGAAATGGAAGCTCTGAAGGGAGTGAACAGGGTTCACAAAACCCTCCTTGCTCAGCTTGTGTGTGAGCAGGACCATGGAATAGGAGGGAGGGAGGTGATGAGATGTTTCAGTCGAACTTTGTCTATTTGCATCCTGCAAATCAGGGGGAGCCAATGGGCTGCCCTCCAGTGGTTGTAGGCTTCCACTCCCAGGCACTTCCGCCCGTGTGGCCAAGGGTCAGGGGTGATGGGAGCTGATGCTCTGGTTACAAGTCCAGCACTTTAGCCTTACACCAGAGGTAAATCTCAGAGCTGGGATCCAACTCTCAGGCCCAGGATGCCAATTCTCCCCAGCCACACCCTCTTTCCTGAGGCCACACCCCTTTCTTGCCCTGCTATGCACTCTCCTTTCCCCCCGCCTGCAACAAGTTATTGAACACCGATCACGTCTCTTGCTTGCTTGGATGAAGGACGAAGAGAGAATGCAGGAAAAAGCCTATGGTACAAAGGCAGGATTTGCCTCCACTGCCCCACCCACATTTGCCTCTGGCCCCGCCTACCTCTGTCACTTGTTCCCCAGATGGCTGCTGCAAAAGAAATGTGGCCCTAGGGCTGAGAAAGATTCTCCATCCCTGCTCCTGCATGCAATAGCTGCTAATCAGGGTCCATAAACATGACTTCTTCTAAGGCCTCTGCGTGCTTTGGCTGGGCTTTCCTTTGGTTAAACTGGGCCCTAGGAGGAGAGTGGGAAAGGGCTGGTCTGGTTTTTGTTGCTCAGTTTTTATCCAGCCTTCTGCAATGCCATGCCCAGGAAACGTCTTGGACTGCAGTTGTAGTCCCAAACAGCTGGAGAACCTCAAGCGGGGAGAGACTGCTTTTAATCTGACTCTGCAGGAAAAGTTCCTGGAGACCTGCGGGTGCCTGGAGTGGGGGAAGCACAACGTGGCCTGGCATGGGTGGCTCTGGCTCCTTACATGCCCCTGGCATATTTGGGGCATATTTCCACTTCATCCCCGTAGGCTTTGTCATGACTCCCATTGACTCATATCTGTGTAATGCAATGCAGTGCAATGCAATGACATCTCACCCCTTTAATAACAAAATGTGATTGTGAGAGGAAAAACAGCCACATATATTCTGGGTTATTAATGCTGCCTGGTGACAAGCAGAGCTGGCCCAGCCATGAGGCAGGTGAGGCCACTGCTTTGGGTGGCAGAAGCCCCCCCCCATGGCCTTCCTGTGGGTGCCCTGTCACCTTTGCCAGCAGCAGAGAAGCGCCACCACCATTGGCACCTATTTTGGGCAATTTTGCGGCCATGTTGTGCATCACGGGGGGGGGGGGCTTTTTCCACTCTGGTTATGCTTGCTGGTTTCCTGTGGGCACCCAGTTGGCCCCTGTGAGAACAGAGCACTGACACAGGTGGTCCTTTGGTCTGTGGTGCAGTGGTTAGAGTGTTGGGCTAGGACCTGGGAGAGACTAGGGCTCCAATCCCCATTCAGCCAGGAACCTCACTGGGTGACCTTGGACCACTAACTCATGCTCAGCCCAACCTACCTCAGAGAGTGGTTGTGTGGCTAAAATGGGGGAGAAGAGAGCTGTGCATGCCACCTCAAGTTCCTTGGAGGGAAGGTGGGAGAGAAATTTAAGAAATAAGCAAAATAGAGACCCATCCATCTGATCCAGTAGCACTGGGCAGCCATTGCAGCACCATGGCACTTGCGCGTGTGCAGAAAATGTTTGTGTCTTCACTTGTTTCTGATCTAGAAGGCTTGTAAAAAATGCCTAAAGTGGACGTTTTCAGCTCCCGTGCACTTGGGCCGGTGTGGATTGTACTGACCATGATGTGGAGCTGGGTGGCCATCACCCCTCCACTTTGCCCAAAAATTTCCCAAGGGCCCCGGGCTGCTTCTCTTGGAGACCAGCTGCTTCACTGGGTGGGTCTTGTGAGTTGTGCAAGTTAGACTAGTCCAGCTGGAGAGTTCAGTGACCGCATCTCTGCTTCTCCAAATTTTTATTTACATTTGAATCTGGGGTCTTGCGACACCTTGAACCCTGGCTCCAGAACTATCCCTCCATTTTATATGCCCATCAGATTCCACCATGAATTAACGGGTGGTTTTTGTCTCCTCATCCCAAATCATAGCATAGCAATCTAGTGTACGTCCTGCTGACATTGTGGCTCCCAAATGACATCTCTGACCTCTACTTGACCTTAGGCTCATCCCCACTTCTGCTTGTCCCAGACCTAGAAAGCAGGGCTGTGCTTTCTTGGCATGGGTCCAAGGGGTCTGGCCTCTACCTTGCTGCTTTCCTCTTGAAAACCTGATGTTTAGTGCTAAATTGGAGAAAAATCAGTTGTTTTCCTGGGAGAAAGCAGCAGCACAAGCAGAGGCGTAGATGAGCTATTCTCCCAACAAAAGGGAATGAGTGAGGCTGTCTACCTAGAAAAAGAAAGTAGTTTTGCAATCCTCTACTTGAGCAATATAGATTAAAATAGGCACTGCTTGAACATGATTCCATAAGCACTCATCTTATTATTTAAATTGGTATACCAGACTCTCCAAGTGTCCCTGGATAGAAAAAAGCTATCCTGGCTTCTGATTTGATCCCAGAATGTGCCACTTTTCTTTAGGACGTCCCTATTTTCATTGGAGAAATGTTGGAGGATATGGTATACCACTCTTCATCTGAAAATCACAGGAGGGTTCACAACATAAACCCTTTCTTGTGTTGCCACCTTCTGGACTTCTCTGAGGGCAGGGCACACAAAGAAGGGCCTCAGATAGCAATTGCAGGTCTGGGTTGATTCATATGGCGAGAGGCAGTCCTGAGCTGTTTAAGGCTTTAGAGGTCAAAACCGGCACTTTGAATTGGGCCTGGAAACTAATTGACAACCAGTGCAGTTGGGCCAGGATCAGTGCAAAATGCACAAACCGTATTGCCTTGTGAGCAATCTAGCCACCAAATTATGCACCAGTATAATGCAAAGTGTAATGAAGATGTCTAAATGTAAGCATGATGAATAGCACAATAACAATTTATAATCTGCTGCATGGTGATGCTGGGGAGACAGGCAAAATCCTTTTTCACATGTGGCATGGGACCAGGGGAAGAATTTGGTCTATACATAGGGCAGCAAGTTTGGGATTCACACATCCCAGTTTTTTTGTTTTGTAGAAGGTCCCATGTGCAAACCCCAGCACGTGGCTGGTGATGGGAAAGACCCTTTGCGTCTTTGAACCTGGAGGTCCATTGCCAGTCAGAACAGGTAATATGGGCTAGATGCTAAAATAGTCTGAATAGATCGAAGGCCGCTCAATTTCTCCATATTCTGCCATTGCTTTTCATTAGAAGGAGCAATGAGCTACATAAGGCACTGGAGCCCCGCCCCAGACCCCTGAACACCCAGATTTGAAGATTTCGCTTGGTCTTCCCTGCACACTTTGTATCTGTCAGACCTCAGATGACCAGTTAATGGGAACCACAGGGGAAGAGAGTGCTGAGCGATTGGATGCTGCTCAGGGGCTTCCCAGAAGAGGCACCTGGTTATCTACTGTGAGAACAGGATGCTGGGCTAGATGGACCATTGCTCTGATTCAGTAAGGCTTTCCCACATGGGCTAGAAACTTGGCAATTTAAAAAAATGGAAGCCAAAATTTTCAGGATGCTGAATCATGAAGCCAGTACCAAAGCTTTTCTGTAGTCATATGGAATCACAAGACAGTAGTGGTCCCGCACTGAGGTGTTCAGAATGCAGGCCACCAATCCGTTTTTCTTTTTCTTTTGTTGTTAACCCTAACTGTTGCCAGAAATCAGACACTTCTGAGAAATGATTAGCTGTGCCATTAGCGCGCCCCCCCCCCTGTCCAATTTACCATCAGGGCTACTGAACCATCACACAGGGAAGTTACAGATTAGAGAAAAGTGAAGTATAGCAGGTCAATTCCAGCAAGTTCTTAACAGTGAGGACAAACAAATAATAAACCAACTCTAGTGAAATGACAGAAGCAAACAAAACAGCCATTGTCCACAGCAGAGGGGGGTAGGAAGAGAACCAAGGAGGTGAAGAGGGAGTGGAGAGAGAGAGACACACACAGAGAGATAACACACACTTGAAATATTCAGGCCTTGCTGAGCTCTAAAGTGCTTTGTGCTCAACTGGATGGTCAAAGTCCAGCTGGCAAGAATAAGAGTGGCTGTGCATTAATACTCCAACTCCCTGGAAGGGAGCAGAGCTCATCACCACTCCATGCCTCACTTCTTGCATTCCTTATCACCTGCTGAAGGTACAGGCATGGCTTTGGAACAGAGGAATTTTTAAAAAGAGCATCTGGAAGAGTGGCAGAGACTGGGAGGATGTTGAGCAACTTACTGTTGTCATTGCAGCAGCTGCCAATCTGCTTGGTTGCTGCAGAGTACCTTATGGAATCCTTCCATGCCACCTGGAGGCAAACATCCCCACTGACCACAGAGGCAATAACAACAACAACAATAGATGCACTTCAGTGATCAATGCAGATCTTAACGTGTTGCCCCTTTACACGTTTCAGCTTAGATCTACTGTTTTCTGCGCACAGACACGAGCAAATGATTGGCATGCTCCACTATTTTCTTTCAGAGAGACTTAAGTTGTGTTTTCCTTGAAGTTCCGTTCTTCTTAACATACACTGCACACCATTCTCTTGAAACGGAAGAGCCTGTGTTTTCAGTGTTCCTAAATGCTTGGCTTCAGAGCACATAAAACAACTCCTCCTGGAGGTTCTTCCTGCTCAGCTTCTGCAGAGTGACCCTAAGAGCCTCAGGGGCTGATTCACCTCCTTTCATTCTAATTGTCTCCAACGGACTTAGGGCTCATGCACACTTCTGTTTGCCACACCACTTTCCCCCAGAAAAACTCATGGTTTAGTGCTGAATTGAAACAAATGGCAACTGGGTGTTTGGCGGGCTGCCATTTGTTCTGATTTTGTGATAAAGAGTGGGTTTTCTAGGGGGAAGTGGCAGGGCAAAAAGGCAAACAAATACTTGGATCCATGCCTAGAAAGCACAGGACAAGCAGGAAATTGGTCAGACCCGTGCTTTCTAGGCACGAGGCAAACAGAAATGTCACTTTCATGTTGATTAGGCACTCAAGGAAGCTGGAGACGGAGCCCTTGTGACCCAAGACCACTATACCTCTGATCCTGGCTGAACCTGGATTGAAGCTGGGGCTGTTGTTGTTGTTAATATACCACCCTTCATCACAAGATCTCAGGGTGATTCACATAGTGGGCGTTCTACCACTGTGATGGTATATCTTTAGCAATAGAGAAATGTGTCTTGTTCTGAGCCCAACCATGAGTCCATCCGTTCTATCCATTTGTCTACATTGACTGGCTTCTGCAGGCTTTCAAATAGGAGTTGATCTCAGCCCCACCAGAAGATGCTGGGGATTGAACCTGGGACATTTGGCATGCAAAACTATGGCTTCTCCCACCACTCCTACAGACCCCCTGCATGTAGGGAGAAATTTGTTGCTGAGTTGTAAATATAGGGAGGCTTTAATGGTATCTCAGTGCACTCAGATTTAGGTTGACTTATCAGGATTTAACTCCAGTGATGTCAAATGGGTTGGGTTATGCTGTCAAAAGTTCTAATAGTACTTTTCCCAGGGATGGAGGAGGCTGGCTAATTAGTGGGTGCTTTTAGTGTTTAAGACAGCAAGTGCTTGGGGGTTTCTTATTATTATTGCTCCTGAGTAATTTAGTGGGAGTCTCGGACTTGATGACTGGTCCAGAAGAGCTGAGAGATCAGAGATGTGTATGCTGAAAAATCAATTGGTGCATGGCTGTCGGATCTCCAGCTGTCTTTGGAAATTTGGCAAAGCTTGAGATTTTGTGCCATTAATTCCCAGCACCTGACCTAGTATTCTGAGAAATTTGCATTTCATTTTGAAAAGCAAGCAGAGTTTCTAGTCCTCTTTATTATGGAAATAGATTTGAAAACATGGAGGCTGTGCCTACAAAGGATGGAGCATTTGCACCACTCTGTGCATTGGTTCAGTAAATGCAAATTGGGTTGTTGCTCTTAAAAATGAAGGCAAAACAAAATCCTCTAGTATCCTTGGCTAATTGCCAGCTCTGGATAACAATTGCCAGTGGTGCTGGCAAGATGCAAGGAATACCAACAGCCAGAGATGAGCAAGCTATCCAAGAATTGCTTTAGATTAACTCAGACGTTATTCGAGTTGCCATGCAAATAACTGGGAAGTATCAGATACCCCAGATATTCCCTGCTGCCACACAGTCAAACCCAGAGGCTTATAAAAATTACCTGCCCATCTGTGGTTCCTTCTCCATTTCTAAAAAAATTGGTCCTTCAATTCCTCAGCCTCAAAACACAAACTCCCCTCCCCATCCATTGGTGATGGGAACAGCAGTGAAAGTGACCAGGGAAGTTAGAGGAGGTGCAGAGGAAAGAGTGGGATCTACGGCTACCAGTGGCTACCAGGCCTGCTGGCTATGTTCCATCTCCACTGTTGGAGGCAGTATGCCGCTGAATGCCAGTTGTGCTCAGGTTCTGCTAGCATCTGGTTGGCCACTGGCCTGATTCAGCAAACTCTTCTTGTGTTCTTATAGCTCAAATATTATTCTGACTCAGAGATACTAGAGATATAGGGAGGGAAAGGAAACTTCTCAGAACACACAGTTCTCCCTACAGACCCCTGCATTTCATCAGCAAGGACACTTGGGGCTGGGTTAAGGGAGGGAGGAAAGCAGCCCTCCCATTGCACTCCTTCCAAGGCATTTGGCTCTGAGTTTCATGTATTGGCCCTCCTGGCTTGCTGCACCAGGAATTGCTTGCATCAGTTGCCAGTCCCTCTTCTTTTCCTTTTAGCTCAGTGTGTTTGGGGGCTGTGATGATGCATTTCTAAGCCCTTAGAAGGTATTCTGGGTAGCCCAAGAACACCACAGCAGGACCTCTATAATAGCTTTGGAGGAATACACACCTTACTGGGAGGAGAGAAATGCAGGCGACGGTATATATGGAATGCATTTTTGCTAGTTCTGTTGAAATAGTCCTGAAGTCTATGAAATGCATTTTGGGGGATTTGATCTATAGGAAGATCTTCAGTGCGCTGCTTTGGAGACATTTGTCACCACACTCCCCTCCTCACCCTGGAAATCACTGTGATGTTTCCCTTTCACTTTGGAAAGAGGCAGTGTAGTATAGGGATCTCAGATAATTCTACTGGAAACAGAAATGGAGGCAGAAAGGAATCGTCAGGAACAGAAATCATGTAAGCAAATACAAATGGTCTTTGTTATTGTTGTTTTAAACTGCAATATAATGTAAATAATTACTTTCTTCTCTGTATTGTTTTCCCTTGAAGGGCACTGAAATAAATCACATAATTAATTGCATTAGGTATGGCCATAGCAGAGTTGAATGACATAGGTTTTAGTCCAAGCTGAAATGTAGTGGCATGGAAGCAGCACTGATTGTAACAAACGCTGGGTGAGGTGGAAATCTCCAGGGACAGAAGTGGTATCTTGGCTCACTCCTCTCCACTTCCTCCTCAAATTGACTGTCCAGTAAAACAACTCGATGGTCAATCAGCTGCAGCAGTGAGTTTGAAGGATACCCTCATTTTGGTCAAGCCAATTGCTCTCAGTCTAACCAGCTCCAGAAGGTTAATGAGAAGATAAACTTGGACAACTGCCAGCAATGCTGCCCTAAGAACTTTGGGAAGGGTGAATAAGGTTGAATAAAAGTGTAGAGCATAAGTGGGGAATGTGGGAATGTTCAGGGAGGCAGGAGAGGATATATTGTTTAATTATATCCTTCCCAACTTGTGTTAACAAGTTCTATAAGTTAGCTGAGTAACATTCCCCTTTTTAACTTGCGCAGTGGATAACGTCTTTGCCAGGCTTGTTTAAGCCTCTAAAGTAAGTTTCCTGGTAATTCCCCTTTATTCCCTCATGAAAAGATAGACACGACACAGTCTTGTATAAAAGTATAAAAGAGTTTACTCACACACATTCTGTTCATAGATGGATCCCAGAAGGCAGACTTGTTACAAAATATGTACATGTTGAATCTATCCCATAAGGAGATAGTTCCTTTGTCCTCTCTTGAAGCCAAGAGAGCATCTCAGGCTAAGCAGATGTTGCTTCTTCGAGGAATGGAGTCAGAGAGAGAGATGGCTGCCTCCCCTGAGGTATTTTGTTACCTGCATAGATGAGGTCATGCCCACCTCTGGTCACATGCAGAGGAAGTCTGTCCCAGCCCAGGAGGAAACAGGAAGTTCTGATTGGCTGGTCCAGACATCCCCTTTTATGTCCACTCTAGGAATGTTGTATTTGACTGCTCTGTGTTTCACATCCCACAGGGAATTCCAAAGTGTTTTTGGAATACAACCCACCCTCACCTATTGGTCATACTGGTTAGAAATGTCCATCAGAAAAAGCAGTAGGAACTGCTGCAGTTCACACATTTGTTGGAGGTCAGAAATAGAAATTATGCAAGTTGATATGGGCAGTATTAGCTGGTGGTTTTTGTCCATTGGAATGTAATGAAATTAAGTACATTAGTTTCAGCCATATCAGATAACAAGATGAGCAGCATGGGTTTTAGTGGAAGCTGAGGTGTAGCAGAATAGAAACAGTGCTGGTTGCAATGAACAAAGGCTGCAGAGGAAATTGTTGCCTGTTTACATCCTGCATGCTGTTTGGGGCTGGTGGGAGCTGTAGTCCACTAGCCAGTTGGGAAAGTCTGATCTAAGATGTATAGCTTTCATTTTGGTTCTTTTAAAAGGGCACACCTTTATCTCTTGCTTTTTTGGCTTCAAAGCAATCCATCACCCCCTCCCCATGTCAGTTGACATTCTTATTTGCAGCCCAGTTTTATGAAAGTGCAATGGAGTTCAACCAATTATACTGATATAATTACAACATAAATGTATGTGCCCTTGCTTTGCATCCCAAGTAGCAATTTTTGTGTCATATTATTCTTATTATTGCTATTAAATATTGATTTCCCCCCTCTCTCTCAGTTCCCCTTCCTTTTTTGCCCTCTGCAGTCCCCGCTGCCAAATTATTAGGCCGGGCTGGGGGGGGGGGATCTTGGAAGCAAATGAATTAGGCACAGTACTTTGATGCACATTTCTTTTATTTGCAACATTTTGGGTATAGAATTTTGTTTGTACCTATGAATATTATTTTTGCAAGTGTGCATGCAGCTCTTACAATAAAGCTAAATCTTCAAGGGATCTGCAGCAGTCAAAAGTGAGACTGTGTAGCTATGACCAGAATTGTGGGCAAATAGGAGCCCCTTGCCAAGTCATGGACCTCCTCTGTTGGGTATTATTCTTCCTGGCAAGGCTGCTCACCTGTGTGCAAACTAAAATGGGATCTGAAAAGGGCAGCTCAGCATCTGCTCTGTGCAGAAGCACCTGAAGCAAAATGTGCAGAGGAGTAGGAGATGGCTCATCCACTCAGTTCCCCTGAAGAGACCAGCAGGTTTGCAGGAGCTCAGGGTCAGGCAAAGTATCTATAGCAGAGGTTCCCAATTAGCTAATTACTGAGGACCCCCTGTTTTTCAAAAGCCAAGCCACGGGCCCCCTTCTTTTGAAAATTTTGGTAACTCTATGGTAGTTACCTGTACAAAACAATTTTTTGAACAAAATGTGGGGTAGCCCTTAATAAGCACAGGATTTTAGATATACTAAAAACATACTAGGGCTGAACAATACCTTATTTTCAACATTGTGATATATCAGTAGTTTAACATTGTGATATTCTGATATATCACGATATCTGAAATTGGAGATCAGGTGTGGGGAAGAGGGAAGGAGCAGTCACGGAGATCAGGTGGGTGGGGGAAGGAGAAGAAGCAGAGTCACCTCCACCGCATGGGAAGGGGAAGGGATTGGCTGCCCTGCTCTCCCTCAGCGTGAGGGAAGGCAGCTCACAGCATCAGCATTATTGGCTGAGATCATTGTGTGATATTGGCAGTGCCTTGAAATAGGCTTCCCTGTTCTCCCTTGCATGAGGAGCGATATATTGATGCATATTGCTGGGTCAAAATCATTATCACAGTGTGATTTCAAAACTGATTTTGGCCAATACTGTATATTGAAGAATCGCACAGCACTAAAACAGACCATAAAATTTGTGATATTACCATGCAAAAATTTAGTTGGGGGGGAGACAAGAGATGGGACTGTGGACCCCCTGGGTGCATTCCGCGGACCCCAGGGTTCTCCAGACCCTAACTGGGAACCACTGGTTTATAGGGTGGTTGCTTATGCATTGTCAAAAAAATACCAAGGGGGGGGGGAGCAAAAGGGGCACAGCTGTGCACAATATTTGCATATGCTTATATGTGTAGATCAGGCTTCCTCAACCTTGGCCCTCCAGATGTTTTGAGACTACAATTCCCATCATCCCTGACCACTGGTCCTGCTAGCCAGGGATCATGGGAGTTGTAGGCCAAAAACCTCTGGAGGACCGAGGTTGAGGAAGCCTGGTGTAGATGCAAATCTGGGCAGCTTCTTCAGCCTGAGGGCTACGTGCCACTCCCAGTGTTTTGCGGGAGGGAGCAGCTTTGCAAGAGTGAAACTTAACGTCTCTAAGCTTTACTAATACAGTGGTACCTCAGGTTAAGAACGTAATTCGTTCTGGAGGTCCATTCTTAACCTGAAACTGTTCTTAACCTGAGGTACCACTTTAGCTAATGGGGACTCCTGTTGCTGCCGCCGCGCAATTTCTGTTCTCATCCTGAACCAAAGTTCTTAACCCGAGGTACTATTTCTGGGTTAGCGGAGTCTGTAACCTGAAGTGTCTGTAACCCGAGGTACCACTGTATGCCAGCGTGGGGAGAGCTCTTTTATGACTGGCAGGTCTAGCTTGTTAATCACAGGGAATAATATTACCCAAAAAATCAACTCCTTCTAGTTCTTCCCACCATAAAATCAAATTCAAAGATGTGTAGCTCAAAAGCCCCTCAACCTATTTGTCGGCAGGTTTCTTATTCAGGGACTCCTCTCAGATGCCTACAGTTTACAACCTATTTGCTCACAAAACACGCGGAGAGATTATTATTCTGTTTTTTACACACTCAAAAACTGTAATGGCTGACTTTTCAGGAAAACTTGAAATCCCCAAATGGAAAAATGTTGTTGACACTTTATTTATTTGTTTGTTTAACAAAATAAAGGTGCCCAGCATGAAAGCCCCTGGGCCTATTTACTGTATTTTGGCAGGATTTATCCACGTATCTGTCAAAAGGAAACAAATGGCACTTCTTGTTTTTCCCACTAGGGAGAGATGAAGTGGACTTTGAAGGACTGTAAGCCAAATCTGGGAGCCTGTATAGCTCTTGAACCAAAGTGGGCTGTTTTTGAAACAATGAATCAGTGTCTGAACTTCATGTTGTGGTTGGTGCACATTCCTAATTGGGAATATTTCTGCAACATCACCAACTGCGTACCGTCTTCTGACATTTCCCCCACAAGGTCTTCAGAAATGTTTTGCCTGTTTATTGACATCCCCACCCACTTCTCTTTTGGTTCTGTACATTGACCTCAGTGACTTTGGCTGCATATACACCATACATTTAAAGCACAAAGAATCCTGGAAAAGTTTGCCTGCATATACACCATACATTTAAAGCACAAAGAATCCTGGGAAAGTTTGTTGAGGGTGCTGGGAATTGTAGCTCTGTGATGGCTAAACTACAGTTCCCAGGATTCTTTGGGGGAAATCATGTTTTTAAAATGTACTTCAAATATATGATGTATATGCAGCAGAATCACCTGGCCAGATCTGACTGACTACCTAGCAGGGCGACAGTACACCAGTCGTGACATGATGATCCCAAGCTAGTTGGAATTGCCCATGTGGCTTTGTGCTCCGCTCATTGTTGCAAGAGGTAGACTTCATGCCCATTTTGTTTCTAGATTTGTTTATACGTAGACTCAGATTGCTGTATTGGTGAATTATTTTAATTTGGCTCTATTGTAAACTACCTTGGGAGCCATTAGGATGGTCTATAAATAGAGTATATAAACAAATAAATAATATAGGCACAGGAAATGAGCCATAGCTAGAAGGCGGGAAAATAGCTGGAAAGTGGACAATTGATTTTTTTGGGGGGGGTGAATATTGTTTCACTGAAAAGATGTTAGGGAAAAGATTTATCTTCCTCCCAACACTGTTTCTGGCCTCTAAAAGACAAAGAGAATATTCAACATGGGCCTCATCTAGCACAGTAACTTGCAGCAGAATTCAACACACATCTTCTCCTATGGAGCAACAAGTTTAGAAATAATAAAAATAAAAATAAATTTTATTTATATCCCACCCTCCCTGGCCAGAACCGGGCTCAGGGCGGCTAACATCAAAAAATATATAATACATTAAGACATAAAATCCAGCAATCGACTGAAATACAGCTTAAAATCGAATTAAAATCAAGATAAAGGAAGCTGCCTTAGACCTTCACCTTTGGCTGTCACGATGCTGTGCATTTCCCAATCCCATGGAGAAAGAGGTCAGGCAAAGCTGATCATAGGTTCCAAGGCCATGGAAGTAGCAACTTACTCCCAGGAACACCAGAAATAGACTAAGGCTTTCCAAGCCTCTATCTCCAGACTATCTCCTCCAGACTCCACCCCCTTGTAGAGAACCTCAGAGCCTTAAAGGACCAACTCTCTGCCCTGAAGACAATCACTCCTCCTCTCTCCTGCAGCCTCCCTCCAGATGCCCCGCCTGCACTGCTGGACGTGATTTGCAGTGGGAGGCACCTGTTCTTCAAGCTATGGGGAAGGTGCCTGAGAAGGGTCCAGGCTCTGCCCTGCAGAGCTCCCTTGGTAGCCTGGGAGGTTCTTCTGGAACTTTTGTTCAACAGTCTCAGACACAAGGGTCTTCCTAACTTCAGAAGTCAGCTCTGAGCCCTGACCCAGACCTGACTTCCCATCTCTGACTCTGGCTCCATGCTAGATTTAGGGGTCATGTCATAAGGTAAGAAGTGTGAGACATGTAGGAGCCTTCAGTTGGCTTCTCAGGTCCTTGCTAGGATTTGCATCTTGATTTATCAATAAAAAGCTACCTTCATACTGAGTTAGACCATTGGTCCATCCAGCTTAGTGCTGTCCACACTGACTTACCAGGGTTACAGTTCCAGCCCTATCTGGAAATGCTGGGATTGAACCTGGTATCTTCTGAATGCAAAGCAGATGGTCTATAACCAAGCTATGGACCATTTCGTGACCTTCTTCCGTATAGAATTTCAGCCTTAGAATGTAAGCTGGGAATGCCTTTTCTTTAGTAGTCTCCCTACATGAGATAACACCCCCAGGTTTCTCTGTCCTCCATCAATCGCGGACTGTGGGTCGGGGGGGGGGTAGTGTTGTTATTCCGGGAGGATTGCTCTTTCAGAGCTCTGCCATCACCGGCGATCTCCGGCATTGAATGTGTTGGTCTCGTGTGGGGCACCAAGGAGAGCTTGGCTGTCTGGCTGGTGTACCGACCACCCAGCACACCTGCAGTCACCCTGTCAGACCTGCTGGAGGTGGTGGCGGGCTGGGCCTTGGAGTTCCCAAACCTACTGGTTTTGGGAGACTTCAACATCCATGCCGATGCCGCTCCCTCCTCACAGGCTCTGGACCTAGTGACTTCCATGGCAACACTAGGGCTCTCCCAGTTTGTTTTGGGCCCCACTCATCAAGCAGGCCACACGCTGGATCTGATCTTTGGGGCTGGCATAGATGTGATCATGCTCCCCGCTGTGGAAGTGCCATGGTCTGATCACTACGCTCTGAAAGCCAAGATTGACTTCCCGCTCCTCCCCGGCTCGGGTGGCGAACCTATTTGGGCTCGTCCGCGAAAACTGATGGATCCTGATAGATTCCGACAAGCCTTGCGGAACCCTGCTCCTCCTGGCGACTCATTAGATGACCTTGTTGAGGACTGGAATAACCGGCTCTTGGCAGCCATTGATGAGATCGCGCCTAAGCGCCCTCTGCGACCCCGTCGAAACCGGGCACCTTGGTTTACTGAGGAGCTCCGGAAAATGAAGTGGGATCTCAGACGGCTAGAGCGAGTATGGCGACGGACTCGTGACGGAGCCTCAAGAACATCTTATAGGACGCTCATGAAAGCCTATGAGATGGCTATGAAAGCTGCTAAGAAATCTTACTTTGCAGCTTCCATTGCATCCGCTAGCTCTCGCCCGGCAAAACTTTTTAGAATAATTAGGTCAATAACGTCCTTAGGAGGACAACCAAATTTAAGCACAAATTCGACCCACAGCTGTGAGGCATTCGCGAGCTTTTTTGCGGAGAAAGTCCTGTTGCTCC
The DNA here is from genome assembly GCF_964270895.1 of Podarcis filfolensis. Taxonomy (NCBI): domain Eukaryota; kingdom Metazoa; phylum Chordata; class Lepidosauria; order Squamata; family Lacertidae; genus Podarcis; species Podarcis filfolensis. Next base: position 768,290 of record NC_139611.1, on the reverse strand, counting down.
GCCGTGACCTCCCTGCCAATTTAGATACAGTGACTGAACTGGAGGCCCCTCGACTGACTTCAGGTCCAGTGTTGGACCATTTTGATCCTCCCTACTGATGTGGATAGATTCCTCCAAGTTGGTAGACCCACCACCTACCTCCTTGATCCGTGCCCGTCTTGGCTGATTAGGGAGTGTCCAGATGTTGCGTGGACCGCCCTGGTTGAAATTATCAATTTGTCCCTTGACACAGGGACATTCCCCGGGGAACTGAAGGAAGCAGTGGTGTGTCCACTCTTAAAGAAAACTTCATTAGATCCCTTAGACCTATCCAATTACCGCCCAGTTTCAAATCTTCCATACCTGGGTAAGGTAAATGAGAGAGCGGTTGCTGAACAGCTTGGTAGGTTTCTGGAGGAAACATCGGCATTAGATCCATTTCAGTCCGGTTTCCGTCCTGGTTTTGGGACGGAGACGGCTCTGGTTGCACTAACAGATGATCTCCGTAGACAACTGGATCGAGGCGGGTCAGGACTGCTGATCCTTTTAGATTTGTCAGCAGCCTTTGACATGGTCGATCATGATCTTCTGGACCATCGCCTCGCAGACGTGGGGATACAGGGCATAGCCCGTAACTGGCTGTGCTCTTTTATCTCTGGTCGGGGACAGAGGGTGGCACTAGGGAGGGAAATGTTGCCGCGCCACTCCTTGGTGTGTGGAGTGCCGCAGGATGCAATTCTCTCCCCGATGCTTTTTAATATCTTTATGCGCCCCCTTGCCCAGATTATCCGGAGCTTTGGGCTGGGCTGTCACCAATATGCTGATGACACTCAGCTCTATCTGCTGATGGATGGCCATACCAACTCGATCCCTGACACACTGACCAGATGTTTGGAAGCTGTGGCTGGGTGGTTTCGTGGGAGCCGATTGAAACTAAATCCTTCAAAGACAGAGGTCCTATGGCTAGGTCGGGATGGCATGGGGATGAGGGACCAATTCCCTTCTCTTGCGGGGGCCCAATTAGTGCCATTGCCTTCCGTTAAGAGTTTGGGTGTAATCCTTGACGCCTCCCTTTCCATGGACGCGCAAGTTACAGCAACAGCCAAGGCGACATTTTTCCACTTTCGCCGCATCAAGCAGTTGGTCCCTTACCTTTCCCGCCCCGACCTGGCCACAGTGATCCATGCGACGGTCATCTCCAGGCTTGACTACTGTAATTCGCTCTACGCGGGGCTGCCCTTGAAGCTGTCCCAGAAACTCCAGCGGGTACAGAATGCTGCAGCGAGGCTCCTCACGGGGTCTCTGCCATGGGAGCATATTCACCCAGTGCTTTTCCAGCTGCACTGGCTCCCGGTGGAGTACAGGGTCAGATTTAAGGTGCTGCTTTTGACCTTTAAAGCCCTTCACAGCCTAGGACCCTCGTACCTACGGGACCGCCTCTCCTGGTATGCCCCACGGAGAGCCTCAAGGTCCATAAATAACAACACTCTAGTGGTCCCAGGCCCTAAGGAAGTTAGATTGGCCTCAACCAGAGCCAGGGCCTTTTCAACTCTGGCTCCGGCCTGGTGGAACACTCTGCCTCATGAGACCAGGGCCCTGCAGGATCTGATTTCTTTCCGCAGGGCCTGTAAGACAGAGTTGTTCCGCCTGGCCTTTGGCTTGGAGCCAATTTGATTCCCTCCCTCCCTCCTTCTCTTTCTTTTTTCTTTTCCTTCTCCTCCTGCAATGAGACTACATTTTAATATTTTAATGTTCCATTATTTTAATGTTGTATTTTATTTTTGTTTTTAAGTTGAAATCATTCATCTTGTTTTTATTATTGCTTGTAAGCTGCTCTGAGCCCGGCCTTGGCTGGGGAGGGCGGGGTATAAATAAAAAATTATTATTATTATTATTTACTCACACTCAACCTTAGGTAGCCTTAATAGCAGGTTCAGATGTCACCCCTCCCAAAAAAAGAATAGAAAAATGCATGAGTGGGGCTGCAGGGGCATATGTTCTAGCCCCAATCCCATTGCACAGGGCTGCCATAATCCCCTAATGCCTACACAGCATGTAAAGGGAGTCTTGTACACACATGGATCTCTTCCAAATGAACGAGATGCAACCCTAGCTTAAGTGAGGGCATATCCTGGCACACAGTGGCAAAAGCATGGATGGTCTGTTTGTGGCCACTCTGTGCATCAGTGATGGGGCAAGTCTGATCCATGTGACCTTGCAGCCTCATCATATAGGCCACATTCACACCTTGCATTGAAAATATTATGATAGCACCTTATAATCTTGTGTCTTGCCCCAAATAATTCTGGAAGCTGTACTTTGTAAAGGGAATGTGGTCCTTGGGCTGAAAAAGTTCCCACACCTCTTAGGCTGATAATAGGATGCCTACTCACTTCTGAGTCAACAACACTTGTGAATTCATTAAACACTTGTGTATCTCATTAGAAGGATTGAATGAGCCCAGCACCCCCATTCCACCCACTCCTTTGTTTCTAGCTTCTAACCTCATCTTTGAATCTGCTTAGAAGGGAGTCTCACCCTTTAAGGAGCAATTTGCTACTCCCCCTGGGCTCCCCCTTGCTCTCAGTGGGTGATCTCCAGTCACCCAGATAACAAGGGAGGAAGGAACAGCGATGCCAGCTTTCCTTGAAGCAGGTCATCCATGAATGAGAGGGAATCTTTACTGAAAACTGCAGGAGGACACAAATATTTTGAAGGCTTTGGTAAGCTCAAATGAGTGGTACATGTTCATTGTTTCCTTTGACAGAAAATCCTGAAATACAGAACCATCATGGCACTTTTCTCTAGCTGGAGAGAACATGTTTGGGCGAGGGATTCAAAACTACAGAATTGTCACTTCTGGTTGAGCATTTCTTAAGAAAGACGCCTGGGCTCTTCAGTCACAGCCCTGTTGTGAACAGTGTGCCAAACAATTGTCTCTGCAAATTGCTTTGTGACTGAGCCAGTATCAAATTTTCATTTACATCTGCAGTAAACAACTTTGCATTAATGTTTGTAGCTCCAGCATGGAGTTAGCAGCATTTCTGTTATCTCTGTCTCGTGTTTCCTATGAAAAGCGAAAGTCAAGGCTGTTGAGGTGAGGCAGAGCCTGGCAGCATGCTGCTAGTTTGCTTATTGGTTTATTTAATTGTTTCCACTTACTATCTAAGAGTGTATATACATACAGTATATTCACACACAAAAGTAGAATAACACCATGTCAAAAGACATAAACAGTATCCATATACACATTGCTTTTTTCTAAAAAAAATGTTTAGGGGTACTCTCATTTTGACTAAAGAAAAATCACAATTTTATAGTTCAAATTGGGAAAAATAAATACAGTAAATGGACAAAAGTACAAAGATTCACAAAATGTTTAAGGTACCCCTGCGTCCCTCCAGGAAAAAAGCACTGCATACATCTGATGCAGTGGACTGTAGTATAGGAAAGCTTATGCCATAATACATTGGGTAGCCTTTAATGTGCTACAAAGCTTTTTGTTGTTTTTTCTGCAAGAGGCTCACACAGCAGCCCCTCTGGAAATGGTTTTTGTAATGTCTAATTTATGCCTTTGTTCTGAAAAGTACAATGAAAAAGGATTTCTTTGGTGGAATTTGGGTGGCAAGACATATAGCAGTGGTGGCGAACCTATGGCACACGTCGCCCCAGCAGGGCAGCTGCTTCTGTGCTGGGGGTGAGGGGGAGAGTAGGGCTCAAGTGCAAGCAGTAGTGGAGGCGGGGATCTCTCAGAAGTGGAGTGCATTTTGTGCTGAGAGATCCCCGCCTCCACTCCTGCTTGCAAGCAAGTAGGAGCAGGATCGGGCAGCTCATCTAAGGAGCGCCTAGCTGCTTTCAGGTGGTGCAGGGGCTCTCAGATGCAGCTTCTGGGCTGCCTCCACCTTCCCCAACCCCAGCAACTATTTAGCCTGGCTGCCTCCACGGGGTTGCAGGGGATCTGATGCGGAGGTGGGGGCTGCTTTAAACTTCTCCCTTGAGGGGAGTGCAGCCGCAAACCCCTCAATGGAAAGTGTGAGGGATCCTGCACCTCCCCAGTTGAGCAGCCCTGATCCAGCTCCTGTTCCCATGTAAGCAGCAACACTGCCTAGCAGAGCAGCCCGATCCCACTCCTACTCGCCTGCAAGTAGGAGCAGGCGGGGGGTGGCAGCGGCAACATCCCTTGCCTGCTCACTTTCTGCCCTGGCCCAGCCTTCCCTCACTCAGTGCCGGAGCTGCCAGAGCTGGAGGAGGGGGTGGTTGATGTTGTGGCTGCAACGGCAGAACCCAGCATTGGAGGGTGGCAGGTGCCTTTCCTCACTAGGAAAACGGAAGTGTGGCATTCAAAATGGAAGTTATACTCAGAAGAGAGCATGTTCGACTTCCGAAAAAAGTTCCAAAACTGGAACAGTCATTTCCAGGTTTGAAGCGTTCAGGTTCCAAGTAGTTCGAGAACTAAGCTGTTTGAAAACTGAGGTACCACTGTATTTATTTCCCCCGATTTGAACTGTATTTATTCCACCCCACCCCCCGTGGTGATTTTCTTGAGTCAAAATGAGAGTACCTCTAAACATTTATTTTAGAAAAAAAGCACTGAGTTATACCATAAAATTATATATCAATGGGAAAATAATTTAATGAAGAATGTAATGCAATAACTTTTAAGAAGGATTATTTATTACAACAGCAGTCATAAAGAAGAAGCATGAAACACACAGAAAAGAAGAAGAATGACCAATAAGCAAGGGAACATGCCAAGGCTGCCCGCTGTCTCCTTTAATATTTATTTTGATCTTGGAAGTACATTGGTACCTTGTTTTGAGTCCAGGATCTGTTCCGGAGCCCCGGATGCTCAATGAAAGGGACCCTAACCCGACAAAAGGGACTCTCGACAAAGTGCCGTTCTGAGCACGCGTGTGGAGCGGTTTTGTGCTTCTGCGCATGCTTGAAGTGTGATTTTGTGCTTCTGCGAGTGTGCGAGTGGCAAACCCGGAAGTAACCCATTCCAGTACTTCCAGGTTTGCCGCAGACGTTCCATGAAATGGATGCTAAACGGGGCGGACTCAAAACGAGGTACCGCTGTATTAAATAACATGATATGAGAAGATAATATGATTAAAGGAATAACACTAGAAGAAAGGGTGTATAAAGTGAAGGCATTCGCTGATGACCTGCTGGTGATGACAGAAAACCCTAAAGAAAGTCATCATAGAATCATAGAGTTGGAAGAGACCACAAGGGCGATTGAGTCCAACCCCCTGCCAAGCAGGAAACACCATCAGAGCACTCCTGACATATGGTTGTCAAGCCTCTGCTTAAAGACCTCCAAAGAAGGAGACTCCACCACACTCCTTGGCAGCAAATTTCACTGTCGAACAGCTCTTACTGTCAGGAAGTTCTTCCTAATGTTTAGGTGGAATCTTCTTTCTTGTAGTTTGGATCCATTGCTCCGTGTCCGCTTCTCTGGAGCAGCAGAAAACAACCTTTCTCCCTCCTCTATGTGACATCCTTTTATATATTTGAACATGGCTATCATATCACCCCTTAACCTCCTCTTCTCCAGGCTAAACATGCCCAGCTCCCTTAGCCGTTCCTCATAAGGCATCGTTTCCAGGCCTTTGACCATTTTGGTTGCCCTCCTCTGGACACGTTCCAGTTTGTCAGTGTCCTTCTTGAACTGTGGTGCCCAGAACTGGACACAGTACTCCAGGTAAAGTCTGACCAGAGCAGAATACAGTGGCACTATTACTTCCCTTGATCTAGATGCTATACTCCTATTGATGCAGCCCAGAATTGCATTGGCTTTTTTAGCTGCCGCGTCACACTGTTGGCTCATGTCAAGTTTGTGGTCAACCAAGACTCCTAGATCCTTTTCACATGTACTGCTCTCAAGCCAGGTGTCACCCATTTTGTATTTGTGCCTCTCGTTTTTTTTGCCCAAGTGCAATACTTTACATTTCTCCCTGTTAAAATTCATCTTGTTTGTTTTGGCCCAGTTCTCTAATCTGTCAAGGTCGTTTTGAAGTGTGATCCTGTCCTCTGGGGTGTTAGCCACTCCTCCCAGTTTGGTGTCATCTGCAAATTTGATCAGGATGCCCTTGAGTCCATCATCCAAGTCGTTGATAAAGATATTGAATAAGACCAGGCCCAAGACAGAACCCTGTGGCACCCCACTAGTCACTCTTCTCCAGGATGAAGAGGAAGCATTGATGAGCACCCTTTGGGTTCGGTCAGTCAGCCAGTTACAAATCCACTGAGTGGTAGCATAGTCAAGACCGCATTTTACCAGCTTCTTTACAAGAATATCATGGGGCACCTTGTCAAATGCCTTGCTGAAATCAAGGTAGGCTACATCCACTGCGTTCCCTTCATCTACCAGGCTTGTAATTCTGTCAAAAAACGAGATCAGGTTCGTCTGACATGACTTATTTTTCAGAAATCCATGCTGACTATTGGTGATCACAGCATTCCTTTCTAGGTGCTCACAGACTGTTTGCTTAATGATCTGCTCCAGAATCTTCCCTGGTATTGATGTCAGACTGACTGGGCGGTAATTATTTGGGTCCTCTCTTTTCCCCTTTTTGAAAATAGGGACAACATTTGCCCTCCTCCAGTCTGCCGGGACTTCGCCTGTTCTCCAGGAATTCTCAAAGATGACTGCCAGTGGTTCTGAGATCACATCTGCCAGTTCTTTTAATAATCTTGGATGCAGTTCATCTGGCCCTGGAGACTTGAATACATCTAAACTAGCCAAGTATTCTTGTACTATCTCCTTAGTTATTCTGGGCTGTGTTTCCTCTGCTGAATCATTTGCTCCAAATTCTTCAGGTTGGGCATTGTTTTCTTTATCGGAGAAGACTGAGGCAAAGAAGGCATTGAGGAGTTCAGCCCTTTCTGTGTCCCCTGTTTGCCTTTCACCATCTTCTCCTCTGAGTGACCCCACTGTTTCTTTGTTTTTCCTTTTGCTACGAAAATACCCATAAATCAATTGAGGTGATGGAAAATTTTGACAAGGTGGCAGGCTTTAAATTGAATAAGACAAAAACTAAAATATTAGTCAAAAATATAACAAATGAAGAAAGAGCAGACTTAGAAAAAACATCAGGATTAAAGATCTGCCAAAAAGCTAAATATTTGCGCATTTGGATATCCTCAAAGAATATCAACTTATACCAGGATGATTATGTCCCAGCTTGGGCTGAAATCAGAAGAAACTTGGATACCTGTAGCAAATTGAAATTATCCGTTTTGAGAAGGATCTCTATAATAAAAATGAATGTGCTCCCCAAATTATAATTCCTTTTCCAATCAATCCTGATACTGGGTGGGAGAGACCGCTTCAGGGAATGGCAACGATACACCTCAAAATTTATCTGGCAAGGGAAGAGGCCTAGAATAAGACATCAAATACTCATTGACACTAAGGATAGAGGAGGCTTCTCACTGCCAGATATAAGACTGTACTATGAGGCAATCTGTCTCACCTGGTTAAGGGAATGGTGTATACAGTGGTACCTCGGGTTACATATGCTTCAGGTTACATACGCTTCAGGTTACAGACACCGCTAACCCAGAAATAGTGCTTCAGGTTAAGAACTTTGCTTCAGGATGAGAACAGAAATCATGCTCCGGCGGTGCAGCAGCAGCGGGAGGTCCCATTAGCTAAAGTGGTGCTTCAGGTTAAGAACAGTTTCAGGTTAAGAACGGACCTCCGGAATTAATTAAGTACTTAATTAAACCCGAGGTACCACTGTAATGGGGAACCCAGACATTAGATCTTGAAGGATTCAATATCAGATAAGATTGGCATGCATATCTGATTTATGAAAAAGCTAAAATCCACAAGGATTATACCAATCACATCATTAGAAAATCCTTATTTAAAGCCTGGGATAAATATAGAGACCTTCTAGAACAGAAGACACCATGGTGGATCTCACCAACTGAGGCATTAGCCATAAAGAGGAAAAATTCAAGTAGGAATTGGCCCACCTACCGAACATTACTTAAGGAAGAAGGAAACCAATTAAAATTTAAAACATTTGAAGAAGTAAGGGATCAAATGAGTGACTGGTTTCAATACAGTGGTACCTCTAGTTGCGAACTTAATTCGTTCTAGAGGTCCGTTCTTAACCTGAAACTGTTCTTAACTAGAGGTGCGCTTTTGCTAATGGGGCCTCTAGCTGCCACTGCGCCGCCAGCACACCATTTCCGTTCTCATCCTGGGGCAAAGTTCTCAACTCTTCCAGATTAGTGGCGTTTGTAACCTGAAGTATTTGTAACCTGGGGCTTTGTAACTTGAGGTACTACTGTACTATCAATTGCTTGAAAGATTTAAGGTTGACAAAAAAAGGTTTGAGGTAGAAAATACAAAATTTGAAACAGATGTCATTAATTCCAAAATTAAAACACTTTCTAAGGCTTACCGACTCCTCCTTGACTTCCCAGAGGAGGTTAAGTCGGCTATGATTAAATGGGCCCAAGATCTAGGCCACACTATACAGATGTCCCAATGGGAGAATTTGTGGAAGGTAAATTAGAGGTTTACTGCCTGTTACTCCATAAAGGAAAATATGCAAAAAATGTTATACCGGTGGTACCTGACCCTGCCCACCTAGAAGTTTGAAAGCACGTCAAAGTGCAAGTAAATAAATAGGTATCGCTCCGGTGGGAAGGTAAACAGTGTTTCCGTGCACTGCTCTGGTTCGCCAGAAGCGGCTTAGTTATGCTGGCCACATGACCCGGAAGCTGTATGCTGGCTTCCTTGGCCAGTAAAGCAAGATGAGCGCCGCAACCCCAGAGTCGGCCACGACTGGACCTAACGGTCAGGGGTCCCTTTACCTTTACCTTTACCTGACGCCACATAAACTCTCTAAGATGTATAAAAACACACCAGATGTTTGTTGGAGATGTGGGGAAACAGGAGGCACCATGTTTCACATGTGGTGGACTTGCCGAAAAGTCAAAGAGTTCTGGAATGACATATACTCAGAACTAAAAATAATGCTAAAGGTAAATTTTCCTTAAAAACCAGAAACATTTCTTTTGAGTATTACAGGTACAGATATCCACAAGGGCTTAAGAAAAAATTTTCTGTACACAACTGCGGCCACGAGGGTGCTTATTGCGTCATATTGGAAAAATGACAAACTTCCTACTAGAGATGAATGGTTACTCAAACTTACAGAATATGCAGAATTAGCCTCTCTTTCTGAAAGAATCAGAGACAAACCTAGACAGGAGTTCATTCTAAAATTGGATAACTTCAAGAACTACTTGAAAAATAGTTGTAATGTAAGCGCAGTAGTTCCCTTTGAATGATTTCTGTAAATGATATATATAAAGGAAAATAACATCAAAATAGAAAAAAGAATTTTTACAAATAATAATAACAAATTAAAGTAATATGTTTATTACAAAGCGAAACATGGAGAGAATGGGAGGTCTTATGTTTGGGTAGAAAACACATAGTTGAAATTATATGTAATTTTCTTTGTGAGCATAGATATCCTTATTGGACTGACTGAAATGAAGATAACTACGTGTTGTATATACATGAAAAATGATTAATAAAGCATTTTTTTTTTAAATGAAACACACAGAAAAAATGAGATATACAGGTTAAATTGCCGTGTTGACACTTTGCGTTAAATAAGTGGGTTTTGGGTTGCAGTTTGGGCACTTGGTCTCTGAAAGGTTTGCCATCACTGACATATAGCAATAAAACTACTAGAGGCCAGTATGGTTTCAAACTGGATGGGAGGGGGGCACATGTTGAGATTCTTGCATTGCAGGGGGTTGGACTAGATGATCCTCAGGGTCCCTTCCAAGTCCACAATGCTATGGTTCTATAACATTCTCTTTTAAAAAAATATATAATTTTTATTAATTTGTCATGAATATGGGCCACATTATTACATTATTACAATGGGGTCACGAAGAATTGGACACGACTAAACGACTAAACAATAACATTACAATGTCAAATCATACCAAATCATAATACAATTTATAAAGCCAATTATACATTCCAAATTAAACAAATTTAGTGACTTCCTGTGTTCTGAACGTCCGGAAATATTCATTTTCACTCTATTCTGTACTTCAGCACTTACGAGAAGCAAGTTCTTCTCAGATGGATCGGACTGACTTCCTCTTTGGCGATCCCTCATAGCCGAGTAAGATTGTCTTCCAAAAACACGGATTTTAACAATGAGTCTTTAGGTGACTGTGGAGGCCAATTATGGACCCACACATCCTTCCGCAGTGGGGACATTGGTTTCCTGGTGGGAGTTGATCACAGTGAGGGTTTGCCAAGTGTGCCTTCCTCTTAGCACATTTCTCCCTTGTGTCCTGAGTTCGAGTGTCAGCTACAATTCTACATTCTACATAATTGCACAGACTTTCTTCCAATAGTCTAATTCAATTGTAACAACAATTTTGATTTTATCTCCAACTTTTCCTCAGAAAAGTTATTTGCACAGCTCTTTTCATGGGTCTTTGTGAAATGCTATTTTATAACTGCTGCAAGTAAGACAGCGACAACAATGATTCACATATTTTTTATTGTTTTCCTTTCTTTTTTCCCTATAAGCAGATGAAGTCATCAGATATTGACCAGGAATTATTCACAGAAAGCTACTGCAAAGTGTGCAGCGCTCAGCTAATATCAGAATCGCAGCGTGTGGCTCATTACGAGGTAAGAAACATCTGGAGGGCTGCAGTCCTCTGGGCTACAAAGAGGTCTGTAAGGGGTGCTCTCAAATATCTCTGATTTTCCACTGCTCAGTGCAAACTTTGTACAATTGCTGTTGTGAATAGGCATTCTCAATGGGCAGCAGGGTGAGAATCTTATTGTTGGATCCACAAAAACAAAATAAGGACAATGGGTAGGATCCAGAGTAAGGCTGTGCACACAGCATACATTTAAAGCACATGACTTCCACCAAAGAGTCTTGGGAACTGTAGCTTGTTAGGGGTGCTGGGAATTGTAGCTCTTTGAGGGGTAAATTATAGTTCCCAGGATTTTTTTGTGTGGGAAGCATTGTGCTCTAAATGTGTGATGTGTAAGCAGCCTCTGTAAAATGGTCTTAGGTCCCACCGAAATCAATGGGACAAATTATTCATCATGACCTAAGCCCCATTGTTTTCAATGGGAACTAAGGTCACCTAAATTTGGGTGCAGTTCTATGACCCTGGCTCCCAGGAACATGGGAAATCTCAGATATCCTGCTCTGACATTAGAGATTATTTTATATCTGCTGTGTGTGAGGCTGCAACATCAGAGAATGAGATGCAATGGTGAATTCTAACCTCCTGGGCCAATTGGCATCTGAGCAGTGACAAGAGAGCCCAAAGGGGGGGGGGTGCCCGTGGGGTGCCAGGGGAGGGGTGAGAAATGGCTGGGTGCCAAAGGATGCAAAGCCACCCCAGTCTCCTGGCACATCCTTATGCAGCAGGGAAAGTTGGATATTCCTCCTGATTTTTCCTCCAACCTCATTTCTATCCTGCTGGCATTTGGATGTGGATAGTTGAACTGCCTTCCTCCTCGCAGCCAATGCCCATTCATCTGAAAGTGAGCCCCATTAAGCTCAATAGAACTTAAATTTGGTAGCCTGGGATTGTGCTGCAAATTTGGCTCCATCCCTGTATATGCTGGATTGTACAGGGATGTATGTTTAGGGATGGTGAGCATTTAAAGCAATTGGAAAGTTTATTTGTTTGGAAAATTCCATTGCAAAATTTGGAGATGTATGAATTTTGAAGAATAGCTACATTTCATTTCATATTGTTTTGGAAAGTGAAGATAATGTAATTTTGCATTAAGATGTCAACTGAACTGAATATCTCATTCATCCTCAATGGTGTGTCAGATGTTTTCAGCTTTCTATTATAAATGTTAAAAATTCACAGGCTAAACATACATTCAGGGTTTTTGTGTGACTGCTAAAAGACATGTTAAAGGGTGTTATCAACTGGCTATAAAACATGTAGCAACACACTTCAGACTTCATTGTAATAATACAACTGAGAGCATGTCTGTCCTGATGATCAGCAGGTCATGGCTTGAGCGAGGGGTCCCTGCGAAGTGTGAGCAGTGGGTTTCTCTATGTTTTGCTCCTCCTGTTTCCACAAACCTGTCCTAGTCTGCCTGGCAACTTCAGAACAATATGACCAAGAGAAAGTGTTTGGAAGGAGCCCTTAGAATGCTGTATTGATGATGTCATGTGACCCAGAGGAGAGACTGGTCATTGATGAGTGACACTAATGGAAACAAAAGGGCGTTTGACTGTAGGGGTGACTAATTTGATTCAGTTTGCAATCAAAGGTGAACCGAATTCACACTTTCTGAAATAATGTGTAAAACAGAACAAAACCATCCTTTGAAATGTGCACTTCTATGAATTTCTCAATGCAATTATCCAACCAAGTAATGTGTGTAAAAATGCATATACTAGGGTAAACTGTAGATAAACATCTACATATTGGTGCAAATAGCAGCCAAAAATACATTATATTAGGGGGAAATCACTATGGGAAAAGGTGTGTTTTATGCAAAATTGTATTAAGAAATGGGTATATAAAATGGGATCCTTGACTTCCGGGGTGGCGCCATCGGCAATGGCGGACTCCCTCTGAACCGGAGGGACCAGCTCCGCGTGAAACGGGTCGTTTCCGCTATGGCGAAGCGGGGACCCTTTAAAAAATCACAGGTGGATGAAGCCTGTGACCATGGGACTCGGCGGGCACCTTTAGCGCCCCCCCAACCCGCAAAGGAACCCATTAACAGGCTCCGAAGCGAAGAGGGGGAAGTGGCGCGGTGCTGTGAGTCTACTGCTTTTTCCGTGGAGCGAAGCCGCATAGCCGTTGCCGGAGAGCGCTGCCTTTTTCCTGGGACAATTTGGTATCTAAAGAATCACCCGTGAGTACTTAAAACTCGAACAATTGGATTTTAAATAAGGACTGGCCAGTAGAGAGGAATTGGACTTAAAATTTATTTCAATTTAGTACTGAAACGGGAAGGTCTAAACAGGAAGTCAGCCTTCCGTTTCTTTGTAGTCAGAATAAAGCAAAGACAACGTAACTAGAGCTTAGAAAATTACTTTTAAAGGATTGGCTTTCACCATTTAAAATCGTGGAACCCCCTTTCGGTAGCAGGAGAAGAAGGGGGATCTCTTTTTGGACTGTTTAAACCTGCAGAAGTGAGTTTAAAGTAAAGTAACTTTCCACCGTCCTGATCCTGGAGCGGAGTGTCAGGACTGATGTTTGAAGCTCATTGACCAGAGACAAATGTTTTTGACAGACAGCTAAAAGAAAAGTAACATAGTGACTCCATTGTTTCCTTTCGCATTTCAAAGGAACAAATATTGACTGAATATCTTAAAAAAGAAACTTTGTTGCTATTGTTCTTAAAAGAAAGAATAAACAGAAATTTTCCCCCTAGAGGGAGACTGTGAAATTGTAACCAACTTCAGGAGCTTGCAGCTGTTACAGATTACAATCGTGGGGAAGGACTTGTGACCTTGAAGGACAATGTTTTCAGAAGCTCTCTTGGGTGCTTTCTGTAAAATAAATGCCCTATTGGATCAGCTAAGCCAGAAGACGGATTTGATGACTAATGTGACCAGAAATTTTGAACAGGCAGTAGGAAACTACATGGAGCCTACCCAGGAACTAAAACAGGAGTGTGCTATGACAGCACAGATGAGAGAAGAGGATACTGCTGAATCCTGGGTGCCAGAAATGGAGGGAGTTGCGGCCCTGCAGGATCATGAGCCTTTGGATTTGATAAATGAATTTGGAAAAAACCAGATTTGGAAAGATAAAGTTTGGTTTGGTTTGGAAATGGGGGGTTGGACTGACCCTCCCATGCAGGGATGTTTGGACTTTCTGAGTCTGGTAATGGGCCGTCAGATGTTTGGAGCTGTGGGGGCTTTTAATTTTGGAGGGAATCTGAAACAGGTGTTTAAATATCACATGGAGTTTAGTCTGGACTATGGAAATGGGGCTGATCTGCTGAAAAGGGTCAAAAATATTACTAAGCTGGAGTTCCCACGAGTGAAAGGAAAATATGAAGAAGAGCCACGGAAGGGACATGGAAGAGACTTGAGGGCCTCGGATATAAGGATACCAGGTTAATGCGCTAGATTAATGGGACAGAAAGGACTGACAAAATCCGGGACTAGGGGGAAGGGACGCTGGATGAAGATTGGATTGTTTTACTTTTCTTTTTTTATCATTAGGATTGTTTTAAATAATTGATGAATGTTAGAAAAATGTTGAAATGGAACTACTTGGTTCTAGTAAAATGTTTAAAGAATTAGGTTAATGATATGGTTATGAGAAGTTGGTAAAAATAAGATTTAAGTTTTAAGTTTTAAGGTTTGTTATAAGACAAGATGAAAATAGATTAAGATAATGTAAGGACAAAATATTATGAACTATGGAAAGGATTTGCTGTGATAATTATTAACCAGGATACAAGAAAGGGGAGGAGGAGGAGGTCAAAGAAAGAAGGTAATGAAAGTTAGAAATTTGAGAATGATGGATGTATTTTTTCTTTCTATTTTTCTGTTTTTTTTTTCTGTTTTTTCTTTTTTATAATTTTAAAAAATCTTTAATAAATATTATTCAAATATATATATATATAAAATGGGATCCTTGTTGGGGAGGGGATATAAATAAATATTAACTATTAGGAGAATTTTGCACCAAAACGCTGATCATTTTCAACTGACTTTAAAAATAAATCTCATGTGGAAATACTGAGAACTGAAAACTGACAGAAACCAAAATTGACAGATTTGCCCATCTCTGGTTGATGGTTCTGGGCAGCTGGAATGCAAATCATATCCACCTGTGGCAAAGTGGAATGGTGGTAAGCAGCAGCTTTTTATTGGGTTGGCAGAGAGGCAAGCTGGATGACAGCGGAGGAAGAAGCAGGATTGCTGTGGTTGTGGAACTCGCACCAGCTGCCTGAGTGCTGGCTTCTGCTCCCTGCAGTGCCTGCTCACGCTAATGTTGGGACACCAGCAGCTTGTGACAAAGCCAGCTTGCACCTCCTGTTCTCTCTACTCTGAATTGCCCAAGAAGGGAAGGGGAAGGGTAAAATACAAATGGGGGGGGGCTAACTTTTGTAATCACAGCAGAGGCAATAACAGGGGTGTCTGGCCTTCCTTACTGCTAATCACCCAAACTGGTAAAACAAAGGAATGCATGGGGGAAACTGACCTAACAGCTTGTCTTTGTCATAACTGATGCTAATTAATGTAAATTAATGCCACCAACAAACAGACAAAAAGGAAAAAAAAAATTTTCCTTCCAGTAGCACCTTAAAGACCAACTAAGTTAGTTCTTGGTATGAGCTTTCGTGTGCATGCACACTTCTTCAGATACACTGAAACAGAACTGAAAAAGTGTGCATGCACACGAAAGCTCATACCAAGAACTAACTTAGTTGGTCTTTAAGGTGCTACTGGAAGGGAAAAAATTTTTTTTTGTTTTGACTATGGCAGACCAACACGGCTACCTATCTGTAGACAAAAAGGAGCGATTTCATTTTATAACAATTTTATTGCAGGATATGCTGTTCTCTAACTCAGGGCTGGAATAAGACCTTTAGAGGCCCTAAAGCACTTAAAAGATTTTGGTGCCCCCATATATATCTAATTTTAAATAAGAAACCATAAAATAAAATATTATTTTCCGAAATGAAACAAAACCTACAGTACAGTGGAAAAAATGTTTTGTTTTTTTTGTATACTTCCCCTTTATTTATACTTGAAAAATTTCTGTACTTTTCTAATTTCAAAGTGTTTGATCTGATCCTCAAAATTAATCTTACGTAATGCATCTGGTTCTATACTTAGAAGAGGTAAGGCATCCAGCCTGCCTTGTTGCACAGTTGTTCTGCTGGGATTTTTTATATCCTTCAGCTGAGAAAATGAATGCTCAGCTGAGCAATTTGTGACCATTAATGTTAAAAATCCAGCAGTGGAAAATTTCTGTGGTGCCCCCTTCCCTTGATGCCCTAAGCACCTGCTTATTTTGCTTTATAGTTCATCCAGCCCTGCTCTGACTGCAAAGGAAGTATCAAATTCTAAGAGCAACACCTGCTATTCCTGTTTTGGAAGACAGCTAAAGAGAGAGAGAGAAAGAAAGAAAGATACCCTCACCTCCCCACCTGAAACAGACCTGCATCATGGGGACAGTTTAGAGAAGAATGCTATAATCTCACAACCAGTTTTTCTGCTCAAATGCTCTCTGCTGCCAAATCATTGTAAAAAGCACTGATTTGTTTTCATTATCAAGAATAAGCCTAATGACTGCTACCATTTTTGCTGCTCTGCCTGAGCAATGTGGATTTTCTTGGGGGAGGTGTGTGGAAATGGGGGTGGGTTTTTCCTCCACTCAGTGGTGGAATCCACTCCCTATTCCTGCTGGCTCTGTTTTTCACCCACCCACCCTTTCTTTACGCAGATGATGCTAGAGAAACAGCAGAAAGAGTTATCCTGCATCTCAGGGATGCCAACTTGAAAATAGTGGGGGGCCCAAGTCACATGATACAGCACACACACACCATTGAAATGGCAATGCCCATCCACCGGGGGGGGGGCAGCCCTCTCAAATATTTTATTGGGGGGTGAGGGTGATGCATCCTGATCTCAGTCTGGCATCTTGTGGATGAAGAAGTGGACACCCATCTGCTGCTAGCTTCTGATTCAGTTCCAGATCCATTTCATAGAATCATAGAATTGGAAGGGACCATGAGGGTCATCAAGTCCAACCCCCTGCAATGCAGGAATTTTTAGAAAGCTAGCTCTTTTTAGAGCACACAACTCTGAGATTAAGCGTCTCATGTACCGCCAGCTGAGTTATCCCATCTCTTCACAGCTTGGGACCACAGTGCCTAATGGAAGACCTTCTCCTTCTCCTATAGATACTATGCTGTGTCTACGGATGTCCTCCTCCATGTGCATTTAGGGGGTGGCCTTTTCTGTGGTTTCCCCACAGCTACAGAAGCTTGCTTCTGAAGCACCAGTAGTGAGTGCAAAAGGGTTCTCTGTGCAAAACGGAGGTGGTGGATCCTCACCTGAAGAAATGAAAGCATCTGTTGCCAAGTTTACCAGGAGGGAGAATTTTGTTGGAAAGGCACTTTTGTTCCCACCAGGACTAATAAGTGGCTTTTTATTGGTAGTTTGTAGGGTGGGGGGGAATCAGGTCCAGAGAAAGGCATTTACATTCCCCCTTGCTTCCCCCAGGTAGAAAGTTAGTAATGCCTATTATGGAGGCCATCTATAAAGTGTTCCCTTTCTCCAGCTTGCAAAATTCTCATGCTTTCAGCAGTTGCCTATAAAGTGAAACTCAGTGACAGCACACCTGAGCTCCTCAGCAACGGAGGACAGTGGTTGTATCCAATCCACACCCCTGGGGCAAAGAGATTTGTAAAAAAACATAAACAACCAAGTTTTTAAAAATGTGTTGTTTCTAAAGAACAAAGAACTTTTTTTTAGAAGAGGAAGGTGTTTTCTGCTCCAGCCTGTTGGTAATGTGCTACACCATTTCTGCTCCACTGCAGTTCACCATCTGCCAAAGACTTTACTCGCCTCCCTGTCCACTGTGTCAAATTTCCATAGCTGATGTAATATACGTACTTAATTATGTAAATTACATTGTTGTTATCCCACCCCTTTCATTTCAGTGCAAAGAAATGGGCTGCAAATTACATAGAGATGTCATGACACTTTCCCCAGAAAGACAAAATACCAAAAGCAACCCCACCGCCCAAAACCCTGAATCTTGCAAATCGGCAATAACTCCACATGGGTGAGCTTCCTGGTATCCTAGATGCACCTTGTCACTCTGAATGGCACCCTGAAGCCCTTCCTCCACCTGATTCCATGGAAGGGTGTTCCCATGGCCTCTGGTGTGTAGGGGAGAAGGACGGTAGAAAAATGTCAGGCCAACCTTTGTCAAAAAATCAAAATACATGTGCGTTACTAATCTCCTTCCCAAGATAGGCAGCTAAACTCACAGACTGCTTAACAGGTGGCTGTTGGAAATAATTGGCACATGTCAGGGAAGCATGGATGCCCAAGCAGAACATGTTTGAGAGTTAAAAGAACATTCTGCTTTCTCCACAGTTACCAGCACCTCCTTCTGTAACAAATCCATCCACCTGGTCCCTCTTCCATCCCTTCCCACTCCAATTGGCAAGGGCTGCCTTACTCTCTCTCTGACTTTGTCCCCCTGTGTCGAAAATTCAAATGTACTGATTTTTAAAAAACTGACCTATAAAGTCATTTCTCATATGAAGTGAGGAATAAGTGGCACTCTTACAGTATCAAAAGGAGCCGCACACTTACAGTATTCAAAAAATGGAGCTGTTGGCAATGAGGTTCATCTCTCCCCCCCCCCCTCATTTCTCTATCAGCACTGGTAAAGCTTTGAAATGTGCTTTCATTATTGCCAATGAAATTGCTCTCTGAGAACCAGAGGCTTAACAGAGAACACTTCCTTTTCTCTTCCTCCTCAAGCCATTTCTCAGGAGCATGTTGTGTCTGTGGGGAATGTTCAGGGAGGCAAGAGAGGATATATTGTTTAATGATATTCTTCCTAACTTGCGTTAGCAAGTTCTATATCTTAGCAGTTTCAACATTCCCCTTTAAACACACAGCGGTTTGTTTGTTCCGGGCTCGCTTGAGCCTCCCTATATAAGATTCCTGGTAAGATCCCTTCTTGTCCCTCTTAAAAAGAATATACACGACAAAGTTATTTAAGTCAATATTGTTAAATAGTGGGTAGACATAGCAGACGATGCAGTGATTTCTCCAAAGCAGCTCTTTATTTGTAAGCTGGAACAGAACTGAACAGCAAATAGCTCAGCCAGCCTGCTTTTAAAAGGCAGCCGGCTGTCAACATTGTAGCAACAACAACCCAGGGTTTCCTGCCTTTGATTAGGTCATCAACCTCTGTGTCAGAGATGCAGTTGATGCCGGTGACTTCCAGGCTGAGGGCCTCAAACCAGTCTAGCCCTAGGAGGCTAGGCCGCAGGCCTTCAACCACCACCAGTCAGAGCAGGCCTGAAAAATTCTTGAAAGTGAGCCGGAACCGGCCAACGCCTACCAGGGGGATGCCATTTCCCTGATAGTCTCTCAAATGTATGCGGTGTGGGCCGAGTTGCCTCTTGGACAGCTTGGGCATGAGTCTTTTGATGGTGCTCCAGGATACGACGGATAAGGCAGACCCGTTGTCAATCTCCATGTCACACGGAGCTCCTTCGATGAGCACGGTGACGTGTAGCTTGCGACGCGTAGGCGAGTCGGTTTGGCCAATCATGGTTCCGGACGGGCAGTGGCGCAGTGAGGGCGAAGCAGCTCCCCTTGGCTGACTTGGGGGAAGACTTGGACTTGTGAGATGGTGAGGGGGAGGTGTTGGACGGAGCTAATCAACAGACCTTAGCGATGTGACCCCTCCTGGAACATCACCGACAGATGGCGTCTCTGAACCGACACTTGGCACGGGAATGATTGCCTCCACAGCCGGCACATTCTGACTGGCCCGTGGACTTCTGTTTGAACTTCCCGTGCTCCCGCTTTGTCTGGTGCACATCATCATCTTCACTGGAGGATGCCTTGTCACTGCTGGCCTCTTCGTGATGCACTGGGACAGGCTTCCTAGCAAGACATGGGCTACTGGCCTTGCGGATTTCCTGGGCGGAGAGTTCAGCAGCTTCTGAGGCCACGGCCTCCTCAATGGCCTTCTGCAACATTTGGTCTGGCTTGGCGAGGAGACGCCGTTGCAGACTGATGTCCCAGACGATTCGATCCATCAGGGCATCGTCTAAGTCTCAGAACTTGCAGTGCAGCGTGGCCTTCCGGAGAGCGGTGGTTAGTTGTTAATTGACTCCCCCTCTGCCTGGTTCCGGTGGTAGAATGCATGGCGGGCAGCAATCTTGGATGGCTTTGGCACGTAGTGGTTGTTGAGCTTCTCATTAATCGTGTCCCAGGGCGCTTCCTGGACTGCTAAAGGTGCAACCAGTGCTCGGGCCATCTCGAACAATTCGAGGCCACAAAGGCTGAGGAAGAGGCCTCGCTTACGCGATTCTGACACTGCTGTCAGCACGTTTGCTTGGAGGTAGCAGTCGAACCGAGTGAGGTAAGAGTCCCATGATTCAGAGTCTGGGGCAAACGGCGGTAGAGGCACGAGTGAAGCCATGATTCCGATGCCGACCTGGAGGGCGATGGATGGAACACAGTGCTCTAGCCAGAACAGTCAGCTCTGAATTGGTTCTGTTCAGTGATTCCGCTCAGTTATTCTGCTCAGTGAATGTCCAAATCTGGCTGTGCTCTGATGTCCATCGATCCCATCCTCATCACCAGTGTTAAATAGTGGGTAGACATAAGCAGACAACGCAGTGATTTCTCCAAAGCAGCTCTTTATTTGTAAGCTGGAACAGAACTGAACAGCAAACAGCTCATCCGGCCTGCTTTTATAGGCAGCCGGCTGTCAACATTGTAGTAACAACAACCCAGGGTTTCCCGCCTAAAGTAACTGACGTGTACCTGAGTGAAAACTATATACACGATACTCCTGGTGGCCAGGGTGAGAACTTCAATACATAACAAATATAAAAGTAGTTTACTGACAATCATTCAGTTCACAGTTAGATCCCTGAAGGCAGACTTAGGTTACAAAACTATATACACATGTAGAACTATCCCATAAGGGAGTTAGTTCCAAGTCAGCAGTCACCTCTGCTAACACATGGAGAAGAAGAGAGCAAAAGAAGAACGTGTGCTCCTTCTTGCCCAGATTAGGCCACACCCACATCTAGTCACGTGCAGAGAGAGTTCGGTCCCAGCTCAGGAGTAAACAGGAAGTTTTCTCCTGGCTCGTACAAAGCATCCCCTAGCATGTCCATTCTAGGAATGTTGTACTTGACTGCTATGTGTTTCGCATCCCACAGTGTCTTGAACAATGACATGCCTAGCAATATAGGCAAGTTAGAAACCATGGCTGTGAGCTTTTGGGATGGACCTGTCCATCTTAGTGTGCATTTGTGGGGCATTATTTGCCAGAAGGGAAACATAGGAAGGTGTTTTCTGCTCCACCTTGCATTTGTCACACAAATCTATTTGTTGCAAGCTCTTTTCTGCCCCCAAATGTCTTGCTTGGCCTTCTGTCAGAACAAATGTACGAACTGATGAGAGTCCTTTTCATGCGTTTAAAAATATATATCAGGGCTTAAATTTGGAAGAGGCAGCATAATTCCCACCACCACCACCACCACACAGGTCATAAAGCATGGCAGTTGCTCCCACAGGAGGCAGGGATGGCCACCGACTTGAATGACTTTAAAAGAGGATTGGACAAATTCTTGGAGGAGGAGAGGGCTTGGTCAGATGGCTTGGTCAGTGGCAGCAATGCCTCTGAATCCGAGTTGCTGGAAACCGCAAGAGGGGAGAGGTCTCTTGTGCTTGAATCCTGCTTGCGGCAATCCCACAGGCATCCGGTTGACCACTGGGAGAGCAGGATGCTGGATTAGCTGGGCCATTGGCCAGATCCAGTAGGCTCTTCCTTATGTTCCCAATGCTCACCGGGCATGAGGACTCCATCCCTGCAGGAAAGTCTGTACTCATGTGTGGCTGAATGTGCTTACAAACCTCTTCACAATAACGCACAGAGTCATGAGAAGGCTTGTAAGAGTGTCAAGCCAAATACACTGACAAACCTGCTTCAGATGAGCAGTGGGCCAGGAATTTCTCCCATGTAGACTTCATTGAAACAATGCTGCCAGCCATTTCTAGGGGGCTTGCACCAGGAGACTGCTTGGTGGATTGTGCCCCATGGGTCAGATCTATCTGTCTCCCTCTCTGACGGTCTGATTGGTGCCTAGAGACTGCCATCTAGGGCAACTGCCTACATTGCCTTTTAGTAGGGCCAGAATGGATTCTGGTCATAATTTGTCAACAATCCTGCAGATATTATAGTCATATTTATTTTCCAAAGGCAAATGCAATGAGGAGCTGACAAAAGAATCAGAATGTTTCCTGCAAATCTTTGCTTCTGACCTGACATGCAACAACATGCTGCCCTTGTGGGACATCTCTTTGTGACAGCCATCCTCCTCCTCCTCCTGCTGCTGCTTGTCTCTGGGAATAATGACAATTGGATTTCATCTCTCATCCACATGAAAAGCTGTAGGAAATATCTCTAACCTAGAAGGCTTTAAAGAAAGGACGAGGTTGCCTGGGGATTTGGAATGACATGTGCTTGGTATGCAGGCAGGAACTTTTATTTATTTAAGCATTTATATTCCACTTTTCCTCCAAGGAGGGTGCACACGATTCTTCCCTTCTCCATTTTATCCACAACAACACTGTAAGGGAAGTTAGGCTGAGAGGCAGTGACTGGCCTCAAATCTCCCTAGGGGTGGATGGAGATTTGAATCAGATCACCCAGGCCCCCATCCTGCACTCCAAAGACTGTTTCACACTGGCTCAACATAGGAAGCTTATGCTGAGTCAGACCAGTGGTCTATTGCTCAGTATTGGCTACACTGAGAACATCCTGGTGCCAGTACTAATGGCAGCTGCCATATCTTTGCCTGGATTGGCTCTTGGGGATCATGTGACATTCCCTCCAACATTTCTCCAATGAAAATAGGGACATCCTAAGGAAAACTGGGACATTCCGAGATCAAATCAGAAACCAGGAGAAGCTTCTCTAAATTAGGGACATCCCTGGAAAATAGGGACACTTCGAGGGTTTGATGTGGCACTTCCACCAGGAGGATTTGGGGCTAGGGTGCAAATGTCCTTTATCTGGGAACTTTGGCACAGCAGGGACATCTCTTGAGCACCCCCAAGTACCCATTTTTTAAAAAAACTGAAGGCACCATGGGCTGAGAACTTTGTGCCACCCCAAGCCCACTAGTATCTCGTATCAACCATTCTCTCCTTTATTTGGGATGTGGTCTCTCTGCAAGTATGTCTGAAGGCTACTGTTGTATTTTTTTTTTTTTATAATATTTTTATTTTTCCATATAAACACAATACAACAAACATAAACATACAAAAACAAAAACAAAACAAAAAACATGTATCATTTCATATCCTAATTTCATATCCTATCTTCCCCGACTTCCTCATGCCTCCCCTTTCTGTATTCCAGATTCTTATCGATTGTTCAGCAAATCTTCCCTTATTTTAATTTAAATTTAGACTATTCTTCCTTATTCTCCTTGTCTTAACCATTGCTAATAGTAACCATTTACTTTCCAGTCCAACATCATTCTAACTTTCATTAACTTTGTGATATTTCTTTAAATAGTCCTTGAATTTTTTCCATTCTTCTTGCGCTGCTTCTCTTCCCTGGTTTCGGATTCTGCTCGTCATTTCTGCCAAGCCCATATAGTCTGTCACCTTCATCTGCCATTCTTCCAGTGTGGGTAGTTCTTGCGTCTTCCAGTACTTTGCAATGAGTATTCTAGCTGCTGTTGTAGCATACATAAAGAAAGTTATATCCGTCTTTAACACCCCTTGGCCGACAATACCCAAGAGAAAGGCCTCTGGTTTCTTGGGGAAAGTATATTTAAATACCTTTTTAAGTTCATTATAGATCATTTCCCAGAATGCCTTAATCTTCGGGCAGGTCCACCAAAGATGAAAAAATGTACCTTCAGTTTCTTTACATTTCCAACATTTGTTATCAGGCACATGGTAAATCTTTGCAAGCTTGACTGGGGTTATGTACCACCTATATATCATTTTCATAATGTTTTCTCTTAAGGCATTACATGCCGTAAATTTTATCCCGGTGGTCCACAACTTTTCCCAATCAGCAAACAAGATATTATGACCAATGTCCTGAGCCCATTTAATCATGACCGATTTAACCGTTTCATCTTGTGTATTCCATTTCAGCAGCAAATTGTACATTTTGGACAAATTCTTAGTACTGGGTTCTAACAGTTCTGTCTCCAATTTTGATTTTTCCACCTGGAAGCCAATTTTACTGTCCAGTTTAAACGCTTCATTTATTTGATGGTAGTGGAACCAGTCTCTCACCTTCCCTTTTAATTTCTCAAAACTCTGCAATCTCAGTTTGTCCCCTTCCTTTTCCAAAATTTCCCAGTATCTTGGCCACTTGGACTCCATATTTAACTTTTTAACTGCCTTAGCTTCCATTGGCGACAGCCACCTTGGAGTTTTATTTTCCAGCAAGTCTTTATATCTGTCCCAGACATTTAATAGTGCTTTTCTGACAATATGATTTTTAAAACTTTTATGTGCTTTAACCTTGTCATACCACAAATATGCATGCCACCCAAAAATGTTATTAAAACCTTCCAAATCCAAAATGTCTGTGTTTTCAAGAAGTAGCCATTCTTTCAGCCAGCAGAAAGCTGCCGCTTCATAGTAAAGTTTAAAGTCTGGCAGGGCAAACCCCCCTCTTTCCTTTGAATCCGTTAGTATCTTAAATTTAATTCTGGGCTTTTTGCCCTGCCAGACAAATTTAGATATGTCTTTTTGCCACCTCTTGAAACAATCCATTTTATCAATTATTTGCAATGCTTGGAACAAAAACAACATTCTTGGCAATACATTCATCTTTATAGCTGCAATACGGCCTAACAAGGAAAGCTTTAAGTTGGACCAGATCTCCAAATCTTTTTTCACTTCTCTCCAAGTTTTTTCATAATTATCTTTAAACAAATTCACATTTTTAGCTGTCATATTTATACCCAAATATTTCACTTTTTTAACCACAGTCAACCCTGTCTCATTCTGGAACCTTTCCTTTTCTATCTGTGTCAAATTTTTCTCCAAAACCTTTGTCTTAAACTTATTCAATTTAAATCCTGCCATTTGACCAAACTCTTGAATTATTTCCAAAACTCTTTTCGTGCTAGCTTCTGGCTCTTGCAATGTAAGTACTAAGTCATCTGCAAATGCTCTCAGTTTATATTGTTTAGCTCCGACCTGAATCCCTTTAACCAACTGGTCCCTCCTAATCATATTAAGCAAAACCTCCAGGACCGATATAAAAAGTAATGGGGAGATAGGGCACCCCTGACGTGTCCCTTTTTCAATCTTGAACTCTTCTGTAACCACATTATTTACAATTAGTTTGGCTTTCTGTTCAGAGTATATTGCACCTATACCATTTTCAAACCCTTGGCCTACCCCCATCCCCCGGAGGTTCTTCAACATAAAACTCCAAGAAATGTTGTCAAAGGCTTTCTCGGCATCCACAAATATCAAAACAGCTTTAGTGTTTATGTTCACTTCCAGCTTTTCCAAAATGTCAATTATATTCCTTACATTGTTCGACAAGTGCCTTTTTGGGAGAAAGCCCGCTTGGTCCCCGTGAATCTCCTCCATCAAAACTCTCTTCAGTCTTTTTGCCAAAATATCAGCAAAGATTTTGTAATCCACATTCAATAACGAGATGGGTCGGTAGTTTTTAAGTTGGGTCTTTTCAGTCTCTGTCTTTGGTATAAGTGTAATGTAGGCCTCTCTCCACGTATCGGGTGCCCTTTTCCCCTCCATAATCTCATTGCAGACTTCCTTCAAAGGTTGTATCAACCCTTCCTTCAAAACTTTGTAGTATTTGGAAGTCAGTCCATCCGGTCCAGGGGATTTGCCCAGCGTCATGCCTTGAATGGCATCTTCTATTTCTTGTGCTGATATCTCCTGGTTCAATATTATCCTACTTTCTTGCGAAACCTTTTTCAGCCCATTTTCCTCGAGGAACTGTTGTATGTCCATTTCTTTTTGCGGCCCTTGTGTGTAAAGTTGTCTAAAGTAGTTCTGAAAACAATTCCTAATTTCCGCTGGGTTGCTTATGTTTTTTCCTTCCACTTCTATATTTGTTACCGTGTTGAGTTTTTGTCTCTTCTTTATTTGCCAAGCCAGTAACTTGCCACATTTATCAGCAGATTCAAAGGTCTTTTGTCTCATTTGTTTAATTTTCCATTCTAATTCTTGATTCATCAGTTCCATATATTGTGTTTGATGAAATTTGATTTCTCTTAGAATCTCTTGGGATTTTGGCTTCGATCTTAATTGTTTTTCCCCTTCTTTTATCTTTTCCAAAATTCTCTCCTTTTTCTCATTTTGCTTTCTCTTCTTTAAAGTATTTTGCTGAATCAAAAACCCTCTCATCACGGCTTTGCTTGCGTCCCATACTATTCTTTTTTCTACTTCAGACCTTAAGTTGATTTCAAAATAGTCTTTCAAGGTTTTTTGGGCCTTCTTACAGGTCTCCTCGTCTCTAAATAAGGTGTCATTCATTCTCCATCTGAAGGAACCAGTTGTTGTTTGCCTCATCACCATCTTTACAGCATTATGGTCGGAGAAAGTTTTTGGGCAGATTTCTACTTTTTTTATGTTCGGAGCCATACTGCTAGTCACCCAGATTTGGTCAATCCTTGTCCATGTCATTTTGGCTTCAGAAAAGAAGGTTCCCTCTCTTTCTAATGGGTGTTTTGTTCTCCAAATATCAATCAAGTCCATGTTGTCAGTCATTTCAAAAAAAGTCTTTGGTAGTCTTCCATCTTTTGTTATTACCTGTCTTTGTGCCTTGTCCATATTTGTTGAAACCACTCCATTCATATCTCCCATCAAAATTAAGTTGTAATCCATATGGTCCATCAAAATTTCATGCAACTTCTTAAAAAATTCAGCTTTCCCTTCGTTTGGTGCATAGATTCCCACTATCAAATACTTCTCTCCTTGAGATTGAATTTCAATTGCTGAAGGCTACTGTTGTAACCGAAGAACCAAAAATAAAGAAGATTTCAGGAGGGAGGAAGACAGGCAAAAGCATTATCTTCCAAACAAGGACAGGGCCTAAGAGAATTTGAAATTCACCGCCATTATGTAGAAAAATGCCTGAGAGCAGAAGCATTGAATAACAGGTAGGTAAGCTGTGGACATCAAGCTCCATGTGGCCCTTTGTCTATTATGATGATGATGATGATGATGATGATGATGATGATGATGTTTCATTTCCATAGTGTTTTATATTTGTAAGAAAAAATAAAAAGTGGTTTAACAGCACACTAAAACATTGAATAAAACAATCCAGAGTAGAAGATTGTTGAAGAATGTCAAATATAAAGTATACATTCAAAACAATATGGCTAACAGGAAACTGAAACATTATCTTAAAGATTTCAAGATACAGTATTACGAAGGAGGTCAGCTACAGAATGCACATTTAGCAGAGTGAATTTAACCAAATAAATCTCCTGAATGTTTCAAAAGACAACATTACTAAATGAAGTCAGATATAAAATGCACATTTAAAACAGCATAATTAACATGAGAATAAAATATTATCATAAGAAGAGAACGTCTCTGCCGCTGCTGCTGCCAGTCCTGACCAGGGTAGTTCATGGTGGTGGGTGGAAGCTGAGGGTTGCTCCACACTTAGCTTTTGCCCTCCTTTTTCCAGGCAGAGGTCTGCCCTTGAATGCACCATGTCTGAGCATTTAGTTATTTATTTGTTTTGCCCCAAACTTTCTCTGCAAGAACCCACTCTTTAAAGCTGAATCGGAGCGAACATCAATTCAGGTTTCCATGGATTTACATTTACTCCAATTGAGCTTTAAAGATCATATTTTCATGGGGAAATTGCAGGCTGTGCCTGGAAAGAGCAGAGCAAAGGTAAGTGCAGATAAGCCCTCAGGTTCCATGACCTGGGTCTGCAATAAGAGGCAGCCAAGATGGTCTCAAAGTCATATGGGTGGCCTGGTATGGGGGAGGACATGGCAGAAAGAGGAAAAGGGGGTGGAAGAAAGTGAGAGAGCGTCTGGCAGAGAGAAAGAAGCAGATAGCAGAGGAGGGCCAGAAAGCGTGAGGAAGAAAATGTTCCCGAGGGGGGGGGGGAGGAAGGTAGAAATGGGAGCATCCCGACTACTTTTGACCTTGGCTCCACTTGCCTCCAGTCTGGCCCCCAGGGGGTTACTCCAGAGTGGGAGGAGAATTTCAGGATGGTGTGTTTTAGGATGGTGTACATAAAACTTGAAAACCTGCCATACAATATTAACAAACATAGAGAATTAAACAAAATACAACAAAATGGAAAAGAATAAAGCAAAGGTGCTATGGGCCCCTGAGGCCAAATGGGCCCCATGGGATGCTCTGAAGCTGCACACCTCCTTCTTGGAGGGAAGTGGAAAACCATCCGGAACAGCTTCCATGACTCAGGAACCCTAAGTCCACAGCACTCACATGGCATTTATTCTGCTTGTGAC
Source organism: Podarcis filfolensis (assembly GCF_964270895.1). Lineage (NCBI taxonomy): Eukaryota > Metazoa > Chordata > Lepidosauria > Squamata > Lacertidae > Podarcis > Podarcis filfolensis. Next base: position 740,047 of record NC_139611.1, on the reverse strand, counting down.
AGGGTCCAGGGAGCAGTTTACCTCTTGGCTCTGAGAACACTTCTGAGCTAGATGAATCAATGGTCTGATTCAACAGAAGGCAGCTTCCTGCCTGCCTTGAGTCTCTCCTTGCAAAAATACTACAGGCAAATTACTCAGGCAAATTCAGATTCAGCCCTGAGCCAAATTATTCAAGCACACGTGTGTTCTTTAAACTGCTCTTCTAACATTTTCCTCTCGTGCCATTTAAAACAACAACACCATGTCTAAAAATTGCTACTATTTTATTTTGCTATGGTTTAAACACACACACACACACACAGAGAGAGAGAGAGAGAGAGAGAGAGAGAGAGAGAAGGTGTACTTTGAAAGGTATGTTATTTTGGGATTGCCTGGCTCATGCTATCCAGCTGTCAGTTGGCTGACCAAAATTCTGGGGAATGTGAATGGGAAGTCAATTAAAATGTGAACGCTGCTTCCCTGCATAGACACAAGCAAGGCCTCCTGTCCTTTTCTTGCTGGTGCCTGAGTTTGTGCTGCCTCTGGGAGCCCTCGTCTTGTCATATATGAGCACTTTGGGCAATCAGTTTTGGCAGCGTGATCAATGTCTGAATAGCTTTGATGAGCCTTGAGTTAATCTCCTGGCACTTGGCTTGTCCATTTGTAGACAGAATGGCGTGCAAAACCTCTCCTGCCTAAATGAATGAGTTGTACCATTTTCTGTTGATGCAATAATGTGTTAAGGATCAAGAAGCAGGAATCACATTCCTGAAACTGAAAGATTGATGCCAGAGGAAGAGTCTATAGCTGGATAACTTTGAAACAGCAGAAGAAATGTTCAAAACTGAAGGGTAGCTCTTGTCAGTGTGAGATAGAGATGTTGAAATCCTTGGCTACTAGTGCTAAGGGTGCCTCTCCAGACTGGTGGAGGTGTTTTTGTAAGATGCAATTGATGCAAAAATAGTGTGTTAGTGGTGGATTTTTACTGGACTGTCCACACATCATTTTGTTTCATTAGTTGTTCTGCAACTCTTCCTCAATGTTACATTATTGCCACCTCAGGGAGCACTCTTTTGTGCACCAAGAAACCCCTCTCAGAATATTGGAGGCATTAAAAAAATTACAGAATTTCAACAGGAAACTATGGGATGTGCACTGATTGGAAAAGGAAGCCACAGGTCCACCTTAAAGCCTTTGAAGCATAAAGATGAGAACAGGATCATGTATAATTGCACCAATACCATCATGAGCACAATTCATCATGAATGCATAATAAAAAGGTCAGGTTCATGTGCTATTCCATACAGCATTCAGAAAAAGTTGCACAGGCAGTAGAATTCATCTTAGTTACAAAGTGTTCCTAGATTATTGGTATAGGAACTCAAGAGCCATGTGGTTCAGCTAGAACAACAGCTCAAACCTCTTCACCCGTTGAGTTTCTCAGCTAGACTGGGGGAGGGACAATAGGATTGATGGCCTCTTTCCTCCCAAGGGAAGTGACATAGCTAAGCCTGACTGAACAGCATCCTCTATGCATCATGCGTACCTTCATGCATTCATTAAACTTAAGCATGTTGGTTATATGAGGCTGGTTATCCCACAAAAAGTTCCCCAAAGAGAATATTCCCTCCCCACAAAAAACAGCTAGGTGTTTCTGGCAGGAGGGTGAAATTCACAAACTATTTGCAGTTGAGAGGAGTTTACCTTTACTTGTGGTATGGGTTAGTGTCTCTTTGCATTATTTTTATTATTATTATTATTTTATTATTATTATTATTATTATTATTATTATTATTATTATTATGTCAGGGAACTGTCATCTGAGACGAAGGAGGTGAAAGGGCTCATGGAGGGTGAGAGAGACCACTCAGCGGAGGAGGGGACCAGCAGGGGGAGAAGTGGAGTTACAAGGGAAAGTGAGTCGGAGGGAGAGCTCAGAGATACTTCAAGCGGGAACAGTGGAGAGGTTTCAGGACCTCCCGTAGGCACACCCACTCCTCGGCGGAAACTGTCACGCCGAGAGTCCAGAAGACGCGTTTCCGTCAAGGAGCTTTTATGCTGGAAGAAGTTCCGTAAACGCCCACTGTCCGATTCAACGAGCGATTGATGGAGCCATGCTTAAGGAGCTCCATCACAGACAGAGGTTTGGGAACTTAGCCAAACTCTGAGGGATCAGGATTTTACGCACAAGCAGCTCACCATCCCATCACAGCAATCGGACAGTCCCTGAAAGCAGCTTGTGCAGAGAGGCATCATGAGCAACCCAGCTGGAGCCGGAGGAGCAGCAGGAGCTGGAGAAGGTCCAACTCTGGAAGAAAGGTGCAGAGTTTTGGAACTCCAGCTAGCAATGCAAACGGCGAGGCTAGAAGAAAGGAGGGCGCGGGATGCAGAAAAGGCAAAAGGCGCTACACTAGCAAGAAAGATGCCAGGAATGGTGCAGAAGTTTGGGGGGGACCCCAGGAACTACCAAGCCTTTAGGACAGAGATGCAGTATGCTCTTGAACTGCAGTTTAACGACTTTCCCGATGAGGCATCGCGAGTGGCGTTTGTGATTGGCCATCTCGAAGGGGGGGCGAGAGACTGGGTCCGGCCCCTGATGGCAGGGAATAGTGACATGCTGAAGGACGCGAGGAAGTTTTTCCGCGCCATGGATTTGATGTTTTCCAGCGAGATTGAACAGGGACTGGTGCGCAGACAATTGATGGCTTGCAAACAGGGGAGCCGATCGGTTCGTGAGTACTGGACTGAGTTTACAATGTTGATACATAGATTGGGGTGGGACCTATCGGCGGAACCCATTCAAATGCTCTTTGAAGAGGGGCTTTCTTCGGCGGTGAAAGACGAACTTTCCCGGGTCTATGGACCAGCTGACCAAATCAGCGCTGACCATTGGAGCGCGCCAGGAGGCAAGAGCCTTGGAGAAGCGGGAGGGGAAAGGAGAGCGTTGGAGGGATTTCTGCATTCCAGAGATTCCAGAACCCAGTTTCCCGCCCGGAGAGCCGATGGAAGTTGGAACAGCGCGCGCGCGCGCGCAGTTTCAAATCCCAGTGAAGGGAGGAAGAAGGAGGGAAAGAGCGCCAAGAAATGTTACCTCTGCCAGCAGCCAGGTCACTTTGCCAGAGTCTGCCCACAAAGAAAGGAATGGCAAGGGATGGCGGGAGCTGTTGGGGGGAAGGAGGAGGAAGTCCAGGAGCCAGTAAAAGCCAAGGCCTGTCTGCCGCTGTCAGGGCACTGCAGACAGGCCAAGGAGCAGTAAAAGTGCCCACTCCGGAACCTCCAAGACCAGCTCTAGTAATAGAGGTGCTGCTAGAGCTGGCAAACGGATACCCACTAAAGACCAAGGCGCTGTTGGACTCAGGCAGCTCCTGTAATTTTATGAGCAAGGAGTTTGCAGCTGAACACCAGATACAGACACTCCCTTTAAGCAACCCCCTGCAGGTCACCACGATCGATGGGAGGGAGCTGTTGGGGGGAGAAGTTAGCCTACAGACCGTCCCAATGGTTATGAGGGTGGCAAGGCACACTGAAAGGATAGCGTTCAATGTAGCCACCCTGGGAGGGGCGCCAGTCATTTTGGGAATGAGCTGGCTAGCGTTGCATGACCCGCTAGTGGGCTGGCATCAGAGAGTGGTCTCCTTTGGGTCAGCACATTGCTTGGAACACTGCAAAGAGGGAAAGGTGCCAGAAGGGGCAAAAGCCTCCCTAGCAGGGATGGAAGTGGCGGACAAAGGGAAGGTGCCCAAACAATACGCTGACCTGAGCAAGGTCTTCAGCGAAAGGGAAGCAGATAAACTACCACCGCATAGAGACTTTGACTGCCAAATTAACCTGGTCCCTGGGGCCCAGCTCCCCGTGGGCAAGCTGTACGCCATGTCAGACAGGGAAATGCAGGAGTTGAGGGAGTTTATTGACAAAAACCTGAAGAGAGGTTTCATCAGAGAGTCCAGAGCGGTGGGGGGCAGCCCAGTGTTTTTTGTGGACAAAAAAAACACGGATAAACCGAGATTGATCGTGGACTACCGGCGGCTAAATGCCGTGTCAGAACCAGTGACTTTCCCCATGCCCAGAATTGATGACATTTTGACCAGGGTGAGGAAGGGAAAGATATTCACGAAACTGGACCTGAGAGGAGCGTACAACCTGATACGAATAAAGAAGGGGGATGAATGGAAGACAACGATGTTCACCCCCCTAGGGGCTTTCGAATATCTCGTTATGCCCTTTGGATTACAAGCAGGCTCCGCCTGTTTTCAATCGCTCATGAACCATGTACTGGGACCTTTGCTCTACAAGAATTGCGTGGCCTTTCTCGATGACGTGCTGATATATTCAGAGAATGAGGAGCAGCATGTAAAGGATGTCAGGGAAGTGCTGAGCCAGCTGCAAGCAAACCAGTTGTGGGTGAAATTGGAGAAGTGTCAGTTCCACGCCAAGGAGGTGGAATTCCTGGGGTACCGCCTATCAGACAAGGGATTAGCCATGGATCCAGGCAAGGTACAGGCGGTGCTGGAATGGAAGACACCGAAAACGAAATAAGATGTGCAAAGGTTCTTAGGGTTTGGGAACTTTTACCGTAAATTCATCAAGAACTTTGCCCACTTAACGGCTCCCATCACGGACTGTCTGAGCAGCAAGAAGAAATTCGTTTGGACGGCGGAGGCGGAGCACGCTTTTGAGGAATTGAAAAAGGCATTCGCTTCGGAAGAACAGCTCCTGCATGTGGATTTACAAAAACCCATGAGAGTGGAAACTGATGCCTCAGACCGCGCGGTGGGGGCGGTGCTACTTCAGCCAGGGAGCAATAAGTCGGAATGGAGACCGTGTGCCTTCTTTTCGCGTAAGCTGAACAAATCCGAGAGGAACTACACGGTATATGACCGAGAACTACTCGCCATTCACGAAGCGTTCCGGAGATGGAGACACTTACTAATTGGTGCACAGCATAAGGTACAAGTATGTACGGACCACAAGAATTTGGAGTATTGGAGAACGGCACGAGTGCTCAACCAACGACAAGTGAGATGGGCCCAGGAGTTCTCCAAATTCCATTTTGAAATCTGCTATGTGCCAGGTCCAGAAAACATCAGAGCGGACGCTCTCTCTCGCAAACCGGAATATTTGGAGGGGGAGGGAGCGCCAGAAGAGAGACATATTATTCCAGAGGACCACTGGGTGTGTGGTGCGGCCTGGGTGGGGCAAAGAGAACTGGTAGAGGGAACGGTAAATGATGAGTACGCCCAGGATAAGCTCAGAGGTTTAAGGGGAGAGGGAGAAGACCCCGGAGGTTTTGAAGAAAGAAACGGGGCATTGTATTACAAAGGGGCGCTATATATACCAGAAGGGGAATTGAGGGGGAGAGTACTCAAACAGCTGCACGACAATCCCACAGCGGGGCATTTTGGGCAACACAAGACCATGTGGTTGGTGACCAGGGAGTTTTGGTGGCCCAAGGTGAGGGAGGATGTACGGGAGTATGTGAGAAGGTGTGACCAATGCCAGAGAGCCAAAGGAGAAAGGCGGGCACCAGCGGGGTATTTAGAACCGTTACCCACACCAGAACGACCGTGGGAGGCGGTGTCGATAGATTTTATGACTGATCTGCCCAAATCCCAGGGGAAAACCGCCATACTAGTCGTAGTAGACCAGTTAACTAAGATGGGTCACTTTGTAGCTTGCTCACATGCAGTCACGGCGGAAGAGACAGCAAAATTGTTTGTAGAACATATTTTTAGGCTGCATGGCGCCCCCTTGAGGCTGGTTTCCGACAGAGGGAAACAGTTCACGTCCAGATTCTGGAGGAAGCTTCTGAGCTTGTTGCACGTAGAGGTCAACTTTTCGACTGCCAGGCACCCTGAGACCAATGGGCAGGCGGAGAGGGCAAACGGTATCCTTCAACAATACCTGAGGTGTTATGTCAATGACAGAGAAAACGATTGGGTCGAAAAGTTGGCACTAGCGGAATTTGCTTACAATAATGCAGAGAATGTGTCCACCGGGATGAGCCCCTTTTTGGCTAATTATGGGTGCCACCCCAGGGCGTTTCCAGGGGAAGGAGGAGAGAGATGGAGTGTTCCGGCCGCTGAGCTGTTTGTAGAAGAAATGGAAGCGATCCATCGTCAACTCCAACACAACTTAGAAAGGGCCAAAGAAGAATATAAGAGGCAGGCAGACAAGAGCAGAAGGGAAGGTGAAACAATTAGGGTGGGGAGTCGGGTCTGGCTATCAACCCAAGGGTTGCCGTTCAAGGGTGGTTGCAAGAAATTGAGACCCAAAAGATTGGGACCGTTTGAGGTCATCCAACAGGTCAACCCAGTGGCTTTCAGACTCCGGTTACCGAACCACATGAAACTGCACCCAGTATTCCACAGGTCATTACTGTCACCATACAGGGGGGAAGGTGAAGGGGTATCCACACGGGGGCCAGCCATAGAAGAAAGGGAAAGCCGCAACTATGTGGCGGAAATCATCGACTCCAGGTGGAAGGGTAATCAGGTGGAGTATTTGGTTGCGTGGGAAGGGGAACCGGAGTCGGAAAACACCTGGGTGAAGGCAGAGGAGGTCCATGACGAGGTCTTGATCGAAACGTTCCACCAAAGGTTCCCCAGGAAACCTCAACCAGTAGCGAGGTTCCGGAGGGAGTACTTTGGCACCACCGACGATGAGGAGGAACTGGAGGGATTCAGGGAATCGGAGTTGGAAGAGGGTACAGACTCCGAGGAGGAGGAGTACTTGGAAACCGGGAACAGCAAAAGGTGGAGGGAAGTGTTCGAAACTTCGGAAGATGAGGGAGGTTCCTTCAGGGGTTTTGCTCCCTCGCCTCCCGCAGAGGAGGGGAGGGAAGGGGGTGAAGGGGGCCCTAGAGGGGAGGTGGATGTCAGGGAACTGTCATCTGAGACGAAGGAGGTGAAAGGGCTCATGGAGGGTGAGAGAGACCACTCAGCGGAGGAGGGGACCAGCAGGGGGAGAAGTGGAGTTACAAGGGAAAGTGAGTCGGAGGGAGAGCTCAGAGATACTTCAAGCGGGAACAGTGGAGAGGTTTCAGGACCTCCCGTAGGCACACCCACTCCTCGGCGGAAACTGTCACGCCGAGAGTCCAGAAGACACGTTTCCGTCAAGGAGCTTTTATGCTGGAAGAAGTTCCGTAAACGCCCACTGTCCGATTCAACGAGCGATTGATGGAGCCATGCTTAAGGAGCTCCATCACAGACAGAGGTTTGGGAACTTAGCCAAACTCTGAGGGATCAGGATTTTACGCACAAGCAGCTCACCATCCCATCACATATTATTATTATTATTATTATTATTATTATTATTATTATTATTATTATTATTATTTGCCTCCACCCTAGGCAATGGAGGCCCTCATGGCAAACTTTCTCTTCATCAGGCCAGTCTCCATTTTCATCTCCTCACAATTCAAAAGGTGCAGTGTTGTTCCAGGGCAGGAGTGGGGCACCTTTGGCCCTCCAGATATTGTTGAACTCCAACGCCCATCAGCCCAAGTAAGCATAACCAATGGCCAGGGATTATGACAGTTGTAGTTCAGCAACATCTCGAGAGGCAAAGGTTCCCTACACCTGTTCCAGGGCCCTCTAGGAGGAAATGACAGCCAGGTGGGGGGCTGCCATTTTTACACAGTATGACACGACATCTGAGGCATTATGGGGTGAGCAAAATGGCTGGCAGGCTACTTTAGAGGAGCTTTGCCTTTTGTGCTGCTGCTGAGAAACATGGAGGAAATGAAATCCTCATCCTCATCAGTGGCGTAGCGTGGGGGGTGCAGGGGGGCCGGCCGCACTGGGTGCAACATCTGGGGGGGCGCACTCGCACTAACTAATCTAGTGGAAGAGACTCGAGTGCTAAAATCCACGGGTTAGGGGGCGCAAATTACTTGCCTTGCCCCGGGTGCTGACAACCCACGCTACGCCACTGATCCCCCTCATCATCATCGCATCCATGGCTGGTAATGGTGAGCTCCCCTGCTCAATGATGGTAGTGCTGGAGTGGGGAAAGAAGCAGAGCTCAATCTCATTTATTTCCTTACCAAGACTGGGTTTGCCCTATGCTGGAGCAGGAGGAAGAAAACAGTTATCTGTATTAAAAGATTACTCTAAGCTAATTGAAGAGATACACCAAGGGATCAACTGCCCCCCACCCCCGACGTCCATGTTCCAGGCTGTTAACAGGAACGGAATGACTCCAGAGACATCTGTAGCTATTTCATCTTGTTCTTGATCTAACAGAGACCGTGATTAAGCAGATAAATCCATTAATGCAGAGAAAGCCAGACAGTCATCAGGGAATGTTGATGGGCTTGTGAGTACTCTGTTATGCTCCTTCCATAACAGATTTATGACTCATGGCAGGCTTTTGATTGAATACAACCAACTTTCACTATACAGTGGTACCTTGGGTTAAGAACTGAATTCATTCTGGAGGTCCATTCTTAACCTGAAACTGTTCTTAACCTGAAGCACCACTTTAGCTAATGGGACCTCCTGCTGCCACTGTGCCACAGTCGCACAATTTCTGTTCTCATCCTGAAGCAAAGTTCTTAACCTGAGGTACTATTTCTGGGTTAGCGGAGTCTGTAACCTGAAGCGTCTGTAACCTGAGGTACCACTGTATATTTCCCAAAGCAGGATATCAGCAATTCTGTTCTGGTGGTTTGCTCCCTCTCCTTTTATTACAGGGATGCAGCTACATTGGCATAGAAAAAGCGCTTTATATGTGCTGTATATGCATTATAAAACTGTGACACCAGATGGGGCTGTTTTCTGTTTTTGCCAACCCAATTTCTCATACAAAGTTTACAACGCGTTTAACTGAAATGCTTCTTTGATGTGTCTAGATCCAGCCCAGGTGAGGGAAACACATGGACTCTTCATGGCCATCTACTAGTGCAGAGTCTGAGGGAGGAGCTTGGAAGGGCTTTGATGAAAATACGAGGCATGGAGACATGGAATGGCTTGCTTCTTATGCATCTGCAGCAGCCATGCAGCAAAAACTGTCCAACAAAAACCTAGAGAGGGAAGTGATGGTCTGCATGGTTTTAAAGTGACACAGAGATGCTGGGTGCCATTGAGAAGTTTGCAGCTGGCAAGCAACAAATGTGGAAGTTGCTAAGGAAAGCCGGTGCAGCTGCTCCCCTGTAAAATTGGTGCTGGAAATGGGCCACTGCCACACTGATAAAGAACTAGCAAGAGGCACTTGCCAGATGGAATTTCAGCCATAAAAATGGCTAGCTCAGGGGTAGTCAATCAAATGCCTTTCAAATGTTGTTGCACTATCACTCCCATCATTCCTGCCCACTGGCCATCCTGGCTGGGGCTGGTGGCCTTGGCTACCTTGCCATCAGTGCTCATGTGGTTCTACCATGTGCATAAACTGTGGAGCTGATGTGATTTTGCACGCTTGTGAGCTGGGTTTTTTTTAATGGGGCAGCTGTTGTTAGCAGTAAGACTAGCAGTCTTTATTAGATTCTTACCTGCCCTTCACTCCTTCACTATAAGAGCCTAGGGCAAGTTGCAAAAATATATTTAAAAAAAAAAAATACTAAAAGCAGTTAAACAATTTACAAACAAAAGAATAGGGTAGGTCCTAAAATGTACAGGTGTCAAAGGCCAAGGTGAAGAGGAGCATCTGCAGCATAGGATGAAAGCTAGACCAGGAATGTGGCTGACTCCCCTCTGTGGCAAGGGGAGTTCTCTAGCTCAGAGTTAGAGCACCTGAAGCATGAGTGCTCCTTTTGACACAGCCAATGCTGTGTTGTGACTGTGCATTGGAAAAGAAGGTCAGGAGAGATGGGCAAGATCTTCCAAAGAAATTTAGAAGTGTTATTAGGGGTAGTTTCTCTCATTTTTCCAATCTTAAATTCAATTCCTCACATTTCCAGCATTAGTTTGTGATTTAAAAAGAAAGTCCTCATGAAAATTCACCAGCATTTTAATGCAAATTTCTCCTAATATATTGCAAGTTCATTTGCTTTTAAATGCGAACTGAATTGAACTTGACTCCCATCGCTATCTGCTACTCCTGATATTGCTATCAAGAACCCTTTGTAAGTGTCCAAGAACTCCATAGACCTTTGGGGAAAAGTCTGAAACTTGTTGCTATAATGGGGAGTGAGGAGCAGTGACAGTTTTTCTGTCAAGGGTTACATTCTCTCAAGGTTGATCTGCTGGATAACTGGACATTTGCCAGGGCAACCCCAGCCCAGCCCAGCCCTCTCTCCACAAACTCTTTTTCTTGGTTCTCCCCATCCTGCCACTTGCATGGAATTAGGCCAGTGCTAATGGTTCCCTCCTTCTGCTCTAATGCAATGCCTGAAAAAGCCTGTGCGTATGGTGTTGCTTTAAGCTGTTCAGAGCACCTGATCAGCATACTGGAAATTTGCTGCTTTTCTTCAAACCAGCTGGATCAGTGAATCAGACAGCAAGAATCACAGGTGCTGTTAATTTAATCAGTTGTGCAAAACTGCAGCATTAAAGGTTTCCACACTGATGGTGGTTTGAGAAGACCCACTGGCTCAATTAAATACTCTGATTTTGGTTTGAAACTGACATTGCTTGTGAGCCAAAGGACCAGATTCTTCCTTGCAGTTGTTGTTGTTGTTGTTCAGTTGTTTAGTTGTGTCCGACTCTTCGTGACCCCATGGACCAGAGCACGCCAGGCTCTCCTGTCTTCCACTGCCTCCCGCAGTTTGGTCAAACTCATGCTGGTAGCTTCGAGAACGCCATCCAAACATCTCATCCTCTGTCGTCCCCTTCTCTCTTTCCCAACATCAGGGTCTTTTCCAGGGAGTCTTCTCTTCTCATGAGGTGGCCAAAGTCTTGGAGCCTCAGCTTCAGGATCTGTCCTTCCAGTGAGCTCTCAGGGCTGATTTCCTTCAGAATGGATAGGTTTGATCTTCTTGCAGTCTATGGGACTCTCAAGAGTCTCCTCCAGCACCAGAATTCAAAAGCATCAATTCTTCGGCAATCAGCCTTCTTTATGGTCCAGCTTTCACTTCCATACATCACTACTGGGAAAACCATAGCTTTTACTATACGGACCTTTGTTGGCAAGGTGATGTCTCTACTTTTTAAGATGCTGTCTAGGTTTGTCATTGCTTTTCTCCCAAGAAGCAGGCGTCTTTTAATTTTGTGGCTGCTGTCACCATCTGCAGTGATCATGGAGCCCAAGAAAGTAAAATCTCTCACTGCCTCCATTTCTTCCCCTTCTATTTGACAGGAGGTGATGGGACCAGTGGCCATGAACTTCGTTTTTTTGACCATATTTTGCTTCAGACCATATTTTGCGCTCTCCTCTTTCACCCTCAATAAAAGGTTCTTTAATTCCTCCTCATTTTCTGCCATCAAGGTTGTGTCATCTGCATATCTGAGGTTGTTGATATTTCTTCCAGCAATCTTAATTCCGGCTAGGGATTCATCCAGCCCAGCTTTTCGCATGATGAATTCTGCATATAAGTTAAATAAGCAGGGAGACAATATACAGCCTTGTCATACTCCTTTCCCAATTTTGAGCCAATCAGTTGTTCCATATCCAGTTCTAACTGTAGCTTCTTGCCCCACATAGAGATTTCTCAGGAGACAGATGAGGTGATCAGGCACTCCCATTTCTTTAAGAACTTGCCATAGTTTGCTGTGGTCGACACAGTCAAAGGCTTTTGCATAGTCAATGAAGCAGAAGTAGATGTCTTTCTGGAACTCTCTAGCTTTCTCCATAATCCATTGCATGTTTGCAATTTGGTCTCTGGTTCCTCTGCCTCTTCTAAATCCAGCTTGCACTTCTGTTTTGTTTTTTTAAAATAATATTTATTAAAGTTTCAAAAAAAATTACAAAAATAAAGAAAAAGAAAAAACAGAAAATACAAAATACAGAAAAGGTAAAAACAGTTAAAAAGAAATCCATCTTTCCATGACTTGTCTTTCATTTACTTATTTCCTTGACCTCCTCACGACTCCCTTTTTTGTATTCTAGTTCAATTGATTATTTCAGCAAGTCCTTTCCATTCTTGTATTTATCTTATTAATTTATCTTAATATATTGTAACTTTACATTCTGACCTGTTAACAATCCATTCTTCCTTAACCCTATATAACATTACTGCCAAAAACCACATTACTTCATTCCAACATCCTTTTAGCATTCCTTAATTTTACAATGTTTCTGTAGATAGTCTTTAAATTTCTTCCAATCTTCTTTTACCGACTCTTCTCCCTGGTCTTGGATTCTGCCAGTCATTTCCGCCAGTTCCATATATTCCATCACTCTCATCTGCCATTCTTCCCGGGTGGGTAGATCTTGTGTCTTCCAATACTTTGCAATAAGTATTCTTGCTGCTGTTGTTGCATACATAAAAAAAGTTCTATCCTTCTTTGACACCAAATGGCCAACCATGCCCAGCAGAAAGGCCTCTGGTTTCTTCAGGAAGGTATATTTAAATACCTTTTTCATTTCATTATAGATCATCTCCCAGAAAGCCTTAATCTTTGGACACGTCCACCAAAGGTGAAAGAATGTACCTTCAGTCTCTTTACATTTCCAACATTTATTATCAGGCAAATGATAGATTTTTGCAAGCTTGACTGGTGTCATGTACCACCTGTATATCATTTTCATAATATTCTCTCTTAAGGCATTACATGCCGTGAACTTCATACCTGTGGTCCATAACTGTTCCCAGTCAGCCAACATAATGTTATGTCCAACGTCTTGAGCCCATTTAATCATAGCAGATTTCACCGTTTCATCCTGAGTATTCCATTTCAACAGCAAGTTATACATTCTTGACAGAATCTTAGTTTTGGGATCTAACAGTTCTGTTTCCAATTTTGATTTTTCCAACTGGAAACCAATTTTCTTGTCCAAATTGTATGCCTCCATTATTTGATAATAATGAAGCCAATCTCGCACTTTGTTTTTTAGTTTTTCAAAGCTCTGCAATTTTAATTTATCTCCCTCTTGTTCCAAAATTTCCCCATATTTCGGCCATTTGGCCTCCATATTGAGTTTTTTCTGAGCCTTCGCTTCCATCGGTGACAACCACCTTGGGGTTTTATTTTCCAGTAGGTCCTTATATCTTATCCAAACATTAAACAGTGCTTTCCTGACAATATGGTTTTTAAACGCTTTATGTGCTTTGACCTTATCATACCACAAATATGCATGCCACCCAAATACATTATTCTCAAGTTAGTTTGCTTCTCCTTAAGTTCAATCATAGAAAAAGTCGACCTATAGTCCTCAAGTTGCCTTTGTATACCTGGAATCTTCTCCTCTACGGCAGCTGCTTTTTCCTTAGCTTCTTCAGCTGTCTGTCGGTTCAGAGTAGATTCCTGTAGCAGTTTCTCAATAGTTTCTGTGTTGGTATTTACCTTTTGTCCCAGATTGTTAATACTTATAGTATTTTGATCAATTTTAGTTGTTGCTTCAACCACCTGTTTGCTTAGTTTTTCCAATGATTCATTTATCTTGCCTAATGCAACTGCTAGAGCTTCTTCAGATGACATACCTTTTGACTTAGATTGTGTGGATGCAGCCGCAGATGAGGCAGAAGGACCAGATGTTGATGGTCTTCGCTGCCAAGATTTCCCAGACCTTGTTGTTTTGCCTAAAAGAGAGTCTGCTTTTTCTTTTCCATCTGCCATAACACTTCAATTGAATACTCAAGGTCAATCCCACGGCCACAACTTATTTTGAAGTGGAAAATTCCCCTGGCCCAATTGTTAACAGTTTCAGAAACTTCCTCTAGGGGGACACAGTATCAGTCTATTGTTGTTATATTCCAAAGTAGCACTTTAAAATCCCCACTTCAAGCAAAAAAACAAAAATAAAAGTCAGTTTCAATTTCAGTTACTTTTCATTTACTTCCTTTTCTTTCTAAGATCAGGAGGCAACAGCCAAAAACAATGTATCTCCCTTGCAGAGCTAGCTGTCAAAAGTTGCTCTGTTCACCAGCAATGCGCTTCCAAATACGGCAGTCTTATTGTCCATTGGCAGCCCGTTCCCAGGTTTTGAGCAGTAGAGCTTTTTTCCTACCCTCTCTCTTGCAGGTAAACAAAGTTCAAATCTCTCCCCCCTCTTCTCCTGCATCCAAGGGGGGGATCACTTATTTAGGTGTTGGGGTTTTAATCCTTTCAAATCAATTCCCCACGGCTTTGGCTTACAACTTCTTTGCTTTAATCTATTTACAAAAGCGGAAGGCGGACTTCCTGTTTATGCCTTCCCGCTTTGGTGCCAGATTTAAATCCTTTTTTCCTTGCCTTTTCCAATTAATCCTACTCACGGGTAGTTGCTTTTGGAGTCGAATTGTTTCAGGAAGAAGTCAGCGCTCTCCGGTAACAGCTATGCGGCTTCACTCCGTGGAAGTAGCAGTTTACTCTCAGCACCGCGCCACTTGCCCCGCTTCGCTCCGGAGCCCGTAGTTGGGTTTCCTTGCGAGTTGGGGGGGGCGCAAAGGGTGCCCGCCGAGTCCCACGTTCACAGGCTTCACCCCGCCTGTGATTTTAGAAGGGTCTCCGCTTCGCCGTAGCAGTTTGACCCGATTTCCGCGGAGCGGGTCCCTCCAGCTCAGAGGGAATCCGCCATTACCGATGGCGCTAAACCCGGAAGTCGCACTTCAGGGAGTTCTTGGTCCACATACTGCTTGAGCCTTCCTTGTAGAATTTTAAGCATAACCTTGCTAGCGTGTGAAATGAGTGCAATTGTGCAGTAGTTGGCGCATTCTTTGGCACTGCCCTTCTTTGGGATTGGGATGTAGACTGATCTTCTCCAATCCTCTGGCCACTGCTGAGTTTTCCAAACTTGCTGGCATATTGAGTGTAGCACCTTAAATCTTTTAAATTTTTTTTTAATTGGTTTTAATTCATTTTGCTACATCCAACATTAAAACAAGTGAAGAAATAAACATACATAACACATACATACAAAAAGGAGTACATAAATAAAAGAAATAATAATAATAAAAAGAACAAAAGAAAAAACATCACCTAACATAAAACACCAACTAACTAACTTACATTAACTAAATAACTAAATAACACACAACATTAATTGACTTCCCTTCATCTCGGTTTCAGAATATATTATATGATTTTTTATCTGCAGTTTCTTTTCCTCAAAAGACTCTTTACGTCACAAGTGTTACGTCACACCTACTGTGATTTTTAGATTTTTTTACCTCTTTTTCCATGTATGTCATAAATTTATTCCATTCTTTATTAAACTTTATGTGTTTTTGATTTCTTATTTTCTGTGTCATTTTTGCCAGTTCTAAATAATCAAATAGTTTGGTTTGCCATTCGTTTATAGTTGGGATTTTTGATGTCTTCCAATTCTGCGCTATTAGAGTTCTGGCAGCCACTGTCGCATACTGAAAGAGTGTTTGGTCTTCCTTTTTGATTTCCTCCCCAATTATCCCCAGCAAAAAGGCTTCGGGTTTTTTTATAAAGGTATATTTGAGGATTTTTTTTAGTTCATTGTAAATAGATTCCCAGAATTTTTTGATAGGCTCACACAACCACCACATATGATAAAAATCGCCCTCCTTGATCTTGCACTTCCAACATAATTTATCACCAGTTTTATATATTTTTTCCAATTTTACGGGCGTTACATACCACCTGTACATCATTTTATACATATTTTCCCTGAGTGTTGTGCATGCCGAGAATCTCATACCTTTATTCCATAATGCCTTCCATTTATCAAACTCTGTGTTATGTCCGAAGTCCATTGCCCATCTGATCATTACCTCCTTTACTTCTTCATCTTTGGTGTCCCATTCAAGTAACAGGCTATACATTTTCGATAGGAGTTTTGTTTTACTTTCTAGTATTTCAATCTGAAATCTAGATTTTTTCTTACTTATCCCATTCTTTTTATCCTCAGACCATATAGAATTAATTTGGTGAAATTGGATCCATCCTGTCAATTTGTTCTTTATTTCTTCATAAGGCCTAATCCTCCAGCCAGTCTCTGTTTTTACTAGTAGGTCTTCATATGTCCATCTTTCTCCTTCGATGTTTATTTTTTTTATTGTCAGGATATCAATTGGCAATAGCCACCAAGGGGTCTTCTGTTCCAATAATTTTTTGTTTCTTTCCCACACTTCCAGCAGTGGTCCTCTAAAAATGTGGTTAGAAAATCCTTTATGAACCTTTCCCTTGTTACACCATAGGTAAGAGTGCCAACCAAATCTTATATTAAATCCTTCTAAATCTAACAAGTCTTTATTTTTAATAACAATCCAATCTTTGACCCAACAAAGACACGAGGCTTCATAATACAACTTTAAATTTGGAACTGCAAATCCTCCCCTATCTCTTTGATCTGTGAGTAGTTTAAATCTGATTCTGGGCCTTTTCCCTTGCCAGATAAATTTAGAGAGTATTTTCTGCCAATCTTTAAATACTGAGGTTCCCCTGATTATCGGTATATTTTGAAATAGGAACAACAATTTCGGTAATAAACTCATTTTAATCGCCGCCATTCTACCCGACCAAGAAAGTTTTATTCTATTCCAAGTGTCTAAGTCCTTCCTTATTTCTTTCCATGTAGTTATGTAATTATCTTCCATCAAATTTATATTTTTCATCGTTATCCAGATTCCAAGGTATTTTACTTTTTTTGTTACTTTAATACCAGTTTGAGATTCAAGATGGTTTTTTACCTCCTCTTTCACATTTTTAGTCATCATTTTAGTTTTTGTTCTATTTAATTTAAAACCAGATAATTTTCCAAATTCTTCTAACAGATCTAACACCTTACTAACACTCTCTTTTGGATCCTCTAAAGACATTTTAAAATTTTAAATAGTTCAGCTGGAATACCATCACTTCCACTGGCCTTGTTATTAGCAGTGCTTTCTAAGGCCCATTTGACTTCACTCTTAGGATGTCTGGCTCAAGGTCAGCAACCACACTACCTGGAGTGTACGAAACATCCATATCTTTCTGGTTTAATTCCTCTGTGTATTCTTGCCACCTCTTCTTGATGTCTTCTGCTTCTGTTAGGTCCTTACCACTTTTGTCCTTTATTATGGTAATCTTTGTACAAAATGTTCCTTTCATATCTCCAATTTTCTTGAACAGATCTCTGGTTCTTCCCATTCTGTTGTTTTCCTCTATTTCTTTGCATTGCTCGTTTAAGAAGGCCTTCTTGTCTCTCCTTGCTATTTTTTGGAAATCTGCATTCAATTTCCTGTATCTTTCACTATCTCCCTCGCATTTTGCTTGCCTTCTCTCCCCCGCTATTTGTAAGGCCTCGTTGGACAGCCACTTTGCTTTCTTACATTTCCTTTTCATTGGGATGGTTTTCGTTGCTGCCTCCTGTATAATGTTGCGAGCCTCCATCCATAGTTCTTCAGGCACTCTGTCCACCAGATCTAAATCCTTAAACCTGTTCCTCACTTCCACTGTGTATTCACAAGGGATTTGATTTAGATTGTATCTTACCGGCCCAGTGGTTTTTCCTACTTTCTTCAGTTTAAGCTTGAATTTTGCTATAAGAAGCTGATGATCTGAGCCACAGTCAGCTCCAGGTCTTGTTTTTGCTGACTATATAGAGCTTCTCCATCTTTGGCTGCAGAGAATATAATCAATCTGATTTCGATGCTGCCCATCTGGTGATGTCCATGTGTAGAGTCGTCTTTTGTGTTGTTGGAAAAGAGTGTTTGTGATGACCAGCTTGTTCTCTTGACAGAACTCTATTAGCCTTTGCCCTACTTCGTTTTGAACTCCGAGGCCAAACTTGCCAGTTGTTCCTTTTATCTCTTCATTCCCTACTTTAGCATTCCAATCCCCTATAATGAGAAGAACATCCTTCTTCTTTGGTGTCATTTCTATAAGGTGTTGTAAGTCTTCATAGAATTGGGCAATTTCAGTTTCTTCAGCACCAGTAGTTGGTGCATAAACTTGGATTACTGTGATGTTAAAAGGTCTGCCTTGGATTCGTATTGAGATCATTCTATCATTTTTGAGATTGCATCCCAGTACAGCTTTCACCACTCTTTTGTTGACTATGAGGGCCACTCCATTTCTTTTACGGGTTTCTTGCCCACAGTAGTAGATATGATGGTCATCCGAACTGAATTTGCCCATTCCCGTCCATTTTAGTTCACTGATGCCCAGGATGTCTATATTTATTCTTGCCATCTCATTTTTGACCACATCCAACTTACCTTGGTTCATGGTTCTTACATTCCAGGTTCCTATGCAATAATTTTCTTTACGGCATTGGACTTTCCTTTCGCTTCCAGGCATATGCGCAACTGAGTGTCCTTTCGGCTTTGGCCCAGCCGCTTCATCAGCTCTGAATCTACTTGTACTTGTCCTCCGGTCTTCCTCAGTAGCATGTTGGACGCCTTCCGACCTGAGGGGCTCACCTTCCAGCGTCATAACTTTTATATGCTTGTTGTCTTTGTCCATGGAGTTTTCTTGGCAGGGATACTGGAGTGGCTTGCTGGTTCCTGCTCCAGGTGGATCACGTTTGGTCGAAACTCTCCACTATGACCCGTTCATCTTGGGTGCCCTGCTCAGCATAGTTCATAGCTTCTCTGAGTTATTCAAGCCCCTTCGCCACGGCAAGGCAGTGATCCATGAAAGGGGATCCCTTGAAGTAGGATTCCTTGCAGTACAGACTGGTAAAGTTTTGACTTGGTAGGGCTGCCATTTTTAAGCTTGCTGTTTTAATCACAACATGGCTTGTACAGCACTTACATAGGAAAGTGTGCCTTTACAAATGGACAGAGTGCCATTCCCTTCTCATCTTTAAAAATATATATTTTCAATTATTTTTGGCACATCTCTGGATAAGGAAAGAGCTCCCACATAGGAAAGCCCAAGTAGGATTTCCAGGCAACATTGATTCCATCCCTCATATTTAGAAATTAAGCTGTATCACACAACTTACAATTTTTAAACTTACAATTGTTTACATGTACATGTCTGTTTAAAAAATGAAACAAAAACCAACCCTAAACACATTATTTAAAAAGTGAGGAAAACTTGCTTCCAGCTTCATACAGTTTTCTTCCCCTGAAATCAATTTAACTATTCATTATCCAAAACACCCTCCCCCCCAAAAAATTAACAAAGTGCTCCAACCAACACACACATTCTGATAGGCTAATGCTACCACATGGGACTGTTTTCAAAGCCGTCCTGACTCCTCTTGTATCTACTGTGCTGGAGAAGGCTGGGACGGACTGGATGAAGAGGAGTGGTGGGAGGTCCCAGCTAGGGAACCCCCAAGGGACTCCCCAGAGGAGGAAGGCTCAGAGCCCGGGGATTGGTGGTGTGACACTGAGGAGAGGTCAGAGGGGGAAGAGTCCGGGGCATTGTTCGATGCTGAAGAGGCCACAGGATTTTGAAAGCAAGGAGAGCCAGTGATAGGGAGTAGTTCAGACTCAGGGACTGAAGCAGAGGGTGGGGAGCAAGAGGCTGCAGGAGAATGCCAGGAGTCTGCTTTTCCTACTGCAACAAGCTCCCCTCCCCACTTGTCGCCCAGGATGCGCAGGATGATGCGGAAGAGAGATAGCAGGTACCCAGATGCAGTTTGAGGCTGCAGGGGAGGAGCCTTAGTGGGGAAGAAGGAGGGCACTGTCCATCCTGGCAACTTCTCTCTAGGGGCAAGACCCGCCAGGAGTGTGGCTGAGTTGTGTGCTGTTTTCTTGAATGAAGAATTAACTGCACTGAAAGACTCTGCTGCTTGTGCGTTGACCTGCATCCGAACCCAGCCTTGACAAGCCTTAGATTGAACAACAGGTGGAGTCAGAGCTTTCTTCCCAGGACTGACTTTCCCTGTAGCTGAACCAGTTACATGTTTATTTCTTCTTCAAGTCATGTGGGAGGGACGTCATTGCCATAGTCATACTTTTGGATTATGCAGAGAGGTGATTTGTTAGAGAACAGGAGATTCAAGGAAGTGTGTGCAACAGGAAAGAAAAGGGAGGACTGTACCCCAGTTTCGCCACTGCTTCCTAGGAATTTCTCAGTCAGGTTGGAGGGAGTTGGATCTTTCCTATTAAGCATTGCTAAATTGAGCCATTATGCTTTTTAAAAATTTAGTTACTTATTAAATGATTAAATAAACCCCTTTCAAGTCAGTTGCCCTCACAAAGCAGTGTACAAAGTAATTATACATGAAGCATAACGTAAATTAATAACAGCAAATGGTCAGCAAAACTTCATCTAGACAAAGCAATTAATACTTTAAAATTATTATTTATGCTGGTTAACACCAAGGCTTCTAAAGCAGTTTCATTGAGTTTTTCCAGCTGGGTGCAAAGAAGTCTGCCTTTGGTGTTTATTCCCTTTCGTTTTTAGTTGGAGGGGTTTTGGAGCTGTTTTTAAAGCTATTTTTAGTTGCTTTTATGAACATCACTTTGAGATTCATGTGGAAGGCAATTCATAAATTACTGACAGTAATCGGAAGCTGCTTGCTGGTTGGGGTGGGGCTGCTGTGCTCGCTTTCTGACAGGTGGGTCATTATCCCTTACGGGGCAGGAGAGAGGGAGGAACAAGGAAGCAGAGAATCCTGGACAGTGTATTTACACTTGTAGGGGTATAGATGGACTCTGCTGGTGGCATTTACACTGCACTGACCTCACTACTGCCTTGTTTTTTCTGCTGGTAAGCAACATCAACCCACCTGCTGAAAAACCAGTATTGCAGCTTCATCCCACCCAACAAACGACTTTTTCACTAGTTTCCACACTGTAAGGTAGACATCTTCAACCTGATACCTCCCAGAATGTTCAGACTACATCTCCTGTCTAGGTGTTGTAGTCCAAAACACCTGGAGGGCACCAGATTGGTAAAGGCTGTTCTAAGGGCATGCTCACAACTCTTGTTGACACAAGTGGCATTTTGCAGATAGAAAAACTGCTTACAATTGGCCTAGGGCACATATATCCATGGGGTAAGGAGAACCCAGGGGGATTCAGGCTGCTCTGTAGAGTGTCCCATGTTGGAATGCCTACTAGTTATGTTAGCCCATATGACCCAAACGGGTGTAGCCCATAATGTGGAATACTAAAATACAGCCCTAAGATGTCATGTTGTGGAAAACATGGTCAACATATTCAAGCAAAGCTTGGAAAGGGAGGCTTTTTTGATCCAAGTGGAAAGGACGTTTTAAAAGCTCAGGCGCATTTCATTTACTTAAAGGAGAGAAAGCCTTCTTGGACCCCGTCATCAGCATGGATAAAGGCTCCTTGGTGTGACCATTTGAATCTCCAAGGTATGGCATTTAGACACTCAGCTGGTTGAACCAGTCAATAATTATCATTATCATTCAAAAGAAGGTGGCGAGTGGTGGTGCCTGTCAGGACTGGGAAGCTGGGAAGGGGTCTTCATTGCACTCATTTTGGCTGATCATAATGCTACTGCCACTTTCCCATTTTCTAATGTTCTTTTCACACACTGCAGTATTCATGGTGTGTAACTGCAGCTTTTTGACCAGTATGCCAGCATGTCACACTAAATTTCATGTGGATGCGGTGTGGCACAGCAACCAGCGTCATTGGACAGTGTTGCTGTTCCCCCACTCTTTATGCACATTCATACATCTGTTCCCCCATGGAAACAGCAGGAAAGAACTGTGTGCTGGTATACCACCCCAGATTTCATCACTTTATGCCCATGGTTTTCCAGGTTAAGGAACTGCAAAACAAAAATTTTCTGGAATCTAATAACACAGAATAGAACAGTCAACATATCAACATTCAGTTTTTCTGAGAGTGGCTTTTACAACACATGAAAGCTCAGAAATAATGCAGATATTAACAGTTAGGGGAAAGTCAGGGAAATGGAATGAACTGTGGTGTGGATGCAGCCCAATCTGAGGTAGAGCCAGAAGGAATGACATGTATTGTCACAGGGACTGACTGAGGCAGATAGAGGTTGCCCATTTTCCCTCATTGGTAAGTTGTTTGCCCTTCTAAGCCAGTGGGATAGAATGAGGAAGCATACGCAGTCCCCAAGCTAGCCTCCCGATGCTTTGAGGGTGAACAAGGAAAGCAAAATGAACCACATTAGCACTTCAACATGGAATGTTGCCCACTTTTCCTAGGATACCAATATCTTGAGAATTTTGTAGAATCACAGAACTGTAGAGTTGGAATGGACCACAGGGGTCATCAAGTCCAACTCCCTGCAATGCAGGGATCTCAGCTAAAGCATCCATGAGAGATGGCCATCCAACCTCTGCTTAAAAACCTCCAAGGAAGGAGAGTTCACAACCTTCCAAGGGAGACCATTCCAAGGTCAAACAGCTCTTACCAGCTTCCTTGCAAGAATATCATGGGGGACTTTGTCAAAAGCCTTGTTGAAGTCAAGATACACTATGTCCACAGCATTCCCCTGAATCCACCAAACTTATTTTGGAGAAACCTATTTTTAAAGAAATCACAGCATCCTTTTCTAAATGCTCACAAACTGTCTGTTGTTCTAGGACCTTTTCTGGTATCGATGTTAACTTCACTGGTTGGTAGTTACCGGGGTCTTCCTTCTCCCTGCCTTTTGAAGATGAGGACATTTGCCCGCCTCCAATCTGCAAGAACCACACCTGTTCTCCAAGAATTCTCAAAGACTATAGACAGAGGCTCTCAGATTACATCTGCAAGCTGCTTTAGTACCCTTGGTCCAACCCACAGCAATGCAAGGAATATTTTGCTCAACATAGGTCGCAAACCCATGATCTTGAGATTCCAAACACGCAGAGTCATTCTTTGGCAAGATGGAAACATGCACAGAAATAGGAAATATTTTGCACTTCCCTGCTTCATAGCTGCAATCTATCTTTTATTATTACATATTTGGGTTCAATCTTACTTCAATCCTACAATGCATTTCCTGCCTCTTGCAAACTGGAGTGCCCTTTTCTCCTCCTCCATTATTGCAATGTAAGAAGTGGTGGGGAAGCATGAGGTCTGAGTTGTTCTGATTTTTTTAAAAAGCTAAAACAAAGGTTGAAGACAAGTGAACTCCAGTCCTGAGCCTACACGGGTCTGAACAAAGCTGTTTTATCTGCCTTTTCTTGTCAGCCTGTAAAAGCTAGAAGGTCGAGGCAGCCAGTGAATGTCTGACAAGTTTAATTAAAATCAAGTCTGTTCTCCCCATCCACTAACCTTCACCAGAAGAAAAATATAAATGCACTAGAAACTTATCTCTAACTTTGGGGAGAGGAAGTTTAAGGTGAGGGAGGTGGTGGTTTTAGGAATAGTTCATTTTCTCACTGGGAGGTAGGGATGGGAGGTAGTGATGTCTCTCCTGTCCTGTGACCATCGCAATCAGGGCTGCTTCTGTTCTGCTGCAAATCCAGCTTAACCCCTTATTAGCCTTGCAATCCACTGTGGCCAATATGGATGCAATTAATTACATAAATAATTTCAGTGCTAGGGAAACATCTAAAACAGTTCAGAAAATAACACTATTATGTACATAATATTTGTGTACTAAAAGAAGGGAGGGACAGTTCATTCCACTTGTATTTTATTGCATGATTTTTTGTTTCTGACCTCAGCTGTCCAATGGGATTGCTGCAAGTTCTGCTCCTGCTTCCATTTCCCATGGAATTCTGTCACATCTCTCTTGGAGGGGATGGCAGAAACATTCCTGTGAATTCTTTGCCCAACTGTAGTATCCTAGAGTTCTGCCAGTGGTGGCAGGAAGGCTTATGAAACATGGCTCTATTCTGGCTCTTTTTTGTTGGCTTCTCAACCCTCTGCCCTAGCCTCAGAAATGGAGTGGGGAGGAGTCAGAAGCACCTGATGCCTCCTCTTCTCTCCCAGCAATCTCAGGTGACTCTTCCCACCCACATCTGCCACGTGCATAAGGTCACAAAAGTTTTCTGGCTTCTCATAGGTGGAGTTGCATCCCTGCCCCCATGGCAACTCACACTGTCCTTTCTGTGCCTCTCTAAAGCAGCCTTTCTCAACCTTGGGTCCTCAGATGTTGTTGGACTACAACTCCCATCATCCATAGCTAGCAGGACCAGTGGCCAGGGATGATGGGAGTTGCAGTCCAACAATTTCTGGGGCTCCAAAGTTGGAAAGAAGGTGCTCTAAAGGAATACATAGCCCATTAGAAGTGTCACACATGTATTAGCCTGTCCTGCTATGGTTGTTCTATTTCTCTCACAGCCCAAAATGGAGTGTGGATGGGATGCAGAAGTAGTCTAGCCTAGTCCAATGCGCGTAGTCAAGGCACAATAATGGACACTGACTTTAAGAGTGGAATGGCTGCAAGTTGAGGAGTTTGGACAGAGAAGGTTAGTAGGAACACTGCTGGAAGAAACGGCTAACAGTCGTGGTGAAATTTACAGGTATAACTTTTGCCAGGGAAATTAAATGCAATGTGTCGCCATGAGAGCTCATTGTCCAGTGATTGCTCTTGAGAGCTGGTTCTTAAGGCTTCTGCATAGGGCAAAGCAGACCTCACTTCACTCCAAGGGAAGGATGGTGTGAAAGGGAACAAAGGATTATGTTTGGGGGCTCTGTAAGCTCACAGCATTTTGGGGTGCAGCCTGCCTCTACCCAGAGATCTGATGTGGAGCAGGGTATGTAGCTGCCTGCTGGAGAGCATATGCTGTGGCTCTTCTGCCCAGCCTGGATATTTGTGTATAAAGGCAAATTTTACAAAATGCTATGCGCCTCCAGTGACCTTCCAAAGGAAACCAAACCCTGCAGAAGTGGAATGAGTGTAACATTACCACCATCAATCATTCCTCTTGAGTACTATCTCTGTGTGCAAAGTTCATTTTGCCCAGTTGTGGTCTGGAGAAGGTGTATGTCCCTTTAAAACCCACAGTGAAGTAGGAGATATGATGAGGAACATAGAAAGCTGCCTTCTTCCAAGTCAGACCAATGGTACATCTGGCTCAGTATTGCGTACATTGACTGGCAGCTGCTCTCTTGGGGTGCAGACAGGAGTCCCTCCCAGCCCTTACCTGGAGATGCCAGGGATGGAATTCTGCACTCAAAACAGATGCTGTGTAACTGAGCTACGGCCCTTCCTCCTGAGATTGCTATGGCTTCTCTTGTCCATTCACCACTGTTTTTTAAAAAATATAAATATGAAAACACAGATTAGACAATATATATCTAGACAGCATAAGCAATCCACTTAAAAATTATACAAACTATATTAAACTGTGGCTTATATAGCAGTAAAACATGAATGCATTAATTTCTACACCAAAATTTATCTTCCAATAGTTAATTAAAATTTTATTTTTACTATTTCCAATAAATTTCCAATAATTGTGCCCGTTGCCATGCGTTCTTTATTAGAACTGTGCACCAGATTTGGCCAAAGCCTGAATCCCAAGCCAAATCATGCTGATTCGGAGTAGGGAGGGGGAAATTCAGGCTTCAGCCAAGATGGGTGCTGGCACCCACAGGATCATCTTTGGTCAGGCACCCTGGAGTGTTAGGGGGAGGGCATAGCGGGACTGAATCATCCACTCACCAGCCGGTGGGTGCTTCTTCATGAGTGGAAGGATCTTGCAAAAGAGCACTTTGCAGAACCCAGCCCCAAGTCTCTTCACTGCCCATCCTTAAGGTCCTGTTGCCATAGCAACCGCCCAGCCAACTACCATCAGCCATTGCTGTGCTGCAGGAGCCAGCAGTTCCAGAGAACCTGGGACCTGGGGGGAGGGAGGGTGGCGCTGAGGTATGCCCAGGCAGCTGCTGTAACAATGGGACTTTGGGAATGGGCTGTGAGGTCCATCCCCTCCAAGTTTCCAGATTTTCCAGGCACAGTCCCAGAATTACGAAAGCCATCCCATCTTCTGATCCTGGAATGTCCCTATTTCCCCTGCCAGTGCTGCTGCTGCTGAACTCAGTGAGCAGGATGCAAGAGCAGGATGCATCCTATTTCCTCTCCAGGGCCTTTCCAGGGACTCTCCAGGGCCACCAGTGCCGGCCACCTCCCTTGGGCAGCTCATAGTGGCTGCTGAAGAGCAGGCGAGGAGGAGGAAAGGCTGGGCTTCTGAGGGGCAGGCAGAGGGCAGGGCCAGCCTGGCGAGAAGAAAGGGGGAGTGGGGCAGAGCGGAAGGAGCCTTGATTTTTTAAATAATTTTTTTTGTGCATCCGTGTCTAATCTTGCCCCTTTCTAAAGGTAAAGGGACCCCTGACAGTTAAGTCCAGTCACGAATGACTCTGGGGTTGCGGCGCTCATCTCGCTTTACTGGCCAAGTGATCCGGTATTTGTCCACTCACAGTTTTTCTGGGTCATGTGGCCAGCAGGACTAAGCAGCTTCTGGTGAAACCAGAGCAACGCACGAAAAACGCCGTTTACCTTTCCACCAGAGCGGTGCCTATTTATCTACTTGCACTGCATGCTTTTGAAGTGCTAGGAGCAGGGACTGAGCAACAGGAGCTCACCCCATCACAGGGATTCGAACCACCGACCTTCTGATCGGCAAGCCCAAGGCTCAGTGGTTTAAACCACAGCGCCACCCATGTCCCTTTCCTTGCCCCTTTCTAGAGTGTATTTAATGGTGTGTTTGTCTTTTTGTCAATCCACCAAAGCGTAAATTAAAATTGGGATGAAGGGGCTTTCTCAGGACGGTGAAGGCCATGTGTGCTGTGTCCCATTGGTGTGGTGGTGGCAGCACCCCCCCTTCTTCTGATTGGAAATGCTTTGGGGCCTCGAGGAGAGTCAGTTGCTGGGAGTGAGTAATATCCCTATTTTCACCTAAGGAATGTTGGAAGGTTTGGAGGTCTGGCAGGGAGGTATTTGAGGAAGGGTGAATTGGGATTCAATCCTGCATGACACTCCATTGCAAGTGACAACATCCCTGCAGGTGCTTCTTGCAAAGAAGCACCTTGTACCTTGCAGGATCGAACACTTCTGCTTCTAGTCGGGAGACAGGAAGGAGGGGTTGGCCTCCTTTGGGTTGGGTGAGAAAGGGGGACTGTGCGCAGCCCTATCATTCATCCACCTTGAAGGGATTGCTTTTATATGTCTCAGTCTTTTTGCTATTAACACCTTTGTTGCTGTTAGCAAATTTGAGATTGTAGGGCTGTGTATTTTTACATACTAGAATGAAAAGCTTGGAAAAGGATTATTTTAGAGTCAAAAGTTAATGCTGTGTATTCTTCTGAACGAACAAGAATGTCTTGTAGAACAGCATAAGTCTTGATGAAGGTGGGAGTAATAATAATAATAAATTTTTATTTATACCCCGCCCTCCCCAGCCAAGGCCAGGCTCAGGGCGGATAACAGGCAATAATAAAAACAAGTTGAATGAATGCAACTTAAAAACAAAATTAAAATACAACAATTAAAATATTGAAACATTAAAATATTAAAATGCAGCCTCATCACAGGAGAAAGGAAAAAGAAAAAAGAAAAAAGAAATAGGGGGATGGAATCAAATTGGCTCCAAGCCAAAGGCCAGGCGGAACCACTCTGTCTTACAGGCCCTGCGGAAAGAAATCAGATCCTGCAGGGCCCTGGTCTCATGAGGCAGAGCGTTCCACCAGGCCGGAGCCAGAGTTAAAAAGGCCCTGGCTCTGGTTGAAGCCAATCTAACTTCCTTAGGACCGGGACCACTAGGGTGTTGCTATTTATGGACCTTGAGGCTCTCCGTGGGGCATACTAGGAGAGGCGGTCCCATAGGTACGAGGGTCCTAGGCTGTGAAGGGCTTTAAAGGTCAAAACCAGCACCTTAAATCTGACCCTGTACTCCACCGGGAGCCAGTGCAGCTGGAAAAGCACTGGGTGAATATGCTTCCATGGCAGAGACCCCGTGAGGAGCCTCGCTGCAGCATTCTGCACCCACTGGAGTTTCTGGGACAGCTTCAAGGGCAGCCCCGCGTAGAGCAAATTACAGTAGTCAAGCCTGGAGGTGACCGTTGCATGGATCACTGTGGCCAGGTCGATACTGCGTAGATACTGAGTAGATACTGAGGTCAGAAGGAAATTCAAGGCCTGCAATTCTGGCTGCCATTTACACCCATTCACAGCGGCTGATCATGAGAGCTTGTTGAGAACTGCTTTGGGGAATAGCTTTGGGGAGGATCCCTTGACAAGCCCTGCCAGCAGCACAAAACTAAGCGCATCTTCTGAGAAGCAGGTCCTTTGGAGTCCAGTGGGGCTTGGTCCTTGGAAAGTGCATTTAGAATTGCAGCCTGCAGGGGCATCAGCCTGTGAGCCAGAGAGGGTCTTCATCTCAAGCCACCACGCTAGGCTCCTCACTTCCTGCTATAGCCTTTGTCCAAGCGTCCGGGTCTCAGGGCATGCAGATCATCTGGCCAGAAGCGAGGAGCTGACATTAAACGTTTCCTATCCACTGGGCTGCCTCTACCTCAGCCGGTGAGGAAGAGGGACACCCTTACTTCAGCTCTACCTGAGAAACCCGCCCCCCCCCCAACTCACTGCACTAGCTGAGGTTAATTTCCAACAAGCGACATATTTGTTTGTTTGTTAGACATTCTGTTTTTATTTGAATGATATGCAATCAGCGGCTGTGCTTAATGATCGATGTGTCACCAGCAGGGCCTGTTACGATATGGGTGCAACGCAGCTGCAAACTGCGAGCTTGAAAACATCACATAATGGGAATGTTGGGACTGTCCATGGGAAACAGTTGGACAGTCAATTCACAGGGCAATGCACCGGAATTTGCTCAGAGTGTAATCTGAGACCTTCCTCTTGCATATGTACAGGAAGTACAGGAAGTCTTTGTCACTTGATTGCTGGAGTTTGAAGAGTACAGACACATTTTCTGTAATGCTGAAGAGACAGAAATAAAAGCATGTACCGTATTTTTCGCTCGATAACACGCACCTGACCATAACACGCACATCGTTTTTAGAGGAGGAAAACAAGGGAAAAAACATTCTGAATGAAACAGTGGATGTATCATTTTTGTGCTTCATGCTGTGGCCACAGACATGTGATCTGATGGTGAATTTGGGGTGACCCAATGCAAAAATCCTGAGAATCCCTGTGGATCCATGCTTTGTAACCACGTTTTTGCACCATTGCAGCCCCAGGCAACAGTGGGTGTGTGATTTTGGGGGGGGGCAGGCTGTAGCCATGGACATGCTATGTGCTCTGATGGTGAATTTGGGGTGACCCAATGCAAAGATCCTGAGGATCCATGTTTTGTAACCACGTTTTTGCACCATTGCAGCCCCAGGCAACGGTGGGTGCGTGATTTGGGGGGGCAGGCTGTAGCCATGGACATGCTATGTGATCTGATGGTGAATTTGGGGTGACCCAATGCAAAGATCCTGAGGATCCATGTGGATCCATGCTTTTTAACCACATTTTTGCACCATTGCAGCCCCAGGCAACAGTGCGTGTGTGATTTTTGGGGGGCAGGCTGTAGCCATGGACATGCTATGTGATCTGATGGTGAATTTGGGGTGACCCAATGCAAAGATCCTGAGGATCCATGTGGATCCATGCTTTTTAACCACATTTTAAGTGGGGAAGGAAGGAAAAATACAGAATGGACAAGGAGCACGAGAGGGGTGTGCAGAGAAGCAGCTGGCTAAGAATGCAGGAGAGGGGTATAACGGGAGGGAGGAAAGGAAGGCAAAAGTTTTCCCTCACCTACCTACCCACCCAAGCCAGCCAGCGCTCGCTCTCTCTCTCTCTCTCTCTCTCTCTCTCTCTCTCTCCCTCCTGCATGTTTTCAGCAGCACCGGAGCACAGAGACGACACTCTGCTTTCCCCTCTGCTTGCCTGGAGGGGAGGGGCTTTCCCTGCTCTTTGTTCCGTTTGAGCAAACACAGCAAGGAAACAGAGGAGGGTGGGCAGTAAGACCCTGAGGCAGAATGCAGGAAAGCAGCCACTTCCTCTTTTCAGGTTTCCCTTCTCCGAGACGCGCGATTTGATTTTTGCCTGATTTTTTTTGCCATTTGGCTCCAGGGACCACACATTCGCTCAATAACACGCACAGACATTTCCCCTTCCTTTTTAGGAGAAAAAATCTGCGTGTTATAGAGGGAAAAATACGGTAAATACGTTTCTGTCTATCTCCTTTCCCTGCCGGGGGAGCAGGAGGGAGTGGGTGTGTTCTTCCCATGCTGGGAAGAATCGCCTATCGAGACCTAGCCTGGATCTTGCTGGGGAATGCAGCCAGGGAGGTCAACCAGAGTCCAAGCCAGGTGCCTGGGAGAGTTGCCAGTTTCTCCCTATATAGGCTTGATTTCCAACATGCTCCAGGTCTCTGATTTGAAACTTCAGGGTTTGGGATGCTCCTGACCTGGCAACCCCAGGAGTCTGGGGCCACCATAGTCTGGTGTTCTGCCCAGGACCCCCCGAGCAGGGCTCATGGACAAGATCTCCCTGGAGTTGCTCCTGGCTATTCACTATTCCTGTTGGCCTGTTCCCTTGCCTCCCATTATGGCCCAGGCAGTGATGGAATAGAAAGAACAAAAAAGAAAAGGACTTAGAAATATGGTCAAATTTGAAGCTTTCATTGCTAGGCCGAATTGCTCCGATAAAAATGAATGTATTGCCAAGGATGTTGTTTTTGTTTCAAACATTGCAAATTTTGGACAAAATGGAATGTTTCAAGAAGTGGCAGAAAGATATTTCTAGATTTGTCTGGCAGGGCAAGAAGCCCCGAATAAAATTTAAAATACTAACTGATGCTAAAGAAAGGGGTGGATTTGCCCTGCCAGACTTTAAGCTTTATTATGAGTCAGCCGCATTTTGTTGGCTGAAGGAATGGCTACTTCTTGAAAATACTGATGTATTGGATTTGGAAGGGTTCAATAATGTATTTGGTTGGCATGCATATTTGTGGTATGATAAGGTCAAAGCACATAAAGCGTTTAAAAACCATATTGTCAGGAAAGCGCTGTTTAATGTCTGGATAAGATACAAGGATTTGCTTGAAAACAAAACTCCAAGGTGGTTGTCACCAATGGAAGCAAAGGCTCTGAAAAAGCTCGATATGGAGGCCAATTGGCCGAAATATTGGGAGATATTGGAATAAGAAGCAGACAGATTAAAGCTGCAGAGTTTTGAAAAACTAAAAAACAAAGTACGGGATTGGCTTCATTATTATCAAATAATGGAGGTTTATAATTTGGATAAGAAAATTGGGTTTCAGGTGGAGAAATCAAAATTGGAAACAGAATTGTTAGATCCTAAAACTAAGAATTTGTCAAGAATGTATAACTTGCTGTTAAAATGGAACACTCAGGATGAAACGGTGAAATCAGCTATGATTAAATGGGCACAAGATGTTGGACATAATATTATGATAGCTGACTGGGAACAGTTATGGACCACAGGTATGAAGTTTACGGCATGTAATGCCTTAAGAGAGAATATAATGAAAATGATATACAGGTGGTACATAACACCAGTCAAGCTTGCAAAAATCTATCATTTGCCCGATAATAAATGTTGGAAATGTAAAGAGACTGAAGGTACATTCTTTCACCTTTGGTGGACGTGCCCAAGGATCAAGACCTTCTGGGAGATGATCTACAATGAAATGAAAAAGGTATTATATACCTTTCAGAAGAAACCAGAGGCCTTTCTCCTGGGCATGGTCGGCCAATTGGTGCCAAAGAAGGATAGAACTTTTTTTATGTATGCAACAACAGCAGCAAGAATACTCATCGCAAAGTATTGGAAGACACAAGATCTACCCACCCGGGAAGAATGGCAGATGAGAGTGATGGACTATATGGAACTGGCGGAGATGACTGGCAGAATCCGAGACCAAGGTGAAGAGTTGGTGGAAGAAGATTGGAAAAAATTTAAAGTTTATCTACAGAAACATTGTAAAATCCAGGAATGTTAGAAGGATGTTGGAAATGTGGCTTTAGCAGAAATGATATAAAAGATTAGGTAAAAATTGATTTTTTAACTGCTGAAAGACGAGAATGTAAAATTATAGTACATTAAGATAAACTATTAGGATAAAAACCAAGCTGGAAAGGATTTGCTGAAATATTTAATTGAACTAGAATACAAAAAAGGGAGGTGTGAGGTGGTCAGGGAAATAAGTAAATGAAAGACAAGACATGGAAAGATGGAAATGTTTTTAATTGTTCTTATTTTTCTGTATTTTGTATTCTCTTTCTTTTTTTCTTCTTTTTATCTTTTTTCCACATTTTTGTAACTTTTTTGAAACTTTAATAAATATTATTTTAAAAAAAAGAAAGAACAAAAAAGCTGCATTTAGTACTCCAGTACTGGAATTTATTTTAGAAAGCCTCCCACTGGAACCATGAGCAGTGGCAGTTAGGTAATGTAATGGTCTTACAGCTCCCTCTCTTTAGATAGTAATTAGCGATGCAGCTGAAACTCGAAATTGTTTATTTATTTGATTTATTAGTCACCCAATACAAAAATAGCCTCTAGGCAACTCACAAACAGAACAAAAGTACAGAGTTTAAACATAGCAATCATCAATATGCTAATACAACAGCACCCTCAATACTTGCATCAGCAACAGTAAAAACACCAGAGGAATATGGGTCATGAAAACAGGCACCTCAGCGGATGAATCAGCTAGGTCTGTAAATGCCTGGATGTGCACCAGGACCATTTTAACATTGAAGGAACTTTAACATTTTGGAATGCAAACAGAGATTGATTATGATTTAGTTTCCAGCCTCTGAGCATATGTGGTGTTCATGAGTAAGTATCCAGACCGGTGCATCTTTGGGCCTGCTCAGCTCACATGTCGATTCCAGTAGCTCTTTACCTTCTAAGGAACAATGCCCCATTTGCAAATGGTTTTCATATATTTTATTCATTTATTCATTTCAGTTATAAGATCTCTTACCTGCTCTTCACCTAGGGCAGGTTACAACACTATAATGTGCAATAAGAAAAACAGTTAAAACAGTTGAAATGGTAAAGACAATTGAAAAAACTAGAACAGAATGGTATTTCACTGTAACCCTTCTGTTACTTATTGCAAGCCAATCAGTTTAACAGTTTGGATCTGGAATCAGCTCTTTGGGCTGGCATTGCAATAAATAATAATAATAATAATAATAATAATAATAATAATAATAATAATAATGATGATGATGATGATGTCACAGAAGTTGGGTGCCTGCCCCTCTCTCTGCCGAGTGGTGACAAGATCCCAGGGGGTTCCCAGCACTCACCCAGGGTCTGTGTCCCTGTGGAGAATTGAGGCACGGTGGAGACTGTCGTAGCTTTAAGAAACATTGTTTATTCACCTACTTACACCTTCATTTGGCATGGAGGGAGTCCAGAGCTCACAGCATGGTCACCTCAAGAGGGGCTTGACCCCCACAGCTGTGCAGCCCTGGAGTCAAAGGCATCACTCCCAGCCAGCCTGTCCAAGAAACCCCTTGCTACCAAACTCTCTTTTTCCTGTTTCCTCACACCCAGTTATCGTGGCCACCTTCTGAACCCAGTCCCTGTTCACACCTCGGGGCAAGGGGAAGGGCAGTGTTGGCCCTGTATTGTTTCTTAATGGCCCCAGTTTGGTCAGGTCATCTTGTATAGGCTAGCCCAGCAATTCCTCTGCAGCTGGTATCTCTTCCCTCAAAGCCAAAATAATCATAATCCTACCATTTATTAGTTTCTAGGGTTTAGCGCGCGCACACACACACACACACACACACACACCCTGCCACTGGTAATACAGGCATATTAGAAACAGAACAGCCAATGAGAGAGTGGAATGTTCTTCTGGGACAAGTTCATTCATCCCTAATGGACACAGATGCATTACTGCAGTTGCTTACAAATGGCTAGGCTAGTCCTGCTGTATATAGGAGCCCACCTGTTCATTCGGCCAAGCAGCCTTCTCCGCATCTGCGCCAGTTTCCTACCCCAATGGCACCACTGAAAACAACAAAGGAACAGAATGGGGGAAATGTGAGCATGAAATGGGCCTCCAGTTTTATCTCATGTGCAGGGACAATGGGGAATTTGGGAGACATTGCTGTAATTTCATAATCACCAGTTATGTAGCAAATGGCTTCAGCTATTACCGTATTGGCCCGAATATAAGCCACACTCCTCCCCCCCCCCCCAATTCCAACCCTGAAAACTTAAAGTGTGGCTTATATTTGCAACCTTACGCTGCTGGCAAAGCGGCATGGCTCTCCCCCCCCAGAAGCAGTCCGCCCGCCACTCCCAGGCCTCCCCCGGTGCCAGATGGGGGAGGTAGTGCCGGGAGGTGGTAGTGTCAGGAGGTGGGCGCACTGGCCGCCCCCCGCCCCCATTCAGGGTGGTAGAGCTGGGAGGTGGGCCGCACCCACTAATAAGCCTTTAATTTTAAAGGTGTGGCTTGTATTCACGTCAATACGGTATTTGACACAGATAAAGGATTCAGCTATTATTCCCTAGGTGCATCCAGACTCTGCCATTCCATTTGATAATATCATTAAAATGAATCCATTTAAGATGTTATTGGATTCCTCAGTGAGAGAGGAACCAAGGGTTTGAGTCCAAAGAGTCCCTTTAAGAATCAATGATTGGATGCTATTTAAAGAGAAACAAGGATCTATTCTGAGATTCATTAGTCAGGTAAAACATCTGAGCACATTACCCAGGATGCAAAAACAAAAACACCCAAAAACACCCAGTAATAAGTTGCAAATGAACCGGGCAATAAAAAGAGAAAGTCACGTACAAAACACCCAGCAAAGAAACAGCAGGAGGCTGTACCTAAACATTTGACCTTCCTTAGAGGACAACATTTTGTCCCAGTTTGCAATTGCCAGAGTTTTAGCTGAAGTGAGCTGTTCATCGTACGTAGCACTGATTTTGCCTCAATTTCACTGACTCCCAGTTGCTTTCCTGCTCCAGTGGTTGCCCTTGGGATCTAGCATCCCAGTTGCGGGAGGTATAAGCCTCTTACCAAAACACTCACCAAGAAGAGCAGGGATGACGGTACAGTGCAATCCAAGAAATATCAAGCACAGGGAAGCAGTTCAGGTCCAAAATGTGGGCAGGTAACAGCCAATCCCACAGGTAGCCCAGGCCATCTAGGAAGTTACTATTAGGAAGAATTGCAGCCATTAAAATGAACGCATTGCCAAAAATGTTGTTTTTGTTTCAGACAATACAGGCATTAAGTAATACAGTATTGTGCTGGTCCCGGGGGGGGGGGTTAATCGTGCGGCGTGGTCAGTGTCCGGTCCAAGGCTGAAGCGGGGTCCAAGGCAGGGAGTCGGGCGTGGTCAGGAACTCTGGCAGAAAGCAGGACATGGTGCTGGCAGGAACAGGTAACCAACGATGTTGCTCCCGCAACCTGGGACTGGGCAGGCTGGCCTTTATCTCCTCTGAGGCATAGGGCGGCCCCAGTCCACAGGTGACTCGCCTCTCCTGGCCTGAAGGCGAGCACTCCTCCTGTGAGAACTTAGTTCCCTCCGCCTCTCTGCCCTGAGCCTCTGCAACTCAGGAGAGGCTGGAGGGTTACTGGACCCAGAGGCAACCTAACCTTCCCCTGACAGGGCTGGGAGAGGAGCACCTGCAGGCAATGGGTCCTCAGTGACCTCCGGAGCCAGAGCGGATTCAGCTGGTGTCTGCTCCTGAGGATCCAGCACAGGTGAGGGCCCTTCAGGTTCAAGCCCCAGCCCCGGCTCAGCCGGCCCTGGAGGCGGGTACTCCTGTGCAGTCTGGGATTCCTCAGGTTCAGCCTCTGAATCCAATTCCCAGGCCATCACAAGTTTGCTTTAAAAAATGGCAAACAGATATTTCAAAATTCATATGGAAAGAAAAGAGGCCAAGGATAAAATACAAAATACTCACAGATATTAAAGATAGAGGAGGTTTCTCCCTTCCCGATTTTAAATTATATTATGAAGCTGCTTGTATTACTTGGATCCAGGATTGGATAAAATTAGAAAATACAGATTTACTAGATTTGGAAGGACATGATAACAGATTTAGATGGCATGCCTATCTGTGGTATAATAAAGGGAAAGTACACAAAGCTTTTTATAGTCAGGAGATCTCTTTTAAGAGCTTGGGGAAAACATAAAGAATTGTTAGAACAAAAGACTCCATGGTGGGTCTCTCCAACAGAAGTAATTTCAATTAAAAAAATAAATAGGGGAAAAACATGGCCTACTGACAGAAATAGAAGGGAATTTAAAGCTGAAAGAACTTGAGGAGATCAAAGAATATGTTTATGATTGGCTGCAATATCAGCAACTAAATGAGGTTTTCAAAGAAGACAAAAAGAAAGGTTTTAGCTACACTATTCTAGATTCCAAAGGAAAGGCATAGAGGACAATACCAAACTTTTGAAGAAAACATATAATTTATTATTAGAATGGGAAACAAAAGATGAAGAGGTGAAAAGTGTGATGATAAAATGGGTGCAAGATATAGGACATAATATATAAATGGAAGATTGGGAAAAATTGTGGTGAGTGAATTTGAAATTTACGGATTGTATATTATTAAAAGAGAATTATATGAAAATGATGTACAGATGGTATATTACACCTGAAAAAAATGGCAAAAATGTACAAAACAGGTTCCAACAAATGTTGGAAGTGTAAAG
This sequence comes from Podarcis filfolensis, assembly GCF_964270895.1. Lineage (NCBI taxonomy): Eukaryota > Metazoa > Chordata > Lepidosauria > Squamata > Lacertidae > Podarcis > Podarcis filfolensis. The sequence goes on along the minus strand of NC_139611.1, from coordinate 703,576 downwards.
AAAAGGAAGGCACTTTTTTCCTTATGTGGTGGACTTGCAAACTGATTAAAAATTATTGGAATATGATTTATAATGAAATCAAAAATGTTTAAATTGACTTTTATTACAAGACCAGAAGCTTTTTTACTAGGCATTTCAGGTCAAGAACTGCCAACAGAAAAGAAGAAACTATTTATGTATGCTATGACTGCGACTAGGATGCTACTAGCCCAAAGATGGAAAAGCAAAGAAATACCAACTAAGGAAGAATGGATACAAAAACTGATGGAATATGCTGAAATGGTGAAACTAACAGAGAGACTCAGAGACAAAGACAATAGAGAATTTTAAAAAGATTGGGAATCACTTATGTTGTATTTACAGAAACAATGTAAAGAAATAGACTCATTAGCAGGGTTTGAGTAAACACAATCAACAAAAATAAGTATAAAAGCTATAAAGATGTCAAAATTCTAAAAAATAAAAATATAATTTATACATAGAATTCATATGAAGATATAAGAAGGAAAGCAGGGGAAGCCAATATCGGGGAAAACCAGAAGAGAAAGCTGAGGGAAGTCAAAGGGGGGGAGGGGGAAACCAGGGATATGCTTTGTTTCATTTTGATGATTTGATATGTTGTAAATATGATAAAAATGTAAAACTTAATAAAAATTTTGGGGTTGTTTTTTTAAAAGGAAGTGACTTTTTTGTTACCCATGGATTTTATCTGTGCTCCTGGTTAAAGCACACCCTCCAAAATGACATTGCTCCAATCCGGGACACTATCTTCCGGGTCTGCACTCCGATATGAGTCACGTGACCTGCACAAGATCATGGGTGCAGAAAAAGTGGGGGTTTTGGCAGGCACCCAAAATGTGCATTTGGGGTACTGCACAAAATCTCAGATTGGAAAAAAAGCATGTGTTGGTGCACTGTGCAAGTTCACGGAACAGGGCGAGATCTTGGCCCAAAATTGCACAAGAGCAAGACACCCCAACTGACCGCCATGCTCTCATGGGGGAAAAATGGGATGCCCCAGTTTTTCCAGGACAGTTGACAGGCATGGTGAAAGTCCTAGTCTTTTAACTGCCCAGTTTTTGACCACCTTAAAGCTTCACTTTAATAAATAAATGTAAATTTAAATTTCCTCCCCTCCCCTATGTGTTCTTGACATATAACCAGGGGTGCCAACTTGAATAAAATATTGGGGGACAGATAAGCCCCTCCCCACATAATCGCGGGTCCCTGGTCCTGAGGTGCCCCCCTCCGCCCCCAGTATTCTAAAATTAATACAAGACCATTACACACAAGCAAAGAGTGGGTGGGTGGGGGCAGGAGAATGGTGGACCTAGTCTGGCCATAGTCAGTAATGGCTCTGTCCCACCAAAAGCATCTGGACGTCTAACTAGTTCAATTGATTTCAGTGGGAGATGTAGCCTAATCCTATGTGTGCTTGTTCAGAAGGAAAGCCCATTATCTGCAGTGAGCCTTCCTCATAGGTAAGCATGCACAGGGTTGCAGCCTTACAAGGCAATCATAAGCCTATTAACTCAGAAGTAAACTCTATAGAAATGAAAGGGGCTTACTCCCTAGTAAATGTGCTTAGAATTGCGGTCTTACATGTGCAGGCTGCAATCCTATACACACTTATCTGGGAGTGAGTCCTGTTGAAACAAATGGTGGCTGCTTCTGACTGAGCATAGGAATGTGGTTGGGTGCTTAAATGTAGGTGGATCAGGGCCAGTAGCTGGATAAAGTGATAAAGTTGATACATGCATGATGAAGAACCAAAAGACACGGGCTTCTACCCAGTTCAACTCAGAGTAGACCAATTGAAAACAATGACCCTAAGTTAGTTACATTCATTATCTTCAATGGGTCTACTTTGAGTAGCGGTAATATTGACTACAACTCATGCAACTCAACCAAGTTTCAAAGAAGCCCCAGTGCCTGTTGTGGCAGAACTGGGTGCAGACACCAGAGGAAGAGGAATGCAGGGGGAGCGCACCGCCCCTGGCAGTGCCATCCTGGTAGGGTGCCATCACGGCTGCCCCCTCCCCGCCTGCCCACGCTGGGTGCCACCCCCCTGCAGGTGGCATGCCCCGCCCCCAGGACGCACGCCAGCCCCAATCCGCCTGCTCTCCACGCCCCGCCCCCGCCCCCCCCCCCGGTGCCGGAGCATGAAGTTCCACCACTGGGTGCAGAGACCTCTAGAGATTGGAGACATTTTAATTTCTCCCCATTTCTCTCTCTCCTTTCAGTTTTAGGTTCAGTGTGCCACTCTGCCGCATCAGTTTGCCATTAAAGGGAGGGGCAGCCAATGAATATCCATCAGCATTTTAGTGGCTGTTTCTCTTTATATGCATATTTTTCTAAGCAATTTTGCCTAATATAACACATTTCTGTATATCTCTAATATATACATATGCACATTTCTCCTTATTAATATTTTGCCATATGTATTTTTCAATTTCAATATCAATTTATGGGGGAGGGAGGTGGAGAACTGCAGCACAACATTTGGAGACTTTGCTGCTCCTCTGCAATGCAACACTAAGGATATTTTCACATGTCACTAAAAGTGATTTTTTTTCCCTTTAGATCATCTGAGCGTCTGTCAGGGGAAAATACATTCCTTCTCTGCTCCAACACTCACCCCAAAGAGTGTAGCTATTTGACACCACTTATCCTTGCTAATTTGTTTCGTTCTCTTATTTGCACTCTTCTCTTTTATTTAATGCACAAATTTCTTCCTGAAAAAAATGTGCAGGCACAGTGATGCATACAAATGGAACTGCTGCTGCTCTTGGATGAGGGAAATATGTTCTTCTAACATAGTTTAATGGCAATTTAATTCTGCCCCCTCCCAGTTGCTGATCTGTGATCTGAAATTCCAACAGAGTGGTGCCATCAGAAGCAAGGATTCCAAACAGACCTGTTTGCATTGCCCCTGCTGCTGCATAGGCCAGTTACCTGGTATTCTGGGGCACAGTCTAGCTTCTGCTACCGTGATCTGTGGAGGGCCACTGGCAGGCTTCCCTCCCTGTCTCCCTGGGAGGGACCAGCCGAGCTCTGTCCATCAGTCACTGAAGCTGCAGCTGCTCCAGTGCTTGCTTTCCTCTGCCCAACACATCCCCTTTTCCTTTTGTATCATGTCTATTGGATTGTGAGCCTTTAGGCAGGGGCTGTCTTTTAATATATGAGCAGCACTTGGAATAGATTGGGGAGTATGGGGTGTTAGGGGAGGGGTAGTACCTCTGGTGGGTAGTTTGTCCACCTTTGGTCCCCACGCTGTACTCAGCTCTCACCTGTGGCTCCTAGAAGCTGTCAGCAGACGACAGCAACCACCCCTTCGGTACTTCTTTGACTTGCTGATTAAACCAGGTGAGGGTAGCCAATGGGCCTCAATATTACCTTGGTCAGTTTATTTTTTTTTAAATATACTTGAATACTCTAAATCCATAAATAGAATTAAAAAGTCAAAACAATGCACAACAAATATATACAATAAAAGCCAAATAGGAACCAAAATCACAGATCACTGACTAATTATAATATCAACCCCTCCTTTTAACTGTCTGCATAGGTTTGGCAGTGCAGAAAGCATTTTCAGAGAATGTTTAATGTTAATACGAAAGAGGCCTGCCCCACAGGACGGGGGCAATAACACGGAAGGCCCCGTTTCATGACATCAGGCGAGCCTCACCAACTCAGGGAACTACTCCTATAGAGAATCTCGGTGCACAAGTGGGGGCACCAGGGGTCAGGCTGTCCCTGAGGCACCCTGCCCCTGGGTTGCTTTGAGGATTCATATAAGAACCTGGAACCTGTCTCAGTAGCCAATGGGCAGCCACTGCGGCTGTTTTTACAAGGGTGGCACACATTGCCGGCTATCAACCTGCACCAGCAGTATAGCAGCCACAGTCTTCACAAGCTGGAGCTTCCAGACCAGGCGCAAGGGCAGCTCCATAGAGAGGGCATGGCAGTAATCCAGGCTCAAGATGGGCTTGCAGCGGTCAGACTATCCATGTCCAGGCATGGTCATGGCTGGTGGACCAGAAGAAGTTAGCAGAAGGCACTGCTACCCCAGGAGACACTGGAGCCTCTAGGACCCCTGTCCTCAGGGGCAGAGGAAGTGGGTGCAGTGGGTGCAGGCTGCCCCAGGTGTCACTACTGAGGGGGGGTGACAAAATGTCCGGCAGCACTCACCATGGGGCCTGCAATGCCCCCCCCACGCTGCCCCAAATAGTCCGCCCACCGCCTCCACCTCAGCTGTAGGGCAGCTGAGTGGGAGGAGGCAGGCAGACTCCTCAGAGGCCCCATGGAGCGTCCTGCCCCACCTTGCCCCGCCCCCACAGGTGACTGGCCCCGCCCCTGGGCACAGGGCACGTGCGCCACCCCAGGTGCCCAATCGGCTTGCTCCGCCATTGCCTGTCCTCTCATTTCATTGACACATTGTTGTGGTAGGACTTTGCAAGCGAAACTTGACAATGATCATTATAGCAGCAAGCTATGGGGGTGTTTCCTGCCCCCAAGTGCCTCAGATTTCTTTTCAGCTGGGGAGGGGGTGTGGCTGAAAAGATGTAGAAGTTTGTTCTGCAGCTCAGATGAGATGCAAATTTCCAGGCTTTGTGCCTTCCCCTTCTTAGAAGTCCCCAGGCTCTTGCAAAGACCTCCTTGTGAGAATGTGCCTTTTCCTCTAGAAGAGCAAAGAATGCTGCAGGGCAAAGTTTTAATTAACAAGAGGGCAAAGCCAGTCCCGGAAGCATAAAACCTAATGCTGTTTGAAGCAAAGTAAATGACTTCACTCAAAATGCAAAATTTGCACTTTTTTTTGAACTGAATAACTCAACCGCTAACAGCACAACCTAGAACCACAGGCCAGTACAATTCTCCCATATACAGTACTTTCAGCAATAGGACCTGGTGCATGCACCCATTTCATTTCTCTGGGTCTTTGCCTACTCTCCAGCTCTCCCAATTTGACAGAGACCATTTCCGTTTCCTGGGTGGCGTGATCTGGATAAATCACTCTCTTTACTTTGCCTTTTAGGAAAGACAAGTGTGACCTACAACAAACTGTTTTGAAAGGGGGTGGCTTTTACTTCTGCAAATATTAATGTCTCCCTCTTGTTTCTCAGTAGCTCTGTTTTGGCTCAGTCGTCAGCACTAACCACCCGTGTTTGCTATTAGATTGAGGGAGTTTGACAATACATTAAAACATTGTGGTTGATGTAGGCTTCAGTTTTCCGGCATTAGGACCCTTTCATTTTGGCTGCCAAAAGTTAAAATCTCTGAGTTTTGGGGTTCTGATGCATCTTGACTTGCATGCCTGGGCTCAGTGGCAGAACATCTGCCCTGGTTGCGGAAGGCGCCAGCTTCAACCTCAAGGTGGGGGTGGAGAACTGCTGCCAGTTAGTAGTGAGTGAGATGGGCCAATGGTGGAAGAAGGAAGCTTCTGGTGTTCCAAAATGTGCAATGTGTGCACAGAAAACAAAAACAGGATTCAAGATGACCTTAACAGGTTGGAGAAAGGGGCCCCAAAGAACAAAATGAATTTCAGTAGGGACTATGGTAAGGTTCTGCAGTTAGGCAGAAATGATCAGATGCACAAATACAGGGTGGGGGACACCTGACTTAACAGGAGCGCACATGAAAAGGATCCAGGGGTCTTAATAGGCCACAAGCCTAACATGAGTCAACCATGCGATGTAGCAGCAGAAAAAGCTAATGCAGTTCTAGGCTGCATCGACAAAAGTATAGTGCCCATCTTCAATTATTTGAAGGGCTTTTCACATAGAAGGGAGAGCAAACATGTTTTCTACCGCTCAAACCAACTGATTCAAATTAACAAGAAAGGAAATTCCAACAAAACATGAATTTGGATGGTAAGAGCCAGTGCCGGATTTACGTCTAAGTAAACTAAATAAGCTATAGATTAGGGCAGAGGCGTACCGATGAGGGGGCGGTCTGCTCCGGGTGCCATCCTGAAGGGGGGTGACATTTCGGCAGGGGGCCCCGCCTGCGACCCCCAAGCCCATGAGTGGCCCCAAGCCCATGAGTGGCAAAGCTTTGGCTCGCCGTAAGCGGTTCCTGCTTTGTCACTTTACAGCGAGGGACTTTACAGGAGGGAGGGAGGGGCTGGGGACAGACGGGAGCCATGGCTCCATGCCCCTCCTTCCCTCCCCAGATTTCTGAAAGCGGCTTCCACTTTGCCGCTTGCCAGCTTCCGCTGGGGAGGGAGGAGGACAGGGGAGTCCCCAGCGGTCAGCCTTGACTGGCTGGTCCCCAACCGGGCGCTCCAGCCGAGCTCCCTGGCTTGTGGCAAAGCTGCTCCCCTGTCTCTCCCAGCCTCCAAAGCCCAGCAACATGCAACACACAAACACAAAGAGGAGCAAAGCTCCCCAGGCCCTTCCTCAGAAGAACACATTTGCTGCGGATTGGCGCCTCAGGGCTTCTCTCCCCACCCCCCAAGTAGCCCATTCTCTTACATTCCCTACTGTTGCTTTAAATCGCAACTGACTTCGTGTCAGCATCCCCAAGCCCTTACTCCACCTGTTCGACAGTGGAATTTGCTGCCAAGGAGTGTGGTGGAGTCTCCTTCTTTGGAGGTCTTTAAGCAGAGGCTTGACAACCATATGTCAGGAGTGCTCTGATGGTGTTTCCTGCTTGGCAGGGGGTTGGACTCGATGGCCCTTGTGGTCTCTTCCAACTCTATGACTCTATGATTCTCTATGATTCTATGATTCACCTCTCTTTCCCCTACTGTTTTGACCCTTTCCCTCGCTCAAATTCATGGAGCACTAAGGGAGCTTTTCTCCATGTGTTTTGTTCTTTGCCTCCCTCGCTGTTTGTGGAGGGGGGGGGGCTCCTTTCTTATTTCTTTCTTTGTGTTTGAACTAGCGGGAGAGCAGGCTAGGAGCTTTTCATTGGCAGTATCACTTGCATTGCAAGTCCTGCATAAGTTATTCTCGTTGCTGCTGCAGCCATCCACAATTCCCTCGATGCTCCCATTGAGTCGCTGGTGCAGGCAATGTGCCACGTCCCCCGCTCCGGGTGGCAAAGCCCCTAGCTCCACCACTGGTTTAGGGCCCCACTCTCTTGGGGGCCCCCAAAAAATGTAAAGGCAAAAAAACTGGATGTACATTTCCAAAATATAAGATAAAAAACAAATAAAATAAAACCGACATACAGCAACAGTGTTTTGTGTTGTGTGGGCTCCTATGATGTAAGTAATTTAAGAAATTCAACACAAAAAACAGTGACAAAGGACAGCTGGACATATAAAGGTCCCCGTTACCTTCCATAGCTTAGGGCTCCATCAAACCTAAATCCGGCCCTGATAAGAGCTGTTTGAGAGCTGATTCCTACATTGCAGGACTAGATGACTCTTGGGACTCCCTCTAACCTGATGAGTCTATGAATGCTGAGGAACCATGTAGTCAGTTTGTCATTTCACCTGTTTGCTCTTTTTGAATTGTTGGTATATTAGAGGACCAAATATGATGCACTGCGTTGGCAGGACAGGCTCAGTCAGGACACCCAGCAGGGAAAGGAGAGTTGTCTGTAATACTTAATAGTGGGTAGGTGGTCTGCCAGTGATCCTGGCTGGGTACAAGTTAGGGACTTTTCTTACTAGGCAAGAATGCTTTTAGTTTCATTTGTGAAATTGTTGGAGGGTACATATTAAACACCTTCCCCCCCCCCCCGCTCACTCTCCTAATACACAGTGCACATTCCAGGCAAAGCTAAGCACTTTTAAGTAGAGATGGGCAAATCTTTCTATTTCAATCTCTCTTTTTCCACATCAGTTTATGGAGTTTATTTTTAGGTTCTCACGAAAATTCATCAGCATTTTGGTGTGAATTTCTCAAAATAAACACATTTTAAATGCATTTTTACCTAATATACACATTTTTGCAAGCTGCAGCACTTTATGTACACTTTACCTTAAAAAATTAATGTTTGCACACATTACTTGAGTGGAAAACTGCACCGCAAAATTCAGAGAATAATAATAATAATAATAATAATAATAATAATAATAATAATAATATTTTTTTATTTATACCCCGCCCTCCCCAGCCAAGGCCGGGCTCAGAGCGGCTTACAAGCAATAATAAAAACAAGATGAATGATTACAACTTAAAAACAAAAATAAAATACAACATTAAAATAATGGAACATTAAAATATTAAAATGTAGCCTCATCGCAGGAGGAGAAGGAAAAGAAAAAAGAAAGAGAAGGAGGGAGGGAATCAAATTGGCTCCAAGCCAAAGGCCAGGCGGAACAACTCTGTCTTACAGGCCCTGCGGAAAGAAATCAGATCCTGCAGGGCCCTGGTCTCATGAGCCAGGGCGTTCCACCAGGCCGGAGCCAGAGTTGAAAAGGCCCTGGCTCTGGTTGAGGCCAATCTAACTTCCTTAGGGCCTGGGACCACTAGGGTGTTGCTATTTCTGGACCTTGAGGCTCTCCATGGGGCATACCAGGAGAGGCGGTCCCGTAGGTACAAGGGTCCTAGGCCGTGAAGGGCTTTAAAGGTCAAAACCAGCACCTTAAATCTGACCCTGTACTCCACCGGGAGCCAGTGCAGCTGGAAAAGCACTGGGTGAATATGCTCCCATGGCAGAGACCCCGTGAGGAGCCTCGCTGCAGCATTCTGTACCCGCTGGAGTTTCTGGGACAGCTTCAAGGGCAGCCCCGCGTAGAGCGAATTACAGTAGTCAAGCCTGGAGATGACCGTCGCATGGATCACTGTGGCCAGGTCGGGGCGGGAAAGGTAAGGGACCAACTGCTCGATGCGGCGAAAGTGGAAAAATGTCGCCTTGGCTGTTGCTGCAACTTGCGCCTCCATGGAAAGGGAGGCGTCAAGGATTACATCCAAACTCTTAACGGAAGGCAATGGCACTAATTGGGCCCCCGCAAGAGAAGGGAGTTGGTCCCTCATCCCCATGCCATCCCGACCTAGCCATAGGACCTCTGTCTTTGAAGGATTTAGTTTCAATCGGCTCCCACGAAACCATCCAGCCACAGCTTCCAAGCATCTGGTTAGTGTGTTCGGGGCTGAGTCGGTGTGGCCATCCATCAGCAGATAGAGCTGAGTGTCATCAGCATATTGGTGACAGCCCAGCCCAAAGCTCCGGATAATCTGGGCAAGGGGGTTTTAAAGTGAAGGTTTTGAATGAATGCTGTGTTTTGGGTCACATATTGAGCCAGGTAGTGTGAATTAAGTAAGTTTGCCTTTAAATGTGAACTAAACTGAAATTCTTCCCCTACCCATACTTCTATGTCCCATTGATTTCTGTGGGAGTAAGTGAAACCCATGTGGAAGTCTCACTGAGATCAGTAGAAAATAATGAAGCACAGCTGGGCCAGGCCTATATTTTGTAACGATTCTGATGAGGGTAATCATTTACCCACTAACTAAGGATCGAAAACACAAGTTTTGGCTTTCCAAGGTCTACCCTGCTTTGTTTTCCCCATGATATTCCTCATGCCACTGGAGCTCTGTTCACCACTGTGCAGGCCATAATGCTCTTATTTTTCATTCCCAGATGGCAGGCAGGGGATTTGATGGAACTCAGGTGTTTGCAGCCCTTTCACCCTTCAATACTCCCATTGGGTTTTCAGTTATTACATTTCTATCCATCATCTTCTTTCCAAGGCTGCTGCAGTGCGCAGCTTATGCTGCATGTAGCTGGCACAACATTTCAGATTCCCCCCCCCCTTAAAGTGGCCTCCACATCCACTGAGATCAGATGACCCAATAAAACAATTTCCAGAGCCGGGTCTCTTGATTGTGCTGCTCCTCTGGGGCACCTGCCACATTGGCTCTTTTGTTTAGCCTAATTAATGTCATTTGGAGAGATTAGGTCAGAGCATGCCATCTTGCATCTATCTCCAATAGCAAAAAAAAGGGGGGTGACTGTGCAAGTGAGCTGGGAATGCACACAGCATTGGGTTGGGCTTAGAGTTTCCTTTCCTTTTCTGAAGAGGACTTCCTGGGCCTAAAAGCAGGGCTGGTGAGCCACAGGCCACAGGTCCATATGTAGCCTCAGGCCAGCCTGTAGCAGAGTTGTGCTATGTTCCTGTGCCTCAATAGGGCAGAACTGCAGAAGCCTCCTCCTTGACATGCTGCTTTTCCACATGTGAGGAGGTGTATTGTTTTGTTTTTAAAATGGGGCATCATTCAAGTATGCCATATCAAACAACATGTTTGGGTTTTCTTCCCCAGAGCCGGAAACATGCCAGCAAAGTTCGTCTCTACTATATGCTCCACCCACTAGATGGAGGCTGTCCTGCGAAGAAGCTGCGGTCAGAAAATGTGAGTTTTGTTGCTATATCTGTTAGCAGTTACCCAACAGGACTACAAAACACCTCTTAAAATGGATCGGGTCCAAGATGTGGTCAAGGTCGCCATCATCCTTTGCGGCCCAGAATGCACTATGCAGGAAGTGTGGGCATTCTGGGAAGTCTGGGTAGGATTCAACCTGTTCTATGAAGAACTAAGCCTGTTAGTGTTCTTGGAGACAATGTTCCTCATGTGCTCATAGGGCCCTTAACAATGGCAATACCTTTGAAGCACTAAGCAACACATGAAAGTGTAGGAGCATATATTGTCAACTCAGCTATGAACTGGACACGTCTCTCTCCCCAGCTCTGGAGATCTGAATTACCATTGCCACCCTGCTGCTAGCAGCTGTTCATAATCTGAGTCTGAAAATCCTAGCTTTGTGGGGAGAAAAACCCAGGAGGCACAAATATATCCTGAAAAAAATTAATGAAGGGGTTGGTCTATGAATTGTTTGGACTTTGTGTTGCTGCCCTTCTTCCCTTCCCTTCTTTTCTTTTCTTTCCTTTTCTTTTCAGGTTAATGATTTGGAGAGCAGCTCTTAATTTTGGGACATGTTCCAACAGCTGTCAATATGCCATATTCATATCTGAGAAGGAAAGTAATGAATATGTGCAGCAACCCTATTACAATTAAGCACATTTAGTGTTCCTACTGTGCACTTCTGGTTATAAATGACCCAATTCAAAATCATTTGTGAGCTAACCTTTACCACTGAGCTGAAAATGAATGGTTGTATTTGCTAATATTTATCTGGCAGTTAGTAAAGTATATTGATAACATCTGTCACTCTACCACAAAAAGTGTCAAGCTGACACAACACATGTGTTTGGGGGTTATGTCAAGGAAGCTCAGGATTCAAGGAGAGGAATTTTCAGAAATGAACTTCCCCAATTTGGAAAACATCAAGCTACTTATAGGCTGAGTCCAAACACTCTGAAAGGCAGCCTGGATCATAGCAGACTTGCTTGGCTCCTGCACCACCTTCTTCTTCTTCAGCAATCGCTCATAGCTGAGTAAGATTGTTTTCCATGAACACGGTTTTAACATTGTGTCCGTAGGTGACTGTGGAGGCCAGTTTTGGATCCACATGTCTTTCCACAGTGGGGACATAGGTTTCTGGGTGGGAGTTGATCACAGTGAAGGTTTGCCAAGTGTGCCTTCCTCTTAGCATGCTTCTCCCTTGCGTCCTGAGTTCGAGTGTCTTCAAAGCCCGTGGCACCTTTGGTAAAGGCTGTTCTCCAACTGGAGTGCTTGCAGGCCAGTGTCTCCCAATTGTTGGTGTTTATACTACATTTTTAAAGATTTGCCTTGAGAGAGTCTTTAAACCTCTTTTGTTGACCACCAGCATTACACTTTCCATTTTTAAGTTCAGACTAGAGTAGTTGTTTTGGAAGAAGATAATCAGGCATCCAAACCACATGACCAGTCCAACGGAGTTGATGTTGAAGAATCATTGCTTCAACACTGGTGATCTTTGCTTCTTCCAGTACACTGGCATTAGTTTGTCTGTCTTCCTAAGTGATGTGTAAAAATTTTGGGGACACCATTGAGGGAATCTTTCGAGGAGTTGGAGATGGCGTTTATAAGTGGTCCATGTTTCACAAGCGTACAGTAAGGTTGGTAGTACAATAGCTTTGTAAACAAGCATTTTGGTTACCCTGTGAATGTCCCGGTCCTCAAACACTCTGCACTTCAATCAGGAGAAAGCTGTACTCACACAGCTCAGGCAATGCTGGATTTCGGCACCAGTGTTGACCCTTGGGGAAAGATAACTGCCCAGGTAGGAGAAGTGATCAACATTTTCCAACATTACACCATTGAGTTGGATTTGTGGTATTGCAGAGGGGTTGTTTTGTGCTTATTGATGCAGCACTTTGGTTTTTTGGATGTTGAGCGATACGCCAAACTTTTCATAAGCTTCAGCAAATATATTTAGGATGGTTTGGAGGTCATCCTCTTAGTGTGCACACACTATGTTGTCATCAGCATACTGAAGCTCCATGACGGAAGTTATGGTAACCTTACTCTTTGCTTTTAGCCTACTCAGATTAAAGAGCTTTCCATCTGTTCGATATATGATTTCTACTCCAGTGGGGAGTTTCCATTCAACAAATCGTAGAATCATGGCAATAAAAATAATAAATAGAGTTGGAGTGATAACACAACCCTGTTTAACACCTGATCCCACTGTGAATGGTTCACTTTGAGAGCCATTGTTATCTGTGATTGTTGCTGTCATATTATCATGGAGGAGCCGAATGATGTTGACAAATTTATCTGGGCAGCCAATTTTCAGAAGGACAGTCCACAGGGCATTATGATTTACAGTGTTGAAGGCCTGCACCACCACCTCTTTGCTGGTTCCCAAAGTTTTCTTTGCAAAAAAAGGGGGGGGGTAAATTCAATTCAGTTTGCGCTTAAAGGTCAACTTATCTATTTTCAAGTCCCAAAACAATGTGCAAACCAAAACATCAATCTTAAATCCATAGTTTTTCAACTGAGTTCTCCAATCAAGTATTGTGTACAAAAATGCATATACTAGGGAAAAACATGCATTAAAATCCCTATTGGTGAAAAGAACAGTATATTCGGGGAAATTACTTTGCCAAATGTGTACATCAGGCAAAATTGCATACAAAAATGTTTATATTAGTTTAAATTCTAAAGAATTTTCATGATGACTTTTTAAAAAATGTAAACTGATGTGGAAATGTGGATAGCTAAAGATTAGAAATATGAGAAACAGAGAGAGATCAACATTGGCAGATTCTCCTTGCTTGCAAAAGGAGGGGACATGGGCAGCTTGAGTGCTGCTGGCCGTGGTAGTTGTGCTCAGGGAGTATCAATTAATTCCAGGAAGCCTGAAAAATTACTGTCCGTTGCCTCCCACTTCTGGTGAGTAAGTTGGAAAGCACTGGAAACTACATAATTCCCATGATGCCCAGGGGCAATGGCCATTCTACATGTGTGTCCAGGCTTTAAGGAGGTGTTCCACCGCCGGACTGGTGGAACCACAAGCAGCAGCTCCACCTTCTTATCAGAACCCCCAGAACCTCCCTGAAAGCTGGGGAAGAAGCATGAATGGAGCCAAGAGGTGACATGTTGATGGGGGGGGGGGGAGAGGTGACACATATCTGCTCTTCTCTTTCCTTCTCCAGCACACCAGCCTCTCCCCCCCCCCCCATGAACTGCTGCCTCTGGTTTTCATGGCACAGTCAGGCATGGAATGCCCAGAGGGAGGAAAAAGTTCCCTTGTCAAAAGTACATCTCTCAGCTACTCCCAGGTGTGCACCTGATGAAACAGCTGCTATAGCAAAGGGGCCCCATCCCCAACCTAGACGCTTCACACAAGCAGGTGAAGACTTCGCCTGCATGTGACCTGCTTCTGCTCCTCCCTCTTCTGTCCTCACCTGGTCCTGGGAGACAGTGGGGGCAGGAAAGGTGGGGGCAGGAGGAGGACATGGGGAAGCCCTGACCTCTCTCTACATGCTCCTGCCCCTGCTCTTCACTCTCCAATCCTGCAGCTTCTCCTGCCTCTCACTCTCGTCTCCTGGCTGCTACAGGTTCCTCCAGTTCACTGATCCCTTCTTCCAAGTCAGTCTCCAACCCCTTTTCTCCCGATGCCCATTCATCAGTATCCAGCCAGTCCCTGACACTGGACTATTTGCCCTCATTCCTCCTAGGTTTATTTTATAGCAACTGTTCCTTGTCCCACCAGTCTCTGGGATCAGGGTCTTCTGAAAAGGGCAGCCATGGCTGAAGCCAGTCTGGTTGCTGCAATTCCCTGAGGACCTTCACAACTTTCTTTGCGTGGGAAAGGCTTGCTTTTCCTACTTATCTGTGACACTTAGCCAGGAGCATCAGACCATATTGGTGATATCATACTGTAGCCAAACTGATCACAGAGCATAGAGGTATGCACAATGTTATCTCTGGTTGTCTGGGGTCATCCCTATGGTTAATCCAAGAAGGATAAGGAAGCAGTGGTTGGAGGGGATGGAAATGGTCATCAGGGGGACAATATCACCAAACAGTTTTGGGGTGTGGGGGAGATGAAGTGAAAATTCACAGAGAGCAGTTTCCAGGCAAGGCAGTTTTCTTAATCAGTGCAGAGTATTCATGCCTCAGGATTCCCCACCATGGCAGCTATACATTTTTATGCTTTATAGAACTAGAGTTCTTGTTTGCAGCTGTCCCTAACAATACAGAGAAATTAGAGCAGAAAGCTAACTTCTTCTGGGATAATGTGATCCTGATGCTGTTGTAAATTCTTTTGCTGAGTACACAAAGGGTGCAGTAAAGTAAGCAGTGTGGTGTCACAGGTGAAGAAGGGGGCAGAGGCCATTATGTTCAAATGACTCTGATGCCACTGCAGAGGGGCAAAGAGCTCGGGGGGGTGAGAACACCTCAAGAATGCCCCCTCAGCTGCCAGGCTGAGTGTTTGTTTTGATCAGGTGAGGAGACAGAGACAGCCATCTCCAACACCCACCTCCCAACCGAACATAAGAAGAGCTTGCTGGATCAAGCCAAGGGCCCACCTAGTCCGGCATCCTGGTCTCACACTGGTGAAACCCACAAGCAGGACCCAAGCTCAAGAGCACGCCCTCCCCCCATGGTGATTTCCAGCTCTGACCATGGAGACACAGCAGAGCCATTGTGGCCAGGAGCATAGATGGATCTCCAGGAATCATTCCAGTCCTCTTTTAAAGACATTCAGGTTGGTGGCCATCACTGCCTTCCGTGGGAGCTGCTTGTGGGCTCCCCTTTGGGGCACCTGGCTGGCCCCTGTGAAAACAGGTTGCCTCACTAGGTGGGCCATTGGCCTGATTCAGCAGGCTCTTCCTATGTTCTTACGGATTTATCTGTTTACACATCCTCTCGTGAGTGCTGGGAGGACCGCTCCCTCTCCTGCCAACTCCATCGGTCCTAGGGGGCGGGCCCTGCACTCACCGCCACAGCTTAAGAGGCCTGAGCAGCTCCTTGCAGCAAGTGACAAACATGGTTTTAAATGTTTTAAGTGTTTTAAATTTGCTACACCTTAAATGGTGGTTTTTTGTATAATATATTATTTTATTATTTTTGCTTGGGGTGGGATAAATAATTAGTCAGGGTGGGGAGTTGTTTAATTTTAGTATAATTGTTTTTGCTTTGTTATTATTCTTTCTTTTTTGTTAAGTTATTATATAGTTTGTATTTTGCTTTTTAAGGGGATGGGTCAGGGCTGCCTGGGAGTGGGCCTCAGCCAATAGAATGGCTGGGGCAGGTTCCACAGGGGGGAAAGTATTGGGACACCCGATCTCAGTGATCACGGGCAGGAGGAGGAGTTACACTAAGACCAGACCATGTCATTACCAAGGAGGCAGGTTTAGTCGTTGTTTGAGGACTAGCCCTGCCTCCAGGTCTGGTCCTGACCAAACGGATACTGGAATCAGCAAGGGAAACCCACATGACCCGAAAGTGTTGCTGTGCAATGCCAGGTCAATGATGAAGAAAACCACTGCTATCCACGACCTGATTGTGGATGGAGGATTTGACCTGGCATGTGTGACAGATACCTGGTTGGATGAAGCAGATGGGCCTGTCCTTGCCACTGCTTGCCCACCAGGTTTCTCTTACGCACAGCAACCCAGGTCATGTGGACGGGGAGGGGGGGGGTTGCAGTGATTTTTAGGAAGTCATTAGTCTGCACCAGGCGTCCTATTGGGAAGACCCAGTTTTCTGAGTACATGTTCTGGAAGTTGGGCAATAGGGGCAGTACAGGATTCCTATTGGTGTACCAAACTCCCCGCTGCACCAAGGGTTCCCTGCCCGAGCTGCTTCAGGTCGTGGCGGATGTTCTCCTGGAGACACCTAGTTTGGTTGTCCTAGGGGATTTTAACATCCATGCCGACACGACCTTACAAGGGGCCGCTTGGGACTTCATGGCCTCCATGGGGCTGTCCCTGAATAAGTTTGGCCCAACTCATAGCCGCGGACATGCCTTAGACTTGGTGTTTGCCTCTACGGATGTTGGTGATCTGACACTAACTAAAAGTGAAACAAAAGAAGTGCCATGGTCAGATCACTTCCTGGTGCAACTGGACTCCTCCGCAACCTTTCCCCTCTGCAGGGAGGTGGGACCGATTCGGATGGTCCGCCCCCGCTACTTTATGGATCCAACTGGTTTCCAGAGAGTGGTAGGGGATGTTTTATCCCAAGTTGATGGCCTCTCAGCTGGTTCTCTGGTGGCCCGCTGGTATGCGGAGTTAACCAGGGCTATTGACTGTCTGGCTCCGAAGCGCCCTCTCCGATTGCATGGAGCCCGGACAGCCCCGTGGTTTTCCCCGGAGCTGAGGGCAATGAAACAATTGTTGAGACGGCTAGAGCGCCGGTGGCAGAAAACTCACTCTGAATCAGACCGGACACGGGCTAGAGCTCAACGTCGAGCCTACCAAGTGGCAATGGCGACGGCAAAGAGGGCCTTCTTTGCTGCCTCCATTGCACATGCAGAAAACAGCAGCAGGAGACTTTTTCAGGTGGTTCCCAATCTATCGGAACCACCTGCACCACCGGGGCCTGGTAGAGACCCCAAGATCTCCTGCAATGCTTTTGCAAAGTTTTTTGCAGATAAAAGTCGCTCAGATTCAGAAGAAGGTAAACTCCACCGTGGGAGCAGGGCCGGGGCGGGAGAGTGCTAGAGTTCTGTCTAGTCCTGTTACATGGGATCAATTCCAATCTGTTACCTCCGAGGATGTGGACAGGCTGCTTGGACAAGTGAAACCGACCACCTGTCTCCTTGGATCCTTGCCCATCCTGGCTGATAAAAGCGAGCCGGGAAGGGCTGGGCGATGGGCTCTGCGGGGTGGTGAATGCTTCCCTCTGTGAGGGAGCCTTCCCAGACCCGCTGAAAGAGGCAGTCATTAAACCGCTTCTTAAAAAAACATCTTTAGACCCAGCCAATTTGGTCAACTATCGCCTATCGCCCAGTCTCAAATTTACCATTCTTGGGCAAGGTGATTGAGCGGGTGGTTGCCGAACAACTCCAAGCACGCCTGGAGGATGCGGACCATTTGGATCCTTCCAATTGGGATTCAGGCCTCACCATGGGACTGAAACTGCCTTGGTCGCGCTGGTTAATGATCTCCGGCGGGCTAGGGACAAAGGTGAGAGCTGTTTCCTAGTTCTGCTGGATCTCTCAGTGGCCTTTGACACCATCGACCATAACATCCTTCTGGACTGTCTAGAGGGGCTGGGAGCTGGGGGCACTGTTATACGGTGATTCTGCTCCTTTCTCCTGGGCCGTGTCCAGAAAGTGGTGGTGGGGGATGAGTGTTCAGATCCCTGGGCTCTCACTTGTGGGGTGCCCCAGGGTTCCGTCCTCTCCCCCATGCTTTTTGATATCTATATGAAGCCGCTGGGAGAGATCATCAGGGGTTTGGGCTGGGTGTTCATCAGTATGCAGATGACACCCAGCTCTACCTCTCCTTTAAATCAGAACCAGTGAAGGCGGTGAAGGTCCTGTGTGAGTGCCTGGAGGCGGTTGGAGGATGGATGGTGGCTAACAGGTTGAGGTTGAATCCTGACAAGACAGAAGTACTGTTTTTGTGGGACAGGGGGCAGGCAGATGTGGGGGATTCCCTGGTCCTGAATGGGGTAACTGGGAGTCTTTTTGGACTCACAGCTGTCCATGCAGGTTAATTCTGTGTCCAGGGCAGCTGTCTACCAGCTCCACCTGGTAAGACCCTACCTGCCCGCGGACTGTCTCACCAGAGTGGTGCATGCTCTAGTTATCTCCCGCTTGGACTACTGCAACACGCTCTACATGGGGCTACCTTTGAAGGTGACCCGGAAACTGCAATTAATCCAGAATGCGGCAGCTAGACTGGTGACTGGGACTGGCCGCCGGGACCACATAACACTGAGAGATCTGCAGAAATCTGAGAGATCTGCATTGGCTCCTAGTACGTTTCCGAGCACAATTCAGAGGGTTGGTGCTGACCTTTAAAGCCCTAAATGGCCTCGGTCCTGTATAACTGAAGGAGCACCTCCACCCCCATCGTTCAGCCCGGACACTGAGATCCAGCGCCGAGGGCCTTATGGTGGTTCCCTCATTGTGAGAAGTAAGGTTACAGGGAACCAGACAGAGGGCCTTCTCAGTAGTGGCGCCCACCCTGTGGAACACCCTCCCTTCAGATGTGAAGGAAATAAGTAGCTTTCCTATTTTTAAAAGACATCTGAAGGCAGCCCTGTTCAGGGAAGTTTTTAATATTTAACGCTGTATTGTTTTTAATACTTGATTGGGAGCCGCCCAGCGTGACTGGGGAAACTCAGCCAGATGGGTGGGGTATAAATAAATTATTATTATTATTATATTATTATTATTATTATTATTATTATTACATCACCTAATGCCTCAAGGGCAGGCTACAAAAGTATCACACATTTTAAAAGTCCAACTGAAATCATAAAACCACAAAGCAGCTAATGACAAAATGCACCACACTGCAAAAGGAGGGAAGGAGCAGGGGCTGAGGACTCAATTCGATCCTGTTTTGATCTTGCTGGGATGAGCAATCAATGATAGTCATAGATCCATCCCAACTCACTCTGTCCCATTCCATCCCATTATACACATTTTGTGCACACATTTATGTAAAATCCACCCCTTTTACGGAAAAATCATCCTATTCAGTGATTTCCAGTGCATTCACCAGTAAAATAGGACTTTTAGTCTGTACTTTTTGTGCACTGAAAATCCACTGCAAACTCCAGAGAACTGGGAGTTGAGTTCCAATTCTCAAGCAAGTTTGGGAGTCTAAGATTGGGAGTCAGACTGTTGCAAAAAGTGGAGGGGGGAAATCCTCCCCCACCCCTTCTGAGTAGTAAAGCATCACCTAAAATACAGAAGAGGAATATGCAAAGAAAGCACTCTTTGCTAGGGATAAGGTTGTTTTTAAGCATTCCTGTGAGGCACTTGCCATTATCTTCAACATAACATCTGAACAAAGACGAAGAATGAGTTGACAGTAAGAGAGGAGAAAAGAAAGAATCTGGATTTTGAAATAAGATGCATCTGATTTGTCAGGAGGATTTTTATTTTTTATTTTTAAATCACATATCTCTCTGAAAGTAGGTTGAAGAGAAACAATGACACTGGTGCTCAGAACAAACACATCTTGAGCATGTCTGTGTGTGTGAGGGGGGGGGAGGGAGAGAGAATTCCAGAGCACAAACATCCTTTAAATCAGATTTTCAAACAAGACCTTCGTGGGTGGCTCTTTTGAGAGTTACAGTGGATGTCGATCCATTAATCCAGAGCATTTCTCATTGCACTTCAACTTTGAAATGACTTTGAAATCATTCCCTGGGGTCTTAGAGCAGAGTAGAGTTTGATGTAAAAAGAAGAAGAGGAAGGGAAGAAGAAGAAGAAGAAATAAAAACAGGGCATGAAAAACAAGGCTCTCTGCTAATGAGCATTTATGGCCCCTGTAGTTTAGGACATCATCTTTTTCCCTACTAGATTTTGATGAGCTGTAAACATGCTTTATGTGGGGAGAGTTCCTTTTCAGTCCCTTTCTCCCAGGTGAGAGACAAATTGACTGCATAATAAACCAGGTTTGCAACTCTCAGAAACCCAAACTTCAGGTGGGCTTGAACTGGAATTATCCAGGAAGAAAAAAGGAAGCCTATGTGTCAGCACCCAGGTTCAACTGGTAACAGAATAGCAGCATCAGCTCCAGGTTATAGGAAATCACTGCCAAAGTGCCCTCAGATCTCCTCTACCTGCAGCCAGTCTGCGCCCTCCCACACCAGCATTGGGGAAGAAATTCTATTCAGATTGCATTTAAAGGGGGAAGTAATTTATACTTTCCAAAACAACATGTGAACCAAAACACAAGCTATCCTTCAAAATTTGCACTCTTCAAATTTTGCAGTGCAGTTCTCCAGTCAAGCAAGGTGTGTTTTGTTACCAGCCACCACAATCCCTGTTGTGCCACACAGGGGATTCCAGGGGTCTTGGCCCTCAGCCAGGGTCTGTGCTCCTTTGGAGAATTGAAGACATGGCAGACACTGTTGTAGCTTTAAGAACTATGGTTTATTCACCTATTTACACCTTCATTCTGCATGGAGGGAGTCCAGATCTTACAGTATGGTCATTTCAAGAGGGGTTTGTTCCCCACAAAGGTGAAGCCCTGGAGTCCAAGGCATCTCTCCCAGCCAGTCTTTAGGCAGCCTGCCCCTTGGGTCTTTGTTCTCCCCCACTTCTTTGCCCCGGAGCACCTTGCTAAAAAGACTCATTTTCTGTCACCTCTCTCACACACCACATCCGCCTGACAACCGCTTTCTCCCCAGGCCCAAGATTCCTCTCAGATGGGCCATTAACCTCTTTTGTCATGTAAACCCCTCTCTCCCAGGTTAGGCCCTGGCTTTGAAAGAAAGTATTCCCTGGATTCAGCTAGTGTTAAAAGCTAATCAAGCCTTTTAATTCTGGGAAATAGCCAAGCTAGCTCCCTCCTGAGCTGATGGGGGATTAAGGGTCTTGGTGCAAGAGGCAAATGGGTACCCCCCAAGAGATAAAGCCAGTGTTTAGCATAGAGAGTTTGGGAGTGATGTGACCTAGATGTAAAGTAGCAACTGGAAAGAGAGCCAGAACAATGTTTGAGAGCAATGTTGGATTTGTTTGAATCCAAGGCTGTGGCTATAGGAGAAACAACACCTTTTTGGGGTGTTGATGTTGTCACACACAGACA
This sequence comes from Podarcis filfolensis, assembly GCF_964270895.1. Lineage (NCBI taxonomy): Eukaryota > Metazoa > Chordata > Lepidosauria > Squamata > Lacertidae > Podarcis > Podarcis filfolensis. Next base: position 682,509 of record NC_139611.1, on the reverse strand, counting down.
CACACACACACACATCCATTCCCATCGCAGACTCAGGTTGTATATATGTGTAGATAAACCATATATCATAAAGACACCCCAGTCTCCACAGTGCCTCATTCCCCAAAGGAAACATGATCCCTAGGGAAGCACCTGGAACCCCTGGAATCTCACATAGTTCAGAGATTGGGGTGGCGTGCAACAATATATTGGCAAAATAACACGCACAAATGCACTATATTAGGGGAAATTACCTTGCAAACAAATAAATATTATGTGTAGGAAAAATTGCAAATAAAGATTTGTATAGGAGGGAGAGAGTCAAACTAAAATGCTTGTGAATTTTCACAAGGTAAACAAATCTCAAAATGGTATGGCAATGTGGTGAGATGAATTTAAGATTGGGAAAAGGGGAAATTGAGAGAAACTGCTCTCCACCCATTGTGGCCTTAGCAGGAGTAGCAAGGCTGCTGCAGGAGGCGTTCGGGGTGGCACCAACATCACTGTCATCTTCTGCAGTGTGTCCTTCATGAGTATCAAATTGGTTCAACCTTTCTCAGCCCTCTGTCCCTAATGTAACTACAACTCCCATCACCCCAATGTATGCAGTTTTCTGAGGTTCTTGCAAAAAAAAAAAAAAAATGGTTGGAGGAAAAACATTTCTCAGGTCAGTCTGAGGGGTCAGAAAATTATCTTCCCCTTGCCAGAGTGCTTCGTCTAAACACAGCTCCCTTTCCTTAAATCACAGCATGAGGACCCCAGCAGAATCGACCAGTGTGAGAAGAAAAGGAGTGGTCCTATTTCCATATTAATCTATTTTGTTAAGTAGAAACATTTGCATTTAAATATGTGTTTCAATGTGTGTTTTATCAGTAGATAATGGTGTGTGCCGGATGGGTTGCAGGTTTCCCTTTCCACAGCCCAGCCAGCCTCCTTTGGCCTCTCTCTGGCTTCCAGCTCTGGAGTGACACCAAGGTCTCTGCTGGCCTGGAGCTCCCCTTTCCACCCACCAAATGCACAGGCAGGCAGAAGGGCTGGAATCCCTGCCGGTCAGAATCAGCAAACATATCCAAAGTGGGAAGCTCTCCCAAATGGGGTTTTCTGAGATCCCAAGCTGGCGCTGTCATGTCTACAGCTCCAAGATAGAGCAGTCTTGTGCATTTCGCTTGGGAGGAGATACTCCCAAGTCCACCTCCTTAGGCGGTTTGGGCTGTATGGGTTATATCCAGTGGAGCACTAAGTTAAAGTTACTCAGCGATATAGTAGTTGTGCTGGTGAAATGTTTTGCACAAGTGGAACATAGTTGCTCAAAAGAATGCATAAGCAAGCTGCTGATAACTTCAGGGCACCATAGTCTGTGCAATCTGTTGCATAAGTTTCTGTTGCACAAAATTAGAATCCATCTGTCTGCCAGCACGAGAGCTCTGGCCGAGAAGCTTGGATACAACCCTGATTGCAGTGGCATGTGGGGCACCCTGGCCATAGGAACATAGCAAGCTGCCTCATGCGGATTCAGAGCATTGGTCCATCTAGCTCAGTGTTGTCTACTCAGGCTGCCAGCAGCTTTCCAGGGCTCCAGACCAGGGGCATTTGCAGCCCTGCCTGGAGAATGAGCCAGGAACCTTCTGCGTGCACGCATGCTCTGCCACCACCCTGTGGCCTTCTCCCCGCTCTTCTGTGCGAAAGGGCTGTAGACCCACAAAGATGTCCATTTCAGACGTGTTTTTATGGCAAAGAATGTGATATGATTGTTGGCACTTAAACAGTAATGAAAACAAGAAGATTAAAAAATGTTTTCACACACAAGGGGACCTTTAGCAGCTCTTATTAATAAATTCTCCTGGTACATCAATAGCAGGAAATATTTCTGTCAGGCAAGCTAATTAAACCCAGTAGCAACTTCACCACTAAAAATAGCTCTGAAGCTGCTGGACTCTCAGCACAGGCATTTTGTGCCATTAATGAAGGACTTGCTGCCACTTCCCATGAAACATCAGATTGGTTTGTGGTGGACACTGTAAACAAGTGCAGAGACACCCTGACGTTAGTGCTGCCTTGCCATGGACATGTTTTCTTGGGAGGAAGAAGCCAGAACTTATTTCTGCATAAACATGCATGAGAGGACTAGGATACATGTTGATAGATACACCTTCAGTAGTCAAAATACTCTGTATGATAAAATCAAGAATATGATAAAATCCAGTTTAAAACATTTTCTAATTTTCTAGTCCCTGGGTTTTCAAGGTGAAAAAAAGACTTTATAATATAACTTGCCTGGTTATTGATAATATGCAGCTTGTTATATAGAATATTTATCAAATGTCAAAGGAGCATCACATATGTTGCTTCAGCAATCCATGCAACAGTCTTTATTTTTATTATTTATTTATGCATTTTCCATAGTTTGATACATCCACTTTACAGTTTGCAGCAGTCTTTCATTAGTTTAGGCTAGTGCCCCAGCTGCAGCTTCTTCTAGATCCGGGATGGGGAACCATTTTTAGCTGGGGAAAGGGAAGTTTCTTTTGGTAACAACTTAGGAAAGCATATAAGTGAAGGCCAAAACTAGATATAATACTAGATGTGTCACTTGGAAGCACATCAGGCATTTAATTTTTTTAATAAAAGACATGTTATAGGGGAGGCATGATTTTCATCTGTATACAGTCCTTGGGGAAGGAGGGTTTAAAGCATCCTTTGCCAGCAATGTTTGATTTCTGGGGCTATAAAGTGAAGGTCTATGCAGAGTGTGGTGGGTTAGCTCTTCATAGTTCCCATTCAGTTCTGTGGAAGAATATAAAAAGGGGCCACAATCTGGAGACTGTAACTAATGTTTTTGCTCTACTAGCACAAGAGCACGTTCACTAATGGAGGGGTGAGTTTCAGTGTTGCACAACAGAGGAATCCAGTGCAACAGTTGCATTAGCAGCAACTCGTAACGCAACAGATTGCGCAATCCATTCTGCAGCAAAGTTACCAGCAAGCCTCTCATGAATTATTTTGGGAAGCCAACTTCCGCTGGCACAAAACATTTCTCCAGATGAACAAGTATACTGCTGACTGACTCTAATGTAGAGCTGCATTAGAAGTGACCCCTGGGACTTGAGATGGAACAACATCAAGCCTTCACACCAGTCAGTCAGTCAGTCAGTCTTTATTGTTTCAACCATAGGTAAAAGCAGAAAACAAAAATTGGAATAACAATTGGGAGGGGGAGTCACCATAGCAATACAATCTTACTTATTCATCACACTAGGAGAAAGTAGGAAATTGGCTCAAGCTTTAAAAGCAAATCTTGCCACTGCTACAGGGGTCTGAAAATGGAAGAAAGTTGGTGCTCTGCAACTCAGACCAGCCACTGACGGCATTCGCCTCAAGAGAAGGATCCTTTGCATCAAATACTGGTCACAGCAACAAGAAGGAAGAAACAGATTTGTCACCTCCAGGGTTGTCCACAAATTATTATATTATATTATATTATATTATATTATATTATATTATATTATATTATAATAATTTAAAAGCATTTCTAAAACATGTAAAAAAAAACAAAAAAACCTCAAAGCAATGTACAACAAAAGCCAGGAGAACAGTAGCGCAAAAATATATGAAAACAAAAACTTAGAATTCAGGCAAATGAAGACAGGGTCCAATCTTGTGGGTCAGGAAAAGCCTGAGCAAAACGATACTAAGGCATCTGAAGCAAGCAATGATCAACACATATGGCAGAGGGAAGGGTGTTTTGTGATACAGTGGCAATCGTGGAAAATGCCCATTCTCAGGTCCCTGCCCCATGATATTCTTTGGGGTGCGGTACCATAAGTAGAATTTCCCCAGGTGGTCTAAGTCATCTTTCAGGTTTATACAGGGGCTGGCAGTCTTTCAGGTCCGTTGCCCTTTCATGGTGTACCAAGGCTGTGGCACCCTGAGGATAGCTCCCATGTAGGGAGATTGAACCTCACACCATCTGTCCTAGTGATGTTGAGCATTCCACTAGATTGTCAGTGATATAATAGAAGCAGACACTGTAACGAAGCAACCTAGTGTATCCTCCATCCTAACCAGGGTGGAGGGGACTGTAGCTCAGTGGTGCAGCATCTGCTTTGTATGCAGAAGGACCCAGGTTCAATCCCTGACATCTCCAGGAGGGGCTGAGAGAGACTCCTGGTCAGATATCCTAGAAACCCACTGCCAGTCGGTGGAGATCACACTGGTCTGGATGAACCAGGGGTCTGACTCAGTATAAGGCAGCTTCCTGCAGATATGTCCAGTAGGTACCTGTTTGGCTCTCCAGTCAGTCTCTCTCTCCCCCCGCCCCCTTTTCTTTCTTCAGTTAGCATTCCATGACATCCTCAGTCCTCCCTGGGCTGGGGGTTGTGGGTAGAGATTCCCCCCCCCTTGACTTTTTCAGTGTTCTCTCCCTCTTGCTTCCATTTCTGGCTTTAATCCGGTCAACACTCAGCACCTGTGTTTGTTGTTAGAAGGAGCGATCAGCTGACTCTTGGCTATGGCTGTTCATCAGCTGTGACATGTGATTGAGCCCTGTGGCTCATAGCTATTGGCTCGGCAATCTGTTGCCAGCCCTATTATGTCCTCATAAAGGTACTACAAGAAAATTGTTGTGAGGCTAATAAAAACATACCAGATGTACACATGAAATTCACAGCCTCTGTAGGGCACAGCCTCAGTGATAACTTAAGGCAACCCAGTTACGCATAAGAAGCAGGCAGATTATTGCTGGAATTTCACAGCTGATGTGTGAACACTTCTGAAAATGCATAAGAGCAGAGAGTTTATCTGATTAAAGATTTAAAAAGTGTTGCCTATTTAGCTCTGGAGAGAGGAGGGAGTGATTTATTTTATAGCCGATACATCAGAGGAAGTAACACAGTAGGGGTGGAAGAGTAATTTAGGTTAAAGAAGCTTGCGTGTATGAGAACTAATGATTATAAATGGAACGTTAATTAATTTGGCTTGGAAATTAGGGAGGGGAGGATTTCATACAGTCACAGGAATCAAAAAGGAAGTTTCTTACTAGAGTCGGATAGATTTATGGAAATTGGTTGGTTTTGGAAGTTGGTTTTGCTCTTACTGCTGGGACTGTAAGTGTCCCCCAACCAAAGACCCCTCCTGGCATGACCTTTGAGAATGCCTGCTGCTTCTGTGCAGCTCCTTCCTACACTACGGAAGCAATGTCAGAAGGCCGAAATTTGGGAGAGGATGAGAGTACCCTGGGCAGCAAGGCAGGCCCTATCATTAGGCAGGGTGAGAAAACCGCCTTAGGTGGCAGGTGCTGGGCAAGGGGGCAAGGGGTGAGCATTCCCTCTACTGCCTACACAGCCTAATTTGGCTCTTATATGTAGAAAGGGAGAGCACCATCTCACCTGTTGCTTCAGGGAGCAAAATAACTTGGACCAGTCCTAATGTGCAATGATGGTAAGGGGCAAATACTGTGAACTCCTCAACCATATGTTGTCGAACTCACTTGTTACTGAAGCTGCCGTGCTGCAAATATAACTTTATTCCAGCCTGTTTTGGTAGTTCACCTTTTAGTGAAATAGGATTGGTCTTTTTATTCTTGCTGAGGGGTGAATACTTTTTATTATTCTTATGGTTTATTCTATGTTATGAATTTTGAAGTTTGTTAAGTTTTTCAGTACTTGAATATTTTGTAAGTTGCTTCTTTGAGGTATTTTGTAAAAAATGATGAGAAATATTAATATTGATATTACTAACAATAGCAATAGCAACAACTTGAGCAGAGTCTCTAAGAGATATTCCACCCATTGTGCAGAATGTGGCAGTAAAAGTGAGGTATTTTTACACTTCAAAAATCCTAGCATTTTTGCATAGTTTTTGGTGGAAGATGAACTGCTGTGGAACAGAAACAGTGCTGCATGCAATGATACAGAAGATAAATGCTAAAGGCACCTCAGAGTCACCACTTGTGCTGGGGGTGTCTTTCCATTTCCCTCAGTAGTATGTACATTTTTACAGTTCAGGCTTTCCCCCCACAAATTTTTACTAGTTTTCAAACAATTTAACAAATCCAATTCAATTTCAGTACAATTTTCCCTTAAAATTTTGACTTCCCACCCTTACTTCCATGATGTTGCTATTCAAATCATTCATCTGCACCCACAAATGTAATATTTAGCTAAAACATGTATCCTACATTACATTCTGTCAGGGAACTGCCATCAGAGCTAGAGGCGGAGGGAAGGCTCCAGAGGGATGCCGGAGAGGGTCCCAGTAGGGAGAGAGGCAGCCCATCTGCTGGGGAAGGAAATCAGCGTAACACCAGTGGAGAAGGGGGGCAGATGGGGGAATCGGAGAGGAGGCTCCAAGACTCCTCGCCGGAGACCAGCGGAGAGAGTACGGGTACTCCGCTGCCCACACCCTCCCTGTGCAGAAGACTTCCGCGCAGGGAGAGTAGGAGGAGACTTGGCATCAAAGAACTTCTTTGCTGGAAGAAGTTCAAGAAACGCCCACTGACGGATTCTGCCACCGACTGAGACAGCCACGAAGCTAGAGGCTGTCCAGACAGAAAGGGTTCAACCAGGTGACCTAGCCAGGAGTGGCGGCAACTTACGCACGAGCAACCCCTAGAACCATTACACATTCATTTATCATTCTCATTCCTTTTATATTTCAAGTCCTGCCTGCAATTTCTTTTGACTAATATTTTCCCCAGTTAATTCAAAAAAGTTCTCTTATTTTTGCTGTCAATTTTGCCATTTCCATATTGTGATGGGATGATGAGCTGCTTGTGCGTAAAATCCCTAGCCCCTCAGAGTTTGGCTATGTACGCAAACCTCTGTCTGCAACGGAGCTCTTAAGCATGGCTCCGTCAGTCGCTGGTAGAATCCAACAGTGGGCGTTTACGGAATTTCTTCCAGCATAAAAGCTCCTTAACAGAAACCCGCCTTCTGGACTCTCGGCGTGACAGTTTCCGGCGAGGAGTGGGTGTCCCTATAGGAGGTCCTGAAACCTCCCCACTGTTTTCACTGGAAGTGTCTCTGAGCCATCCCGCCGACTCACTTTCCCTTGGAGCTCCTTCCCTCCCCCTGCTGGTTCCCTCCTCAGCTGATAAGTCTCTCTCAACCTCTGGGAGTCCCTTCACCTCCTGTTCTCCCGATGGCAGTTCCCTGACATCCACCTCCCCTCCAGGGCCCCCTTCACCCCCTCCCCTTCCCTCCTCTGTGGGCGGCGAAGGAGCAAAACCCCTGAAAGAACCTCCCTCATCTTCCGAAGTCTCGAACATTTCCCTCCACCGGTTTCTGTTTCTGGTTTCTAAGTACTCCTCCTCATCGGAGTCTATTCCTTCTTCCAACTCCGATTCCGCGAATCCTTCCAGTTCCTCCTCCTCGTCGGTGGTGCCAAAGTACTCCCTCTGGAACCTCGCTACTGACTGAGGTTTCCTGGGGAACCTTTGATGAAACGTTTCGATCAAAGCCTCGTCATTGACCTCCTCTGCCGTCACCCAGGTGTTTTCTGACTCCGGTTCCCCTTCCCACGCTACCAAATACTCCACCTGATTACCCTTCCACCTGGAGTCGATGATTTCCGCCACATGGTTGCTGCTTTCCCTCTCTTCTAAGACTGGTCCCCGTGTGGAAACCCCTTCACCTTCCCCCCTATACGGTGACAGTAATGACCTGTGGAATACTGGGTGCAGTTTCATGTGGTTCGGTAACCGGAGTCTGAAAGCCACTGGGTTGACCCGTTGAATGACCTCAAATGGTCCCAATCTTTTGGGTCTCAATTTCTTGCAACCCCCCTTGAACGGCAACCCTTGGGTTGACAGCCACACCTGATCCCCCACCCTTATGGTTTCACCTTCCCTCCTGTTCTTGTCTGCCTGCCTCTTATATTCTTCTTTGGCCCTTTCTAAGTTGAGTTGGAGTTGACGATGGATGGCTTCCATTTCTTCTACAAACTGTTCGGCGGCCGGGACGCTCCATCTCTCCCCTCCTCCCCCTGGAAATGCCCTGGGGTGGCACCCATAATTAGCCAAAAAGGGGCTCATCCCGGTGGACACATTCTCCACATTATTGTAGGCAAATTCCGCCAGCGCCAACTTCTCGACCCAATCGTTCTCTCTGTCATTGACATAACACCTCAGGTATTGTTGGAGGATACCGTTTGCTCTTTCCGCCTGCCCGTTGGTTTCAGGGTGTCGGGCAGTCGAAAAATTGATCTCTACGTGCAGTAAGCTCATGAGCTTCCTCCAGAACCGGGACGTAAATTGTTTGCCTCTGTCTGAGACCACCCTCAAGGGGGCGCCATGCAGCCTAAAAATATGTTCTACAAACAATTTCGCTGTCTCCTCCGCCGTGACTGCATGTGAGCAAGCTACAAAGTGGCCCATCTTAGTTAACAGGTCTACTACGACCAGGATGGCGGTTTTCCCCTTGGATTTTGGCAGGTCAGTCATAAAATCTATCGATACCGCCTCCCATGGTCGTTCTGGTGTGGGTAACGGTTCTAATAACCCCGCCGGCGCCCGCCTTTCTCCTTTGGCTCGCTGGCATTGGTCACACCCTCTTACATATTCCCGTACATCTTCCCTCACCTTGGGCCACCAAAATTCCCTGGTAACCAACCACATGGTCTTATGTTGCCCAAAATGCCCCGCTGTGGGGCTGTCGTGCAGCTGTCTGAGTACTCTCCCTCTCAAATCCCCTTTGGGTATATATAGTGCCCCTTTGTAATGCAATGCCCCGTTTCTTTCTTCAAAACCTCCGGGGTTTTCTCCCTCTCTCCTTAGACACCTGAGCTTATTCTGGGCGTATTCATCATTCTCCGTTTCCTCTACCAGTTCCCTTTGCCCCACCAATGCCGCCCCACACACCCAGCGGTCCTCTGGGATGATATGTCTCTCCTCGGGTGCTCCCTCCCCCTCCAAATATTCAGGTTTGCGTGAGAGAGCGTCCGCCCTGACGTTTTCTGGACCTGGCACATAGCAAATTTCAAAATGAAACTTGGAGAACTCCTGGGCCCATCTCACTTGTCGTTGGTTGAGCACTCGTGCCGTTCTCCAATACTCTAAGTTCTTGTGATCCGTGCACACTTGCACCTTATGTTGCGCACCAATTAGTAAGTGTCTCCATCTCCGGAACGCTTCGTGAATGGCGAGTAGTTCTCGGTCATATACCGTGTAGTTCCTCTCAGATTTGTTTAGCTTACGCGAGAAGAAGGCACACGGTCTCCACTCCGACTTACTCTTCCCCGGCTGAAGAAGCACCGCCCCCACCGCCCGGTCTGATGCATCAGTTTCCACTCTCATCGGTTTTTGTAGATCCACATGCAGGAGCTGTTCTTCCGAAGCGAATGCCCTTTTCAATTCTTCAAATGCTTGCTCCGCCTCCGCCGTCCAAGCAAATTTCTTCTTGCTACTGAGACAGTCCGTAATGGGAGCCGTTAAGTGGGCAAAGTTCTTGATGAACTTACGATAAAAGTTCCCAAACCCTAAAAATCTTTGCACATCCTTTTTCGTTTTCGGTGTTTTCCATTCCAGCACCGCCTGGACCTTGCTTGGATCCATGGCTAGTCCCTTGTCTGACAAGCGGTACCCCAGGAATTCCACCTCCTTGGTGTGAAACTGACACTTCTCCAATTTCACCCACAGCTGGTTAGCTTGCAGTTGGCTCAACACTTCCCTGACGTCCTTTACATGCTGCTCCTCATTCTCTGAATATACTAACACGTCATCTAGGAACGCCACGCAATTCTTGTAGAGCAGAGGTCCCAGGACGTGGTTCATGAACGATTGAAAAAATGCTGAGCCTGCTTGTAATCCAAAGGGCATAACGAGATATTCGAAAGCCCCCAAATGGGTGAACATGGTAGTCTTCCATTCATCCCCCTTCCTTATCCGTATCAGGTTGTATGCTCCCCTCAGGTCCAGTTTAGTAAAAATCTTTCCCTTCCTCACCCTGGTCAAAATGTCATCAATCCTGGGCATAGGGAAAGCCACTGGTTCCGACACGGCATTTAGGGCCCGGTAGTCCACGACCAATCTCGGTTTATCCGTGTTTTTTTTGTCCACAAAAAACACTGGGCTGCCCCCCACAGCTCTGGACTCTCTGATGAAACCTCGCTTCAGGTTTTTATCAATAAACTCCCTTAACTCCTGCATCTCCCTGTCTGACATGGCGTACAGCTTGCCTACTGGGAGCTGGGCCCCAGGGACTAGATTGATTTGGCAGTCAAAGGCTCTATGCGGTGGTAGTTTGTCTGCTTCCCTTTCGCTGAAGACATTGCTTAGGTCAGCGTATTGTTTGGGCACCTTCCCTTTGTCCGCTACTTCCATCCCTGCTAGGAAGGCCTTTGCCCCTTCCGGAGCCTTCCCCTCTTTGCAGTGTTCCAGGCAATGTGCTGACCCAAAGGAGACCACTCTCTGATGCCAGCCCACTAGCGGATCATGCAACGCTAGCCAGCTCATCCCCAAAATAATGGGAGCCCCTCCCAAGGTAGCCACATTGAACGCTATTCTTTCGGTGTGCCTGGCCACCCTCATTACCATTGGGACGGTCTGTAGGCTGACTTCTCCTCCCAACAGCTCCCTCCCATCGATCGTGGTCACCTGCAAGGGGTTACTTAAAGGGATGGTCTGTATCTGGTGTTCAGCTGCAAACTCCTTACTCATAAAATTACAGGAGCTGCCTGAGTCCAAAAGCGCCTTTATCTTTAGTGGGTGTCCGTTTGGCAGTTCTAGCAACACCTCTATCACTAGAGCTGGTCTTGGAGGTTCCGGCGTGGGCACTTTTACTGCTCCTTGGCCTGGCTGCTGTGCCCTGAAGGTGGCAGCCAGGCGTTGGCTTTTACTTACTCCTGGACTTCCTCCTCCTCCCCCCCAACAGCTCCCGCCATCCCTTGCCATTCCTTTCTTTGTGGACAAACTCTGGCAAAGTGATCTGGCTTCTGGCAGAGATAACATTTCTTGGCTCTCTTCCCCTCCTTCTTCCGCCCTTCACTGGGATTTGAAATTGCGCGCGCGCGCGCGCTGTTCCAATTTCCATCGGCTCTCCTGGCGGGAAGGTTGGCTCCGGAATCTCTGGAATGCGGAAATCCCTCCAACGCTCCCCTTTCCCTTCCCGCTTCTCCAAGGCTCTCGCCTCCTGGCGCGCTCCAATGGTGAGCGCTGATTTGGTCAGCTGGTCCATACCCTTTCGTCTTTCACCGGCAAAGAAAGCCCCTCTTCGAAAAGCATTTGAATGGGTTCCGCCGATAGATCCCACCCCAATTTATGGATCAACATGGTAAACTCAGTCCAGTACTCACGGACAGATCGGCTCCCCTGTTTGCAAGCCATCAACTGTCTGCGCACCACTCCCTGCTCAATGTCGCTAGAAAACATCAGGTCCATGGCGCGAAAAAACTTCCTCGTGTCCTTCAGGACGGCATTATTCCCTGCCATCAGGGGTCTAACCCAGTCTCTCGCCCCCCCTTCGAGATGGCCCACCACAAACGCCACTCGCGATTCCTCGTCGGGAAAGTCGTCAAACTGCAGATTGAGAGCATACTGCATCTCTGTCCTGAAGGCTTGATAGTTCCTGGGATCCCCCCCAAACTTCTGCACCAATCCTGGCATCTTTCTTGCCAGTGGGGTCCCTTTTGCCTTTTCTGCATCCTGCGCCCTCCTCTCCTCGAGCCTCGCCGTTTGCAGCGCTAGCTGGACCTCCAACACCCGGTACCTTTCCTCCAGGCTTGGACCTGCTCCAGCTCCTCCTGCTTCTCCGGTTCCGGCTGGGTTGCTCATGATGCCCCTCTGCACAAGCTGCTTTCAGGGACTGTCGGATTGCTGTGATGGGATGATGAGCTGCTTGTGCGTAAAATCCCTAGTCCCTCAGAGTTTGGCTGTGTACGCAAACCTCTGTCTGCAACGGAGCTCTTAAGCATGGCTCCGTCAGTCGCTAGTAGAATCCGACAGTGGGCGTTTACGGAATTTCTTCCAGCATAAAAGCTCCTTAACGGAAACCCGCCTTCTGGACTCTCGGCGTGACAGTTTCCGGCGAGGAGTGGGTGTCCCTATAGGAGGTCCTGAAACCTCCCCACTGTTTTCGCTGGAAGTGTCTCTGAGCCATCCCGCCGACTCACTTTCCCTTGGAGCTCCTTCCCTCCCCTGCTGGTTCCCTCCTCAGCTGATAAGTCTCTCCCAACCTCTGGGAGTCCCTTCACCTCCTGTTCTCCCGATGGCAGTTCCCTGACACATATAGTCCAATAATTTCAAATCCCACTCCTCTTTTGTTGGAACTTCTTCTTTCCATTTCTGTGCCTAGAGATTCCTGGCTGCGGTGGTGGCATACATAAACAATTTAAGCAACTTTTTGGGATCTGTGTCACTATCATTCCCAGTGCTATTTTTTCTTAAAAAATGTTTGGGGGGTTCTCTCATTTTGACTCAAGAAAATCACCATTTTATAGTTCAAATTGGGGAAAATAAATACAGTATGTCCCCACACTGCCTTTAGCTCAGCATCCCACTAAAAAAAGAGGGCGGGAGACTGCGGTCCCTCAGTGGCTTTGCGTTCAGAAGAAGCCACCTTCATCCAAACAGCAGCAGCAGCAGCTGTAGTAGCACCAAGCTGTGCCAGGGACTCTGTGAGGGGCGGTGGGGGGAGAGGCGAGAGACAGCAGGTCGCCCTCTTAAGTCGCATGCACACAGGCACTGCCACGCATCCCTCACGCCCTCTCACAGAGCCTCTGCTCAACATCTCCCACCTCAGAGACGCTCCTCATGAGCCGCTGAGAGGCCGCCCTGCCTCCAGGCTGCTTCCATTCAGCCTTAGGCGCGTGCGCGCCCAGGAGAAAGTGGTGCATGGGGGCGGAGAGAGAGGACGCCACTGGCAGCATTCCCTCAGTCACTCCGCTCGGTGCCAATGCGCCCCCGCCCCCTCTCCCAAAGGCCAGCCAGGATCCCCAACTAAATACGATGCGCTAAGGAAAAAAAGGAACTCACCCACAAAGAGGATGCCTCATCCTCTTTCTGCAGGGCGTGTAAGCTACCCAAATCCCCCACTACTACTGCTGCTCCTCCAAATGTTTAGGGGTACGCGTCCCCCCGTGTCCCCCCAGAAAAAGCACTGATTATTCCCAAAATAAATACTTCAGGCTTTTTGCTAATGTCTATTTTAAACATTTCTTCAATTCATTATGTATCATTTCCCAAAAGCCTGCCACTTTTTTACAAGTCCACCACATATGAAAAAATGTCCCTTCAGACTGTTTGCATTTCCAGCATTTACTTGAAACAATCTTACACATCTTGGCCAGTTTATTAGGTGTTAAGGACCCACCTGTATATCATTTTCAAATCATTTTCCTTATACATTATACAGGCAGTATATTTCATATCTAATTTCCACAACTTTTCCCATGCCACCATATCAATATTATGTCCCAGATCTTTAGCCCAATGTATAATTGCGGGCTTAATCAGTTCATATTTTGTTTCTCATTCTAATAAAGTTTTATACATTTTCAGAATCAGTTTTTCTTTGCCTTCTGGCACTCTTAATTCAAATTCAGATATCTGGTCTATTAAACCATATGTCCTATCTTTCTTAAATAATTCATTTACTTGGTGGTATTAAAGCCATCCCGTCACCCATTCCTGAATTTCTTCCTGTGTTTTCAATTCACAACCATCTCCAGAAAACCTCTCTCTCTATGTACCCCATTCTGCTTCCATAGTCAATTTATTTTGAGCACATGCCTTTGTTGGAAATAACCGCAATGGTGTTTTCCTTCAAGAAATTTTTTATATTGGATCCACACGCTATACAAACTTCTTCTTATAACATGATTTAAAAATTCTCTGTGGAGCTTGACTTTCTCCTACCATAAATATGCATGCCACCCATAACTTTCTACATCAAGTAACCTCATGTTTTTCAATACCATCCATTCCCTCATCCAACTCAAATGGGCTGCTTCAGAGTATAATTTTAGGTCTGGCAGTGAAAACCCTTCTTTTTCTTTAGCATATGTTAAAGTTTTAAATTTATTCCTGGATTTTTTCCCCTGCCAGATAAATTTAGATAGTTCTTTTTGCCATTGTTTGAAGCAGTTCATATTACTTATTACTGGTATTATCTGGAATAGGAAAGACATCTTAGGGAGCGCATTCATTTTTATAGCCGATGTTCTTCCCAACAATGAAAACTTCCTTCTTTCTCATCTTAGCAAATCTAATTTCATGCTGTTCCACACTTTTGCATAATTATTTTAATATAACACTGCATTTTTATTTGTTATACATATACCTAAATATTTCACCTTTTCCCCCTCCTTTACCCCAAGTTCTCTTGCAGAACTTTTCTCATATGCTGATCCATAGTTTTCACCAACATTTTAGTTTTATCCCTATTAGTATAAAAACCAGCTAAATCACCAAATTGCTTTATCATTTCAAATAGCTTTATCACATTAACCAAAGGGTTTACCACAAAAAGAACTATGTCATCTGCAAATGCCCTTAGTTTATAGGTTTGTTGTCCAATTTGGACACACCACAGCATTTCACTTTCTCTTATGTTCCTAAAGTTCAGGCTTACCATTTCACAAATCTGATAGGGCTTGGTGAATATTCATTACATACAAATCGGGCTTCCTTGCTGCATTTGTCATCCAGAACACTGAGCTTGAATGCAATGGAAGCCCAGCATGGGTATGTATTTTTGGCAGGAAGGCTGCTAATTTTTGTGATCTTTTTTGTGATCTTTGAGGAAACACAGCCCAGAATAACTAAGGAGATAGTACAAGAATACTTGGCTAGTTTAGATGTATTCAAGTCTCCAGGGCCAGATGAACTGCATCCAAGAGTATTAAAAGAACTGGCAGATGTGATCTCAGAACCACTGGCAGTCATCTTTGAGAATTCCTGGAGAACAGGCGAAGTCCCGGCAGACTGGAGGAGGGCAAATGTTGTCCCTATTTTCAAAAAGGGGAAAAGAGAGGACCCAAATAATTACCGCCCAGTCAGTCTGACATCAATACCAGGGAAGATTCTGGAGCAGATCATTAAGCAAACAGTCTGTGAGCACCTAGAAAGGAATGCTGTGATCACCAATAGTCAGCATGGATTTCTGAAAAATAAGTCATGTCAGACTAACCTGATCTCGTTTTTTGACAGAATTACAAGCCTGGTAGATGAAGGGAACGCAGTGGATGTAGCCTACCTTGATTTCAGCAAGGCATTTGACAAGGTGCCCCATGATATTCTTGTAAAAAAGCTGGTAAAATGCGGTCTTGACTATGCTACCACTCAGTGGATTTGTAACTGGCTGACTGACCGAACCCAAAGGGTGCTCATCAATGGTTCCTCTTCATCCTGGAGAAGAGTGACTAGTGGGGTGCCACAGGGTTCTGTCTTGGGCCCGGTCTTATTCAACATCTTTATCAATGACTTGGATGATGGACTCAAGGGCATCCTGATCAAATTTGCAGATGACACCAAACTGGGAGGAGTGGCTAACACCCCAGAGGACAGGATCACACTTCAAAACGACCTTGACAGATTAGAGAACTGGGCCAAAACAAACAAGATGAATTTTAACAGGGAGAAATGTAAAGTATTGCACTTGGGCAAAAAAAATGAGAGGCACAAATACAAGATGGGTGACACCTGGCTTGAGAGCAGTACATGTGAAAAGGATCTAGGAGTCTTGGTTGACCACAAACTTGACATGAGCCAACAGTGTGACGTGGCAGCTAAAAAAGCTAATGCAATTCTGGACTGCATCAATAGGAGTATAGCATCTAGATCAAGGGAAGTAATAGTGCCACTGTATTCTGCTCTGGTCAGACCTCACCTGGAGTACTGTGTCCAGTTCTGGGCACCACAGTTCAAGAAGGACACTGACAAACTGGAACGTGTCCAGAACCAAAATGGTCAAAGGCCTGGAAACGATGCCTTATGAGGAACGGCTAAGGGAGCTGGGCATGTTTAGCCTGGAGAAGAGGAGGTTAAGGGGTGATATGATAGCCATGTTCAAATATATAAAAGGATGTCACATAGAGGAGGGAGAAAGGTTGTTTTCTGCTGCTCCAGAGAAGCGGACACGGAGCAGTGGATCCAAACTACAAGAAAGAAGATTCCACCTAAACATTAGGAAGAACTTCCTGACAGTAAGAGCTGTTCGACAGTGAAATTTGCTGCCAAGGAGTGTGGTGGAGTCTCCTTCTTTGGAGGTCTTTAAGCAGAGGCTTGACAACCATATGTCAGGAGTGCTCTGATGGTGTTTCCTGCTTGGCAGGGGGTTGGACTCAATGGCCCTTGTGGTCTCTTCCAACTCTATGATTCTATGATTCTAAAAACAAACTAATCTCCTAGAGTTTTAATTTTTAATGTGGCTTCTTCTAATTTATGACAGGTTCTATTTGCAGGTGGTCTAACTGTCATGGCTGTTACTGATGGAAGCTGTGCTTGTGTTTATGGAGTGAAAGAAAGATGGCAGAATAACTAAATAAGAGGTGCCCAACATAAAGGGCCTCAATATGGCATGCAGCTCACCTCTCACACTCAAAACATGTCCATTATTTTCAGGGCCAATAATGGTAGACTGGATCCACAGTCTTTCAAAGGCATTCCAGAAACCTCAAGTGATCCAAAATATGGAGTCCAGATGTCATGGACTGGTTGGATGCAGGGGAATGGTGGGAGGAACCAGCTGGGGAACCGCCAAGGGACGAAGGCTCAGAGCATGGGGAGCGGTGGTGGGACAATGATGAGTGGTCAGAGGGAAAAGACTGGGAAGAGGAGGTGTCACTGAAGGGGTAACAGGGCTTAGTGAGCTGGGAGAGTGTGTGGCAGGGAGAAGTCCAGAATCAGAGGGTGAAGCTGAAGCAGGGGAGGGAGGGGAGGGAAGCCAAGAGGCAGAGAGGAGTCAGGCTGCAGAAGGTGTCTCCTCCTGCTGCTGCAACAAGCTCCCCTCTCTGCTGGTCTCCCAGAACCAGAAGAGGCATGAAGTAGAAGGAGCAAAGACAGGAGGCACACAGGCACAGTCTTTGATTGCTTGGGGGAAAACCAGAAGAGGAAGAGACAAAGACAGCTGTGGGGAGGTGAGGACCTTGCGTCTTGGTAACTGATCCATGCAGCAAGACCTAGTGGGGATGAGTTCCTGCGCTCATTAGGCCTGACACTCTGCCAAATCTGTGCAGATCCTGTTCTTGTTAATAAAGGGTTAACCCCAACGTGTACAGTGTGATTTACTGCTGGCGTACTCCTGTCAACACACTATTATCTGGGCCTAAAGATTGGAGCAGTCATTTCTGATCTTATGCCATCTCCATTGGTCATCTGTTTAAGCTCAATTTAAAGCACAATTTAAAGCATTATTACTATTACTATTTAAGCATATTAGTTATTTTTTACTTATAAGTCTCCAAGTGACTTGCATTGGAAAACATATACATAAAAACATTATGCCACAGAAAAGAAGAGAAATTCATATAAACATTAACAGTCAATATAAAATATTAAAACATGATGATACTCCACCCAAGAGAAATAGAAAATTTTGGTACCACCCTAGCAATGAAATGACCTGCAACCCTCCCCAGCCCAGAATAATAAGACACATCAACATGGCAATTTTGTTTAAATGGCAATCCATGCCAGCAGTGTCATTTTGGTTGATTTCCCTTAAAAATTCAACAACTCTTCTGTCCGGATTGTCACTGTTTGAAATATGGCAACTCCAGTCTGGCAGCTCGGCTGTCCTTGCTGAGAGAGCAACCAAAATGCAGAGCAGGGAGAGAGGGCAAAGGTTTACATACTCTGCTGTTGTCCTGGCTTCTGCTTCTCCCATGTAGCTGTTGTGTATAAATGGCCTCTCAAAATTCATCACCACTGTGTGTGGACAAAGGAACTGGGAGGACTAATTTCTTAAATTCCTCCAGGGGGAACAGAAATTTCTTTTTCCCCGCTCCCAAGGTTTGTTTTAGGTTTTTTGGTGGGATGTCAGGGCAAAGGGCAGAAACTGTCAGACCACCATTTTACATCCTTCACAATCCTCTGGATGTTGTGTGTCATTATGGGGTGCTGTTGCTTCTTTGGGTCAGGGAACAGCATCCACTATGATTAGATGGTAGACTATATTCAGCTGTAATTTTGCAGCATGGTCTTCTCTTTCTGGGGAGGGGGACACAGTGAGAAAAATAAAAACATCTCAGGCCAACACCCCTTGAAAAATGTCCTTGAGAAATTTGGGCTCAAGCTTAGCATAATGTGTTTGATACAAGCTTGCAGCATCAGTGTTACTCACACTGGGGGATGCTTTGGGGGGTGTAAGAGGCAGCTCACAGGAAATGAGTCCACCGTCAAAGCTGTCCATCTATTCCAGCTTAACCCGGTTTTCTGCTACCTGTCCCTGTTTGACTTCTGAGGATGCTTTTTGAAAATGCTGATGAAGTATACACTTGTGCGCTAGAGTCTTGTAAGCATTGTCTCCTCTCCTGAGCCTCTTGAAATCAAACGTTTGGGCAGGACAAGGATGCATCTATTGTAAGATGCCCAGAGTGGCTGGGGAAACCCAGCCAGATGGGCAGGGTATAAATAATAAAATTGTTGTTGTGGTTGTTTAAATTGTGGTGGGGAATTTTTTTTTACCCAAGGGCCACATTCCCTCTTGGGCAACCTTCTGAAGACCATAGTGAGGCATGTAGGGCTGCATTTGTCCCCTCAGCCAGTGAGTTGCCAGCCCTGATTTAGATGCAGGCAGATGAAGGGCTGTTATGAGAACCCTCAGCTGCTGAAGTGGCTTGCAGAGAGTTCCTCTGCTGTTTCTGTTGGAAGTTTGGGTGTGATCCAGTGTGCAGAAAAGGGTCTGCGTGGTGCTTAAGCAGAATAAGGGGCCTCCAGATTCACAGGCTAACCCTGTACCTTTAACTTGTATGCTAACCTCTCTCTGCCCTTTGAAATTTAGACTGATAATGTGTTAGCTTATATCCTTTTTACAACTGCCTCCTACTCTTGGATGTATTTTCTGAGAACAAAGGGGCAAGCATGGCTTCTTTGTTTCTCCAGCTACTTAGCTAGCTAGGACTATAGAACTATTTCTCATCAAGAATGCACTTCCCTTAATAAACACAAACATTCTTATTTGGAGCCAGGCCAGGGCTAGTCTTCTTACCTTCCTAGCTAGGTAATTTCACTGACAAGGCTGTGCTTCTAGGTCCAACAGTTTCCATGTTGGCAGGAATGCAACAAGTAATTGTTCTTTATATCAGGCAGCAGTGTTGCATCCTTTTTTGTTGCCTGGGGCACATGCCCCAAGCAGGGCATGGAGGGTCAACAGAACCCACCACGCCAGGCCAGCCCTTGCACCAACACCATGGGGTGCATGTGCCAGTTCAGCCCTGCCCACCAGAACCAAGTGGGGCTGTGCTGTGTCACTGCCCATCCGTGCAGGGAGAAGCCTGGCTGGCTGACATGGCCCTTGGCAGGCAATCCTCCCCCTGACGCTGGCTGGGCAGCTATTCAGCCAGGCTCCAAGGCCCACAAACACTGGCAGCAGGCAGGGTGGGACGGGGATCCCTTTGGGAGGCACCTGGCATGTGCCTAATAATAATAATAATAATTTATTATTTATACCCCTCCCATCTGGCTGGGTTTCTCCAGCCAACAAAATATTTAAAATACAATAAAAACCAGACATTAAAAACTTTCTTAAACACGGCCTGGGCTACAGCCCCCCTGCCCCCCCCCACTATACCCCTGATATCAGGGGTAGCCAACCTGGTGCTTTCCAGATGTTGATGGGAGCTGGAGTCCAACAACATCTGGAGAGTCCCACATTAGCCACTTGCCTTTCATCCCAGCCCACTTCTCCTATTCCTTCCCCCTTTCAGATGCCTCATGATTTCAGGCGGATGTCTGAAATGGATCCGTCAGACCCAGAGTCCTCAAAATCCAGCCCCAAGATCTGGTGGTACCAGAATTTGCATCTGAGTCTGGCCCTCTTGCGACTGCTGCCTTTGACATGCATAACATCCTTGCTTCTTCCTTCTCATCCTCCAGGGCAGCGACAATGAATCGGTGGATAAGAACAAATGCTGTACGCTCTGTAACATGTCCTTTACTTCAGCCGTCGTGGCTGAGTCACACTATCAAGGGAAAATTCATGCCAAAAGATTAAAACTGTTGCTAGGAGAGCAGCCAACGTTAAAGGCCACAGGTAGGTCCAAATACATTGATGATAAAGGCTTTCCTTTCCCCCCTTTTCTTTTTAAGGAGTGGGATACTCTGTCTTTTTGGATCCATGCATCAGTTTCCTGTTAAGCAGAGGTGAGGGTGGCACTTTGACTGGCCTTGTGGATTCGGGACAGCAGACAAGAAGCACAGAAAGAAAGTTGAAGGAAAGCAGCTATTCATTGCTCGCTTTGCTGTGGCAATCTTAGAAACACCCATCCACACAGGCTCACGAGGATCCCCTTTATTCCTGTAGATGCCACTCAAAAAGTGTCTCTGTTTCCCTATTTTCTGAACACTTGCTTGTAAGATGGAAGCTGTTGCTGTACCCTCTGGCCATGTATAACCAATTCTGGAACTGCCTTTAATTGACATCTCAACAAAGACGTTTATTTCTCCTTCCAGCACTCATACAGAATATCATTTTGCTCTTTGCTGCTGGTGGAGAATCTAGTCTTTCTTCCTCCTTTTTTAAAAGCGGGAGGGAGATGGGTTGGTTTCTTGCATTTTGCCATATTTGCTTGCTCCCACTGTGCCTTCAGTAATGCGGACCCTCTTAACTCTCACATTTAGAAAAGTCAAATGTTAGTGATTGTTTGCAAACCTTTCCCCCCCTCTCTCACAGTACTAGAACTCACAGCCACCCAGGGAAGCTGAAGTGAGAATTGAAGCTACAGGGAATCAGGCAGAGGGCCTTCTTGGCGCCCTCCCTGTTGAACACCCTCCCTTCAGAGGTCAAGGAGATAAACAACCACACAACCTTTAGAAGACATCTGAATTCAACCCTATATAGCGAAGTTTTTAACGTTTAACGTTTTGTTATGTTTTTGCATATTCTGTAAGCCCCCCAGAGTGGCTGGGGCAACCCAGTCAGATGGGTGTGGTACAAATAAAACAACAACAACAACAACAACAACAACAACAACAACAATGCAAACAATTTGCAACAATGCAAATACAATACAAATACTAACAGAACCCACCTAAATCTACCTATGCCTGGCTTAGGCACAGCACAGCCACTGGGAAGTACATAATTCTTCCGCTTTCATCAAATATAAATTCTGAGGTTACTACTACCAGCTTTGGCAATGGCTGCTAGCCTAGTTCCCTGCAGGGCAGAAGCAAGATGATAAACAAAGAGTTGTCTGCCCAGAAGAGCAAAACCTTTAGCTTTATGGCCCAAGACATAGTGAAACAACTTCTCTCTTATGCTATCTGGTGATAAACTTCTGCAGATTTACAGAGATGTGGCAATGTTTTATTTATTTACAAGGTGCCAGACACACACACACACACACACACACACACACACAGCCACAACTAATAATCAGATGTGCTAGCAAGGGGAGAGGAGAGAAGAGGGTCATTCCTTTTCTTTAAGCTGTGCAGAGTGCAAAGCATTTTTTCCTCTTTAAATGCTATGGTAGCAACTCCTGTGCATGTAAAAGGGACAACTTGGACCAGATAGAAAGGGGTGAGGAGAGAGCGGCTGTAGCACAAATCGGCTCTCTGGGATGGAGGAATAGTGGCGTACTGTGGCTTTTTGGCACCCAGGGTCTTCTAATGCTGACGCCACCAGATTCTGAGAGGATGCAACAGGCGCCCTGCGGGGAAGCAAGCTGCGCCAGGGCCAGGCCTTTGGGGCTGGGATGGTGCCTCCTTCTCCTAGAGAGAGAGGAGAGCACGGCTCCACACCAGCCAACCAGGCTTCCCCTGGTGCAGCTTCCCTCTCCATAGGTTGCCTGTTCGTGGAGGCACCTGGTTACGCCCTTTTGCACCCTCAGAATAATGTGCCCAGGGCCGACCACCCCACAGCCCCAGTCACGCTATGCCAGTGTGGAGGAATCCTGCAAGAGTCAGACAAAAGAGGGTTCCTTCTTCACAGAACGCATCATTAATCTAGGGATGCGGCAATGGCCACTTGTTGAAACAGTTTTGAATTAAGATTAGGCTGTGCACATTTAAATCCCATTACCTCCCCCAAAGAATCTTGGGAGCTATAGTTTTTTAAGGGTGTTGAGAATTGTAGGTTTATGGGGATAAACTACAGTTCCCATGATTCTTGGGGAAAAGTCATGTGCTTTAAGTGTGCATTACTGTAAATGTATGGTGTGTACATAGCCTTAGACAACTCCAGAGTGGGGGACAGATGGCATTAGTAACAAGGGCTTTATAGAAACTCCCTGTTCAGAGGCAGCAGATTTCAAGAAGAGTCGCGGCTGTTGTGTATTGAGTCAAAGGATTTTATATCTGTATTATTATTGTCTGTATTTGCATTAGGGTAAAGTAACTGCCTTTTGGTTCCAGAGGGTACAGCTACTATTGGTTCATTTAAGCTGCTGTATTTGGATCCTCTGTCTTATTGGTTTCCTCCAAAAGGCAGGACTGTGATTGCCTGATATTGTTCCCTCCAAAATGTATCCTTTCTAGCTAGTTCCCTGTCCCTATAAATCTAGCTCTCCCCTCCTCAGTTCTCAGTCTTGTTTGCTTTAATAAAGAAGTGTTACTACAGAACTGTCTCCAGCATATTATGTCAAGAGAGCTGAAATCACAAACCCCACGTCACAACAGCGTCTCAGTGGCTTTTTCACATGGGAAGGTCCCAGGTTCAATCCCCATCATTTCCAGGTGGGGCTCAGAGGGATTCTGTTTTGAAACACAATGGAGTTGCTGCCAGTTTGTGTAAAGAGTTCTGAGCGGGATGGACCAATGGTCTGACTCTGCATAAGGCAGTTTCCTATGTTCCTTTGTTATAATGCACCAACTCATAGGACAAATATAATTTATGATGGTATAACAAAATCATTAAAATACCATAGAATAATAAAATGCAGAAGGTTATTCAAATTCTCTCTCTAAAAATGTTTGATGAAACAACAATGTTTTCTGCAGGTGGCGAAATAATCAGAATTGTCTGATTTCAGTAGGATGTGACTTTGTACAATTGGCCATGCAAAGGCCAGAGGTTTCCACACCTCACCACCCCAAGTCCAGGCAGGGCACAGGCACGGCCACAGTTGAGCGGGCCAACCAGGCTAAAATTGCTAAAATGAGAATAATAATAATACTGTGGGAGAGGGGTTTTCTTTTTGCTTGTTACTGTCACACATTTTTATGTTTTTATATTGTGAACCACCCTGTGATCCTCGGGTGAAGGGCAAATTCAATTAATTAATTAATAACAGCAACAAGTGTCGGTCCATTAGGAGGGCTTCTCCAGGTGAATTGCAATAATCTGAGTGGTGCCTAATGGACAAGGAGGTGCTTCAGGTGAATTTAATGGTGAGGATTTATGTTCCGAAAGGCAGCATATTGGAACAAATAAATTCATGTGCACGCAATTGTGCAGCAGCCTGGCTCACATTAGTCTCTCCCTCTCTTGGAGTTGGAGAAATCATGCAGATCCCGTCCTCCAGGCCACCACATGCTGGAGGCTATCTGTGTGACAGAGGGGAGGAGGTTCACCACGTTATTTAAGCCCTGCTCCTCCCAGAAGCATGCTTCTACCACAATGCTATTTAAGCATTGCTCTTGGCTTGATGTGTGACCTAGAGTTCAGATCCACGACAAATAGTAGGATGATTTTATTAATTAGCATTTCCCTTCTCCTTCCTCTCCTCCTCCTTTGTAGATCTACCATAGCAACAACAGTTATGCGACAAATAGACAAGGTCGTTGCTTTGTAGGGAAGTTGAGTACTAAGGAATAAAGTCGGGTAATTGGAAGGGAAGAGCAAATGATGCCATGGAAAAGAAAATGTCCCTATCCTTTCACTACCAAATGCTCCAAGGATCTCAATTTGCTAATGAGCAATGGTCTCACCAGTAGGGCAGTTCCTTCCTTTCACCCTCACTGCCTCATGGGTTGCAGCTTTAGAACAATAATAATAATTGGAGGAGAGGGGAAGCTTGCCATCCAAAACACTCAGAACCTAAAAAAAAAATTTTTCTTTTGGAAAGAAGAAATTAATATGGCTACAAATGATTTTATAGCAGGGGTGGGGAACCTGGTGCCTTCCAACCATTGTTTGACTCTAATGGTCTGAAATGATATAAGATATAATAGAAGTTGAGTTTAAAACACAGACCTTAGGCTAAAGCCTATTGCTGAATGTTTGAATGCCTTTTGAGTCCATGGCTCCCTTGACCAACCACATTCTTTCTGCAGCTCCCCTGTGGGAACTGCTTACACTGGGGCTCTATTACAGATTGTGCGTGTGTGGGGATTCCTGTACCACCCTGCCCCTTTTGGGCAACATTTTTGGCGCACGTGTAAAGTGGGAGCGCGCATGCTGACAGGAACCCAAGCAAGACCACTGCTCTGCAGGTCCCAGCTGACACACTGCACATGACAGCCCAGCTTGCCTTTTCTGAAATTAGTGTCCTCAATCTCCCCAGGGTGCCATGGTGCACTGGTTCGACAACCAATGGCCTATACAGTGGTACCTCTGGTTACGTACTTAATTCGTTCCGGAGGTCCATTCTTAACCTGAAACTGTTCTTAACCTGAAGCACCACTTTAACTAATGGGGCCTCCTGCTGCTGCTGCTGCCGCGCCAGTGGAGCATGATTTCTGTTCTCATCCTGAAGCAAAGTTCTTAACCCAAGGTACTATTTCTGGGTTAGTGGAGTCTGTAACCTGAAGAGTATGTAACCTGAAGCATATGTAACCCAAGGCACCACTGTATTTAACAGTCTGCTAATGCTAATGTTAATGTTTGATTTTATTTTGTTGTAAACCGCTTAGACTTTTCATTACAATTAAGTGGTGCATGAATTTTGTTTAATAAAACAAATAAATAGCCCAGTGACATGCAGAGGGTTGCATTTGCCCAACCCCTGACCTAGAGGAAGGATGTATGCCATTTCCTTGTGAAAAAGTCATGGTTATGCATGTTGGATATGTTTCTGGCAGTGGGGGTTCCTCTGCACTTCCAGACTCAAATGATCAAGGTTCCATCAAGTTTATGTTTTCTCTAGATCTGATCTCATTGAAGTTCAGACAGAATGCCTTCTTTCATGTATCAGATTCAACCTGAAAATGCAACTCTTTGAGCCTTCTTCCAAGCAAGGTGTTTGTTGAGAAACTACATGGCTGTTAGACATTTTGCCTTAAATCAAGTTTGATGGAATCTGGCCTGAGCACGTAGCCATTCATAGTCAGATTTTATTGTGGACTCCATGGGTTTGAGGACCAGGAACTGTTTAGTCTCAGTGAGCTACCTATGCTATGCTATGCTATGCCACTGTGGAAGAGGGTACGTCAGGCCCTCAAGTCTCTCCCCAATCCCACTGCTTCCTAGTCCCACCACCTCTTCCCAAGTCACACCCCTCCCATGTCCTGCTTTTCACCTTCTTTCTTTTTTTTTAAACATAATTTTTATTGAGTTTTCCATACAGTGGTACCTCAGGTTAAGTACTTAATTCGTTCCGGAGGTCTGTTCTTAACCTGAAACTGTTCTTAACCTGAATCACCACCTTAGATAATGGGGCCTCCTGCTGCTGCTGCTGCTGCTGCTGCTGCTGCCGCCGCATCAGTGGAGCATGATTTCTGTTCTCATCCTGAAGCAAAGTTCTTAACCCGAGGTACTATTTCTGGGTTAGCGGAGTCTGTAACCTGAAGCGTATGTGTCAGAGCTGCCCGAGGTCCCAGCTCACAAAGGACCAACGCCGCTTCGTTGTTAAGTACGAAAATCTTTATTGAAGTTCAGTTTCACTTCCAGTGAAGATTCTGGGAATCTTCTGATTCGCTGGAGAAGCTCATGGAATCTCTCGGGTCACTGTCATACTCCCCTACGCTGCCCTCGGATTCTTCCCCTTCGCTCTCCATTTCCTCTCTCCCCTGTGCTCCTGCTCCCGAGCCCCTGACAGTATGTAACCTGAAGCATATGTAACCCAAGGTACCACTGTATTTCATTTTAACTCAATACACATATTCACAACATATATTATTTGCTCAAAAAGAGCATTGACCTCCTTCCCTCCCTCTTTTCTGACTTCCCTATGACATTAACATATCTATCACATTTCCATAATCACTTCTTTACTTTATATCAACATTTAAAAATCACTCTCTCATTTGTAAATTAGCATCTTAATTTCACATTACTAAACATTTCATGTTAAAGCTACAAACGTTTTCAGATAAGTACAATTTTCTTTCAAATAATAAATACATTTGCTCCAGTCCTTTTGAAATCTTTCATCGGATCGATTCCTGATTTTCCCCGTCAACTTCGCCAACTCCACAAATTCTGCCATCTTTATCTGCCAGTCCTCAAGTGTGGGGAGTTCTTGCTGTTTCCATCTTTGGGCCAGGAGGATTCTTGCTGCCGTTGTGGTGTACATGAATAAATTTACATATTTTTTATTAATTTCTTCACTAATTAGCCCCAGTAAGAATGCCTCTGGTTGTTATTTTTACTAAAGTTGTATTTTAGTATCCTTTTTAATTCATTGTAAACAGTGTCCCAGAAAACCTTAACTTTGGTGCAGGTCCACCACATATGTAGGAAGTTCCCTTCCTTCACCCTACATTTCCAGCATGATTTATCCTGACACCTATACATTTTAGCAAGCTTACTCGGGATAATGTACCAACGATACATCATCTTCATTAAGTTCTCTTGGAGAGCCACACATGCAGTAAATTTGATTGTTTTATTCCACATTACTTCCCATCTCTCAAAATCAATATTATGTCCCAAATCCTGTGCCCATCTTATCACACTCTTTACCTCCTCATCCTTTGTATTCCACTCTAATAGTACCTTGTACATTTTTGACACCATTTTCTTTTTACTACACAACAGTTCTGTCTCAATTTTTGATTTAGTGTTACCAAATCCATTACTTTTATAATCTTTCCTAAAGACATCTTGCAATTGGTGGTACTGTAACCAATCAGTTAGCTTCCCTCAACTCTTCAAATGATTTTAATTTTAATTTACCATCGACTTCCACCAATAAATCTTTATACGTCGCCCATTCCTTCCCCATATTCTTCTTTTTTACTGCAAATGCCTCCAGTGGTGAAATCCACCAAGGGGTTTTGCGTTCTAACAGATTTTTATGCCTATTCCATACCTCATACAAGGATTTTCTGATGATATGGTGCAGAAACCCTTTATGTACTTTTACCTTTTCATACCACATGTAAACGTGCCATCCGAACCTGTTATCGAATCCTTCTAGATCTAATACCTCCTCATTGTCCAGTGTCATCTATTCATGCAACCAACTAAAGCAAGATGCCTCGTAATAAATTTTTAAATCTCGTTGTGAGAAGCCACCTCTCTCTTTTACATCTGTCAAAATTTTGTATTTAATCCTAGGCTTCTTCCTCAGCCAGATAAATTTAGAGATTCGTTTTCGCCAAATATCAAATTGCTTTGTTCCGCATACGATGGGGATGGTCTGGAATAAAAATAACAATTTTGGGAACATGTTCATTTTAATAGCTGCGATTCTGCCCATCAGCGATAATTTCATTCTAGTCCAAATTTCTAGGTCTTGCTTTATCTCGTTCCATACCTTTTCATAATTGTCCTTGTAGAGGTTGATGTTTTTTGTTGTAAGCCATATGCCCAGGTACTTTACCTTTTTGCGGTCATTAGTCGTGTTTTTATTTGTGTCTCTTCTATTTCCTTACTGTCCATATTTTTTGCTAATAATTTCGTTTTGCTCTTATTAAGTTTGAATCCTGCTAGGTGACCATATTCTTCTATCCTTTTCACTGCTTCAACTGCACTAGTTGTTGGTTGTTCCAACGTCAACACATCATCTGCAAATGCTTTATACTTGTACTCTCTATAGCCAATTCCAATGCTCTTTATTTCTTTTGTTTTGTCTATTTTTTTCAGCAGGATTTCTAATGTTGTTATAAATAATAACGGAATAACGGGCACCCCTTTTGATATTTCAATTCTTTCCGTAAGTGTGTTATTGATTATTAATCTGGCATATTGTTCTGAATAGACTTAATTCCATTTATAAATGTCGTTCCCATGTTCATAATTTCTAGATTTTTTTTCATGAAGTGCCAAGACACATTATCGAATGCCTTCTCGGCATCCAAGAACATGTCCCTTCTGCCATCCAAAAATTCAATTATATCAATAATGTTTCTAACATTATCTTTCAGTTGTCAACCAGGCACAAAGCTGGCTTGGTTTTTCCCAATTCTCTCTCCTAATATTTGTTTATACCGATTGGCTAGAATACTAGCAAATAATTTATAGTCATTATTTAGGAGAGAGATTGGTCTATAATTTTTGACTTGAGTCGGGTCTGTGTCAGGTTTAGGAAGCAGGGTGATATGGGCTTCTCTCCAGGTCTCCAGAATTCCGAGCATTTCTTATAGTATTTGGGTGTCAGTCTGTCTGGGCCTGATGCCTTACCAATTACTGCTTGTTTTATTGCCATTTTAACTTCTTCTATTGTTATATTATTATTGAGTTGAATTCTCTCCTAGCTTGATATTCTCTTCAATTTGTTCTGTTCCAAATATTCTTCTATTTTACCTTCATCTTCCTTTCCTTTACTAAATAATTGTTTATAGTATCCTTGAAAATTCTTCTTAATTTCATCTGGATTTTCAACTGTTTTCCCTTCAACCGTCAATTTCGTTATCGTATTCTGTTTTTGTCTTTTCCTAAGTTGCCAGGCGAGTAATTTTCCTATCTTATTCACAGATTCAAAATTTCTTTGCTTTAAAAATTTAATTTTCCATTCTATTTCTTGATTTATTAATATCAAAAAATTGTGTTTGTAACTTTTTTATATCAGTTTTAGCTTGATTGTCTTCGGGGTTGTTTGCTAATTTTTTTCATTACTTATTATTTGTTTTAATATCTTTTCCTTTTTACTCTCTCTTGATCTTTTTTGAATTGCGTTCTGCTGTATCCAAAATCCTCTTATTACCGCCTTTGATGCATCCCATACAGTATTAATGTCCACTCCTTTGTTCATATTAAACTCAAAATAATCTTTCAATGTTTTTTGTGCCTTTTGCAATATTACTTGATTATCCAGTAATCCGTCATTCATCCTCCACCTAAATGTAGTCTCTTCTTTCCCTTTCTTTTCCATTTTTATTGCATTATGGTCCGAAATAGTTTTGGGGAGGATTTCTGTTTTTGTTGTTCTTGTTGCCAATTCCCTATAAGTCCAAATATAATTGATTCTTCCAGCACTCTGGTTTGGTTCAGAAAAGTGACTGAATTGTTTTTCTAATGGATGCTTTAATCTCCAAATGTCTATCAAATCATTATTTTGTACCAAACTGAAAAATGTTTTAGGCAGCTTCCCTTGATTTGTTATCCTTTTCTTTTCTGTTCTGTCCGTTTCTAGGGAAACCACCCCATTAAATAATGAATATTATTTTTTGGTCCATAAAGTTGGTCCTCTAACTCTTTATAGAAATTCGCTTTGTTATCATTTGGTGCATAGATTCCCACTATAATTAGTTTTTCGCCCTGTATTGCCATTTCAACTGCAAAAATTCTTCCTTTATCATCTTTAAATCTTTGGCATGACTCATATTTTTCCTTTATATACAACTCTACCCCCCTTTTCTTACTTTCATCTGCTGATATATATTCTTTACCCAGTCTTTTATTTTTAAGAATTTTGTTGTTTTTTCGCGACATGTGTTTCTTGTATGCAAATTACGTCGGTTCTGTTTTGATGGTATGTGTTCAGTTTTATTGTGTTTAATTTTATTGTTTAAACCATTTACATTCCATGATATTATTTCCAACCCCATTGTTGTCAGAAATTAAATACAAAGTTGTTATATTTTTAAATTTCTTTCTCCTCTTCTTCTTCTTCCAGTGGTATGTCCTTATCTTTTCCCCCCAGCTCTTTTCCGTACGTTCTCATAAATTTTCCCATCTCAAGAAATTTTGAATTTCTTGTCTTTGTAAAAAAATGATATTCTCTCCGGGAATTCCCACTTGTACCATATTTCATTTCTTCTTAAAATTAAGGTAATGTCTCTATAATCTTCATGTTGGAAAACTAGCCCCATCTGAAGAGGCTGTCCCCTCTCCCTGCTCCCGGAGCTGGTTTACCGGTGATCTGCCTCTGGCTGCGTTCCAGAGATCTTGATATAGGCGACATTTCCCAGCGTAGAAAATGCACACCCACTTCTCCCCCTTCGCAGGGGAAAGAAGAGTAGTCAGAAATCTATTTACATATTGTTTATTTCTGACATTACAGCTCTACAGAAAACGTGTCCGATCACTTCAGTTTCCATCCAGCAAGTGACAAAGACTTCCTTTACAAACGCAACAGGAAGGTCTCAAATTACACACTGGACACAGACTCCCAAAGCCTGTGAACTTCCGGGAATTTACTTTCCCACAGCTAGCCATATCACATGATGTCAACAAGCTGGCTGTCTGCAGCTGCGATGTTCATGGCGTTTCAGAAATCTTTTCGGTGTTTCCTTGTAAATTATAATGAATTTTTCATCTATGCGTAACCTTTTTTCTCGATTTGTTCTTAAAATCAAATCTTTCTCTCTAGTTCAAATATACAAGGCAGTCACCAGGCAGTTTTTTTACCTCTTTCTGTCTTCTATTTAATCCTAAAAGCCTTATCTATTGTTTTTCCAACTTGGTCTTCCTCTAGTTCTAGCCAATTTGTAATTTCTTTTATCAGTCTTTCCTTTATATTCTCTCCTTCCTGCTCTATTACTCCTCTGAAGTGGAGATTTAATTCCTTCATTTCCATAAAGGCAAGAGCATCCATAGTTTCTTCATGCATTTTAGCTAGATCAGCAATCTCTGGTTTTATTCCCCCCCCCCCTTTTTATTTTCTCTAACTTCTTTCTGTGTCTTTTTTACAGTCTCTTCTAGGGTTTGTGTTTTTGTCCTGACCTCTCCTAATTGGCCTCTTAGTTCTGCCACCGATTTATCATTTCCCCCCTCCATTTTATCAAATTTGTTATCTAATTTTTCCCCAGTATCTTTTATATCTTTTATATCTTTTCTAATTTCTGCTAAGGTCTCTGCAATATCTAATTTAAGTTCCTCCTGTTTCAAATTTCTCCTATCTGTTGGTGTGGCTACCAGTCCATTTTTCCCTTGCGTGCTCATTTTGATTATCTGATTTTCTCCCATTTTCCCCCCTCTGCAGTTCCACTCTCAATATTCCCTGTAGTATTATAAGTTGCCACTAGGTGTTTCACAAGTCAATACAGTACAGTCACAAAAAACCCATTGTAATTATCTTTTTGACCACTTGGTTTTAAGCATGAGGTGCCCACAGAGAGACCAAGCAGACAAAGGATAATGGCATCAGCTCCTTTTCAATAGAGTGACGCTCTCTCTTCAGCTGCCAATTCAGCCTATCCAAATTACGAAAGTCCCACCCGCCTTCTTCAGTCTCTTCCCCGACCTTATATCCACACCGCTAGAGAAATCTCAAGCCCCCCCCCCCGAGAAATAAAAAAGGAAAAATAAAAAATAAAGTCCATGAGTCACCAAAGGTATGACACAGCAAAATTCTCCGGAGCCTGCCGAGTCTTCCTGGTCTCCTTGAGCTTATGCCAGTTGGAGAGATCTGTAGAATCCCTCACAGAAATATCACTGGTACTGGAGAGACTAGATACTGTTTTTCTGATCTTTCTTCCTCCGTTTCGAGGTTTCAAAGTTGTGAGGTATCAAAGTTACTTAGTTATTTTTGGCTGAGTCAGCGGGATTCCCCCTTTCGCAGCACACTCGAACCGCTTCTCGATTCAATTTTAAGATTGTTACTTAAATGGTGTAAACAGGAACGGTTTGGATTCTTAGATCACGGACTGCAGTTTCTTGAAGATGGACTTCTGGCAAGTGATGGGCTGCACCTCACAACGGTTGGGAGCAATGTTTTTGCCAAAAATCTCAGAAACCTCATCAGGAGGGCTTTAAACTGACTAATGTGGGGGAGGGAGACAGTGCTCCTGAAGGTAGGAGTCTATCAATTGATGAAGATGATCATCCAAATGTCATAGACCAAATGGAGCAAACAGCACGCAGACCTAGTGGTGGGAGGAAAAAAATCCTTAAATAAGAGACACGGGGGAATGATTAATGGACTTCAGTGTCTGTACACTAATGCGCAAAGGATGGGAAATAAACAAGATGAGCTTGAGCTCTTGGTACAGCAAACTAAATATGACATAATAGGCATCACTGAAACCTGGTGGGATAAGTCCCACGACTGGAATGTAATAATGGAGGGATACAATCTATTTCAGAGAAACAGACGAGACAAGAAAGGAGGAGGAGTGGCGTTATATGTCAGGGATGTGTATACCTGTGAAGAGATCCAAGATTTAGAACCTCAAAGCCAAAGTGAGAGCATTTGGGGCAAAATTAAGGGAGAGAAGAATAACAGTGACCTCATTGTGGGAGTTTACTATAGATCCCCAAGCCAAACGGAGGACATAGATGATGCCTTCCTGGAACAGATGGCCAAGCATGCAAAAGGAAGGGAGATAGTAGTAATGGGGGACTTCAATTACCCGGATATTTGTTGGATGTCAAACTCAGCCAAGAGCATAAGGTCAAACAGATTCCTCACTGGCCTTGCAGACAACTTCATTGTCCAGAAAGTGGGAGAAGCAACAAGAGGAACAGCCATTTTAGATCTGGTCCTAACCAATGTTGATGACCTGGTTAGTGGGGTAGAAGTGGAAGGATCATTAGGCGCGAGTGATCGTGCTCTTCTGAAGTTTACTATACAGTGGAAAGGAGCAGCCAAGCATACTAGGACTCAATTTCTTGACTTTAAGAAAGCCGACTTCATAAAACTTAGGGAAGTGCTGGGTGAGATCCCATGGACAGTAATACTAAAGGAAAGGGAGTTCATGATGGCTGGGAGTTTGTTAAGAGGGAGATAGTAAAAGCACAACTTCAGGCAATACCAATGAGACGGAAACATGGAAGGTGCCTAAAGAAGCCAGGGTGGCTATCTAAAGAACTTTTAACTGAGTTAAGATTAAAAAAGGATGTGTACAAAAAATGGAAAAGGGGGGAAACCACCAAAGAGGAATTCAAATAAATAGCCAGCACGTGTAGACACAAAGTCAGAAAAGCTAAAGCACAGAATGAACTCGGGCTTGCTAGAGAGGTTAAAAGCAACAAAAAAGGATTTTATGGGTATGTTCGTAGCAAAAGGAAGAACAAAGAAACAGTGGGGTCACTCGAAGGAGAAGATGGTGAAAGGCAAACAGGGGACACAGAAAGGGCTGAACTCCTCAATGCCTTCTTTGCCTCAGTCTTCTCCGATAAAGAAAACAATGCCCAACCTGAAGAATTTGGAGCAAATGATTCAGCAGAGGAAACACAGCCCAGAATAACTAAGGAGATAGTACAAGAATACTTGGCTAGTTTAGATGTATTCAAGTCTCCAGGGCCAGATGAACTGCATCCAAGAGTATTAAAAGAACTGGCAGATGTGATCTCAGAACCACTGGCAGTCATCTTTGAGAATTCCTGGAGAACAGGCGAAGTCCCGGCAGACTGGAGGAGGGCAAATGTTGTCCCTATTTCTGGAGCAGATCATTAAGCAAACAGTCTGTGAGCACCTAGAAAGGAATGCTGTGATCACCAATAGTCAGCATGGATTTCTGAAAAATAAGTCATGTCAGACTAACCTGATCTCGTTTTTTGACAGAATTACAAGCCTGGTAGATGAAGGGAACGCAGTGGATGTAGCCTACCTTGATTTCAGCAAGGCATTTGACAAGGTGCCCCATGATATTCTTGTAAAGAAGCTGGTAAAATGCGGTCTTGACTATGCTACCACTCAGTGGATTTGTAACTGGCTGACTGACCGAACCCAAAGGGTGCTCATCAATGGTTCCTCTTCATCCTGGAGAAGAGTGACTAGTGGGGTGCCACAGGGTTCTGTCTTGGGCCCGGTCTTATTCAACATCTTTATCAACGACTTGGATGATGGACCCAAGGGCATCCTGATCAAATCTGCAGATGACACCAAACTGGGAGGGGTGGCTAACACCCCAGAGGACAGGATCACACTTCAAAACGACCTTCACAGATTAGAGAACTGGGCCAAAACAAACAAGATGAATTTTAACAGGGAGAAATGTAAAGTATTGCACTTGGGCAAAACAAAATTAAAAAAAAATGAGAGGCACAAATACAAGATGGGTGACACCTGGCTTGAGAGCAGTACATGTGAAAAGGATCTAGGAGTCTTGGTTGACCACAAACTTGACATGAGCCAACAGTGTGACGTGGCAGCTAAAAAAGCTAATGAATTCTGGGCTGCATCAATAGGAGTATAGCATCTAGATCAAGGGAAGTAATAGTGCCACTGTATTCTGCTCTGGTCAGACCTCACCTGGAGTACTGTGTCCAGTTCTGGGCACCACAGTTCAAGAAGGACACTGACAAACTGGAACGTGTCCAGAGGAGGGCAACCAAAATGGTCAAAGGCCTGTAAACAATGCCTTATGAGGAACGGCTACGGGAGCTGGGCATGTTTAGCCTGGAGAAGAGGAGGTTAAGGGGTGATATGATAGCCATGTTCAAATATATAAAAGGATGTCACATAGAGGAGGGAGAAAGGTTGTTTTCTGCTGCTCCAGAGAAGCGGACACAGAGCAATGGTTCCAAACTACAAGAAAGAAGATTCCACCTAAACATTAGGAAGAACTTCCTGATAGTAAGAGCTGTTCAACAGTGGAATTTGCTGCCAAGGAGTGTGGTGGAGTCTCCTTCTTTGGAGGTCTTTAAGCAGAGGCTTGACAACCATATGTCAGGAGTGCTCTGATGGTGTTTCCTGCTTGGCAGGGGGTTGGACTCAATGGCCCTTGTGGTCTCTTCCAACTCTATGATTCTATGACTCTGTTGCAAATATTCTGTCCATAAAGCTCTTTCCCAGCTATTTCCTCCCCTCCCCAATGGGTCAGAGACGTTAAGTTATTGTCCTTTTGCAGCAACGTAGTCTTGGTTTTGTAGTAGAAAACCTACTGCTCCATTCTCATGCCAGCAGAGAGATGGACTCCCCCTTTTTACGTTTCCTCTGTCTTCAAAATCGGTTGTCGCCAAATAATTCCAAATTTATTCTTACTTTGTTTTGGATTGTCCTTTTATATTGGGAAATCAGCTGCCTTTTGCCATCGGAACTTGAGGCTTCTCTTAACAGGAGTAGCGATTAAACCCCCTATGCACCCGCGCCTCCATCACCCTGGGCTTCCGAGCCTTTTTACAGGATCTTTAGCCCTGGGGGAGATACACCAGGGGTGCCGCTGGGTCCCCAGCAACCAAAACTCCCTTTTGGGGTTTTTCTGGAGCTCACAGCGCCTTTGTGAAGCTCCAATCTCCTGTTAAACTCAGATTTCCCCGTAGAGGCTAAATCCGTGTCAGTAATGGCTCCCACAGCTGACCAGAAGTCTGCTTTGCACCTTCTTTCAGTGTGATGTGTCCTTGCACTCTGATAATGCCTTCTGCTTCTCTGAATGGAAGGAGGGGAGTAGGTGTAAAAGCTAGCTGACTGCACGAAGGCAACATTTACATTTGTTGCCCCCTCCACTTTTGGCCTTAGCCCCACCCACCACTAGCATGAAGGTATTTCTTCATTCATTCACTTATTTATTTCTCAATGTATATGCCACTCAACGGGCGTGGGCATTGAACCTTAATTCAAACTCGGGGTTGGGATAGTGTCCTCCATTACACCAGTAACAGGCTGTTTTGGGGGCAGATGAACAAATAACCGACTGTGTAGCTTATACACAGGACATAGGAAGCAGTGTATATTTAAAGCAGTTGTCATATCAATTGCCATGGATTTCCCCTCAAAGAATCTGGGAACTGTAGTCTTTGAGGGTGCTGAGAATTGCTAGGAGGCCACCCCATTATTCATCTCACAACTACAATTCCTAGAGTTCCCTTGGAAGAGGAAGAGGCTATTAAGCCACTTTGAGAATTGAAGCTCTGTGAGGGGAATGGGGGTTTCCTAACAACTCTCAGTCCCCTTAACAAACTGCAAAGTGCCCAGGAGTCCTTGCGGGGAGCCGGGATTGTTTAAAGTGGCATGATACTGCTTCAAATGTATAGTGCAGAAGTAGCCTTATGCCAAATCTGATCACTGGTCCTTCTAGCTTTGCATTATCTACTCTGACTGGCAGTGTCTCTTCAGGGCTTCAAGGAGCAGTTTTTCCCAGCCGTTCCTGGAGGCACCAGCAATTGAACCTAGGACCTTCTGCCTGCAAAGCAAATTCTCCACCCCTGTGCTGCAATTCTTCCCCAGCTCTGTCCTCCAACAGAGAAGAATGGCTTCAGTATCTGCTGCCTGAAGCAGTTCCCTCACTTTGTCCAATGCCAGGCCCTGCCAGCCCTGTCTGACCACAGAGGCTCTTCCTCTGCTAGTGGCAAGATGCCACAGATGATGAGCACTCATCACATGGCTGCATGCACCCCACAATTATAGTTGCCATTGGCCACTATGAGGATAAATGTGAAAGATAAACCATTAAGGGCACCTCCCTTACCTAGCTTAGGAAGTGAGGCCCAAGCTGGAGGTGGGTCTGGAAGTGGAGTGAGAAAGTGGAGTGAGAAAGAGTGGCTGGGGAAACCCAGCCAGATTGTTGGAGTATAAATAAATTGTTGTTGTTGTAGCTAAAGGTGAGAATGCCTGTTGGGCATAATTATGTAATAAAACTATTTCTTATTCAGCTCACCTGACCTGCTTTTGTTCTCTTGCAGAGACCAACCTGAGTTCCCTAAAGCAGTCACACCTGGATAGTTCTCCTGTGGTGTCTTCGCCCCATCAGAGAAGAGACTCTGACAGGTACTGCCAGCTCTGCACAGCTTGGTTTAATAACCCAATGATGGCACAGCAACACTATGAC
The DNA here is from genome assembly GCF_964270895.1 of Podarcis filfolensis. NCBI lineage: Eukaryota > Metazoa > Chordata > Lepidosauria > Squamata > Lacertidae > Podarcis > Podarcis filfolensis. Next base: position 645,461 of record NC_139611.1, on the reverse strand, counting down.
GGGAAAAAGCACAAAAAGAATGCGGCCAGGGCAGATTTACTAGAGCAACTAGGGAAGACGCTGGATCTAGGCGAGTTAAGAGGTAAGAGCCTTTGGTTTTCTAAAAGCATCAATGTGGGAACCCCCTGTGTGCTCTCCCCAGTCCTCCAAGCGTCCATGTAGCAAGCCATTGGGAGGGCTCCATGCGATTCCAGTGATTTCCATCACACTAGTTGAATGCCCAACCCCAGGGGCTCAAGGCATCTTAGGGTGCAGCATCTGTCTGTCTGTCTGTCTCTCTTTTCCTGGGGATCTGATGTGAGATCTATGAGGTCTGCTGCCTCATAGGAGTGGGTGATGTTTGCCTCCAGTTATTGAGGAAGAGTTGTGGCTCAGTGGAAAAGCACAGAGGGGGCTGGGAGAGAAGTCTGTCTGAAACCTGGAAAGCCAGGCGGTGCCACTAGGCTCTGATTCAGTACAAGGCAGCTTCCTATCTACATACCCTCCAACATTCATCAGATGAAAATAGGGGCATTTCTCACTCCCCCCTGGCCGCAACTGACCCTCCTTGACCCCCATTTTTTTGTCATTGTCCCCTGCAAAGCATTTCCTATCAGAAGAAGGGCAAATGTTGCCACCACTAGTCCAAAGGAATACATCACACACCCCTTCGCCATCCTGAGAAAAACCCTTAATCTTGATTTGATTTGATTCTTTGGTAGATTTACAAAAATAAAAAAACACACTCCTAAATTAATTTTATAAAGGGGCAGAAATAGATGCAGACACACAAAGAATTTTTTAAATAAAGAAAATCAAGACTGCACTCTGCTGCCCCATTTTTCTCGCCCAGGGCAGCTCTGCCTTCTGTCTGCACCTCAGGGCTGGCGCCTCATGCGAGACTGGGCGTCAGCAGCAAAAGCAGCCTCTCCTCCTCCTCGCCTGCTCTCCAGCATCTGCCACAAGGTGCCCAAGGGAGGAGGCCATGGAGAGGCTCCACCGCAACCGCAGCTGCTGCCACCACTGCTGTTGCTCAGGACAAACACCAGTTCAACCTTCTCCCTGAGCTTGGCGAAATAGGGACATTCTGGGATCAAATCAGCAGCTGGGAAGGATTTCATAATTCTGGGACACTTGGAAGGTATGTATCTATGTTCCTAATGGTTGGGAAAGGGCTGCTGTAGCTTAGTGGTAAACCATCTGCTCTGCATGCAGAAGGTTCAGGCCTCCTGCAGATGCCATCTAATTAGGAGGTCTGTTCCACACAATGTAGAAATCAGGCATTTAGTGTTGTGACACCTGCCCTTTGGGATGCCCTCCCCTTGAATATCCAAAAAGTGCCATCTTTGTTGTCTTTTCAGTGCATACAAGACCTTCCTCTTTCTCATTCTGCATGTGTACAGCAATTGTTTTCAAGATGCTTTTATTACCTTACCACTTGTTGTTCATCAGCCCAGGCTCCTTATTATTAGTAGATAATAAATGTAAATGAATCATCAGCTCCAGGTGGGGCTGGGAGAGACCCAGCCTCAAGCCCTGGAGAGTTGCCAGTCAGTGCTTAGACAAGGCTTAGCTTGGTGGTTGGATTCAGTAGAAGGCAGCTTCCTATACTCCTTGATGTCGTGGTGCATCTGCTTTGCATGCAGGAGCTCTCAGCTTAAATCCTTGACATCCCTGGGCTGGCTGGAATAGACCTTTATCTGAAACCCTGCAGAGCCACTGCCAGTCAGTGCAGACAGTACCAAGCTAGATGGACCAGTGGTCTGACTCAGTATAAGGCAGGTTCCTATGTGTGAATTGCCTTCAGACACTTCTGGTGGGTCTTGCCCGGGGCCACTAATGAACCATTGATGGGGCTTTATGCATCCCACAGACCACAGGTTAGGCACCCTTGGTCTAGAATATCTTACTTTAGGACGGCTGCAGACTGAAGAATATGGCCCATTTTCTACCTTGTTCCCACAAAATTCCAGCAGGTGAGGTCTCCCTGGGGGAGGGAGGGTCTGCAGCCACTTTTGCCAAGGCCCATTCATTCCTCATTTTTACAGGAACTGCCCACCCAATTCCCTTCCTTCTCCGCTGAAATCTGTTAATTATGTAAAATCTTGACAAAACACATCTCCTGAGTTGGGGAAACATGCTTTCCCCTTTCCCTTTAACTTCCTGCAGTCAAGTACTATTAGCTGGAAGCCCATCAAATATGGAATGTTTTATCCATTTATGTCTCACTAAAGGGATTTGAAAACAGAAGGGTTTCCTAGTGCTACATTATATATAGTTTTTTTAATGTGCTGTGTTCCTTTCCCCTTTCCCTGCCTGAGCTCCACAAAACGCAGGTTGAGTTTCTAGATGAATCTCCTGTTATTAAATCCTTCTTGAATGGGTGGCATCCTTCCCTCTGGAACAAGCACATGCCACAAGTGTTCTTCAGAATATATGTAAAACACAGAGATTGAAGCATTCTCCTCTCATCTGCCCCAAGGCAGCAAATTTAGCAACATAACCCCTAACAGTATGATTATATGTGAGATGGAAATAGGTGGTTCTCTTTTATTTGCTGCATCTCCCGCCTCGGGCAGAATTTCCTTTTATGTCTTATTCCAGAAAAACCAACAGCCTTGACCGAGAGACCCCCGTGGGCCTTATTCTCCAGCGCCCTCTGGTGCAAAACTCTTGCAACTGCAGCATGAAGTGGCTTCCTGGGCTTCTTTCCTCTATGTTAGAGTGGTTTAAGACTATGCTGCCCATTGCTTTAACCTTCCCTTGGGATGCCAAGGGAGTCTTGAGCTCCTGTCCAGCACCTTCGTATTAAATGCCTTGAATGATCCAAGTCTACTCAAGTCAATAGGGGTGTATGGTGTGTTGGGGGAGGGGTAGTACCTCTGGTGGGGGACATGTCATGCTCCTTCTGGGGTAGTTTGTCCTCACCCTGCTCCCAGCTCTCACCTGCGGCTCCAGGAAGCTGTCAGCAGGTGACAGCAGCCACACCCCAGGGAATGTCTTTGACTGGCCGGCTAAACCAGGTGAGGGAAGCCGATGGGTTTCAAACTCTTGGTGAGTTAAAGACTTCCCTGAATGTGAAGACAGGTGCTGGCAGATTGAGCAGAGGAGACCAATAGTGGGTCCAGCAGTCAAGAAGGTTGTTTCTGCATGTGCTGTAAATAATAATAATAATAATAATAATAATAATAATAATAATAATAATAATTAATAAACAACTTTTATTTGTATCCCGCCCTCCCCAGGAAGTGAGGGACAAGTGGGGCTCGTCCACCTGGGAAGGGAGCCCATCTAGGAGAAGGAGAACTCTGCTCCTTAACCTCTGCTGCCTTGCAGGGTATCTTCAGGAGAAGAAAAGGCTCAGGAGTAAACCCTCCACAAATCCAGAGTGGCATCCCTAAGGTGGCTGGATGGCGCCGTGTGCGCCCCTTTCCAGCAGCTGTGGCAAACATTGGTGCCAAACATTCTGCTTTCCTTTGGACCACATCAGAGATGCCAAAAAGGGTGTCTTGCTGTTTGGTCAGCCCAGAATCTCCGTCCACACAGCCCAGACTTGCACATCGGGGAGATCACAGAGTGGTGTGACTTCACCCCTGGAGGCACAGTCCATTGTCTCTCGAAACAGAGGGATGGCAGCAACAACCTCTATCTAGTCATATCAACCCTGATTTGCTCCTGGTGTTCCATGGCCAACTATGGGCTCATCCACACTCCCACTTGTCATGAGTTTGAGTGGTTTACCATTTGCCCCTCTACTTTCCCCGGGAAAGTACCCTGATGAATTGGAAGAAACTGGATTGGCATTCATCCCAATACAATGGTAAACAGTGGGGTTTTCCCAGGGAAAAGTGGCAGTACAAGAGGAAGTGTGGATGGGCCCTATGATAATGGGAACAGAAGCAATATAGCTCTTAGGAGCAGGTGATGGGGCCAATCAGAAGGGAAATGAGGGAGGCTGAAAAGAAAGGGGACTCTTAGGACCTGAGGCAGCAAAATGTTGGACAACAAGAGAGAGAGAGAGAGAGAGAGAGAGAGTGCACATGTCAGAAAGATCTCAGTGCAATTTAATAAAACTAAGTTTTGCTCACTGGTGCAAAATAGCCTCTTAAAAACTAGTACAGAGCAGATGTGTCAAGTGTTCCTGAGAAAGGGTTTCTACAATGTGGATGGCTAGCTGAAAAGCCTTTGCCTCATAACTGCAGTGATATAATAAAAAATGGAAAGTATTATTATTATATTATTATTATTATTATTATTATTATTATTATTATTATTATCATCCTCATCATTATCATCCGTGTCATTAATTTATTGATCACCTTCTAAGACACCATCTCAATTAGATTTATATATAATTGAAAACAGTTAAAAACACAGAAACTTTTGAAACAATACTAAAACCATAACAAGTGGACACTTGTGATAAAAAACTATTTATCAAGCCAGGAAAGACTTGAACTGGACAGCCTTTGAACAGACAGTTCTTAGTAAAGTAACACACATGGCTACCATATTTTCCAGTATTAACTAAAATGAACCCAAAATAATGTAAGGCGTTTCAGCTTATTCCTAATTTCTTTTATTCAGTCTCTTAAAAAAAAAAGACAAAAAGTGGAAATGAATAAGTAAAAATCCCCCTGAAGAACATAACTTTCTATGCATGTAGCACATGTCCACATTCCAGAAAAATCAAATGCTTTGCTTGATCATGAGACCTGTGAAGATTTCTGGGTGGTTCTGCAAAGAACTGCCGCATCTTTCTGATTACAATCCAGCACAAATATCTCTTTTGAATTTTTCCCAAAGGTTTTCACATCTGCCAAGTCAATTTCTCTTGCTCTAATAGCCAGCAGATCTAAGTAACAACAACCGGGTGGGGGTGGGGGAATCTCACCCTAATTCTACCAACTGACAGCTTTTTCTGCCTGTTGACAAGCTTCAAAGTTTTGTAACAATCTGTCCCTGAGCAATACAAGAAAAAATGTTTTTGTTTTGCTTTTGTTTTCCCAATGAGTTGCTTCACTTGAACAATGTTTACAGGCCCAGCTGTATTTAATTTTATATGAAACATCCTCTCCAGTTTTGATAACGCTGTCATTCTTCAGAAATAGTCATCGCTTCCCAAATCTAACATTTGGGATTTCATCAGTTTAATTAAATAATGATGCCATTGCACCTATAACTCCATGCCCAGGCAGTATGAAGGTTCATTCCCTTGTGATGAGAGGAATCCTGGAGGCTTTATGGCATTTTTGTAAGATCTGTTTATTTCTAGATAATAATAAAAAAAGGTAAAGGACCCCTGGACAGTTAAGTCCAGTCAAAGGCTACTCTGGGGTTGTGGTGCTCATCTCACTTTCAGGCCAAGGGAGCCGGCGTTTGTCCACAGACAGCTTTCCTGTTCATGTGGCCAGCAGGACTAAACCACTTCTGGCTCAACGGGACACCGTGACAGAAACCAGAGCGCACAGAAAACGCTGTTTACATTCCCGCCGGAGTGGTACCTGTTTATCTACTTGCACTTTGACGTGCTTTTGAACTGCTAGGTTGGCAGGAAGAAGAAGAGTTTGGATTTGATATCACTCCCCTTCAGGAGTCTCAAAGTGGCTAACATTCTCCTTTCCCTTCCTCCCCCACAACAAACACTCTGTGAGGTGTGTGAGGCTGAGAGGCTTCTGAGAAGTGTGAACAGCCCAAGGTCACCCAGCAGCTGCATGTGGAGGAGCGGAGACGCGAACCCGATTCCCCAGATTACGAGTCTACCTTGGGGAGAGGGAATTCAATTCAATTCTCATTTAGAGGTCCTTCTGAACCAAAACACAGCCATCCTCCAAAATTAATTTATCTCAAAATTTTGCAACACAGTTCTCCGGTTAAGTACTACATACAGAAATGCACACAATATGGTAAAATGTGCATAAAAATGCCTATTAGTGAAAATAAATAAAAATGCTTTATATTAGAGGAACTTGCTTTGAAAACTTGCATATTGGGGGAAATTGCATACAGAAATATGTATATAAAGGGAAATTAGCAGTGAAATGCTGATGAATTTTCATGAGAGGATTTTTTATACTGAATTTAAGATGGGAAAAATGAGAGATTGATAGATTCATCCCTTCTTACATGGCTACTTCCAGAGAAGCCAGCTAAAGAACTCAAGGGGATCCAGATTGTATTTATTATGATAAATCATACCAGGACATCTCTGGCTACGTGAAGCAATATAGAAATATAAGAAATTAAGTGGAAACAATATGTAAAGCTGAGTGATAAAGATTGGTGCTGCTTTGACCAGATTTGTGGGGAACTTGGTAAATTAGGCCATAAACTTAATATTCCAGCATTGCATCAGACTTTGTGCTTGCCCTAGTTTCTACTTTCACATTCGTGGCCAGCAGCAAGTTTGTTTATTTATTTTTATTTATTCCTTTCAAAGGAGCCTCAGGTGGCAAACAACAAAAGATTAAATAATGGAAGCATTTTTAAAAACTTAAATCCATTTCAGTACAGGTGCAGACTGGGAAAGATCTCTACTTAAAAGGTTTGTGGGAAGAAGAAGGTCTTCAGCAGGTGCTGAAAAGGCAACAGAGGCAGCGCCTGCCTAATCTCCAAGGGGAGGGCGTTCCAAAGGGCAGATGCCACAACACTCAAGGCCCAAGTCCTGCATTTTGTGGACTGCCTGATAAGATGGTACCTGTAGAAGGCCCTCACCTGCAGAGTGCAGCAAATAGTTGAGTATATAATGAGAGACAATCTTTCAAATATTGTATTTTCAAACACTATTCTACAGATATTGAGGGCCACTTGGAGAAGTGAGTGAGGGGGTGGGGAGGGACAGTGCCTAAGTTCACAAAGTAGCCTGCCAGCAAGATCTGTTTGCATGAGGGTTGAAGGAGGAGATCCATGGCAGCCTACTGTTACAAGCACATTGGCAGGGGGTAAAGTTGGCAACCAGAATGAAAGATTTTTATTTTTTTTCCTATCCAGTTTCCAATTTACTATGCAAGATGCTCCATATAAACTCCTGGTTCTCCTTTGAAACAACTTTCTGAGAGAGAGCCTCTGTGGACCTGCCTTCCCTAGCCTAGTGACCTCTAGATATTTTGAGCTCCGTCCAATAAACATATGGAGGGTGCTAAGTTGGAGAAGGCTGCCTTAAGTGTTATGGATGATGATTATTATTCCATTTATATCCCATCTTTCCTGAAAGGAGCATAAGGTGACACGTATTGGGTCCCCTGCCTCCATCTTCCCCCACAGCAACCTTTGGAGGTCGATTAGGCTGAGAGACAGTGACTAGCTCAAGGTTGCCTCCTTGTGTAAGAGGAGCTTGAGAAATAAATACTCTATAAACAACTATAGCAACTTCCTCTCTTCAGGACTACCTGAGGGCCCCTCCAGATGGGTGTTTTTCGGCTGGTGTAGGCAATAACATGTCATGGAGACATTCATTGTGCATCAGTGGTGGATCTATACTGGACCATTGACACATCACTGCCCTTTGTTAGCTGTTCTGTGATGCATCCCCCAATGTGTCTGCACTGTTGCCCTATGGTGAGGCAAAGCAAAAGTGGGATAAAAAGAACGGAACCTCCAGGAACATTTGTGGTATGAAAAGTTGCAGGATATAATCAGGAAGTGACAGGGCATGTAACAGAAACAAAGTGGTATGTCCTCTCCAAAACTTTCTCAGGCACCAACAGTATTGAAAATGGGGTGAGGTGTAACTGCCCCAGGACCACGATGGGCACAGTTCATCATGAACACACAATAAAAAAGATGTCTAGAGGGCATTCCTACCCCCATATCTCTCTCTCTCTCTCCACCCTTCTTTTCCTTGGTGGCTCTGCTCTTTCTCGGCTTTTGCTGGATTAAGCAATGCATAAAGCAGAAGAAGTGATGGGGTGAATTATTAATTAATATCTGCAAAGCTATTTGATTTATTAGTGCCGGGTGTTATAAAACCTTTAAAAAAAAAAAAAAGCTTCAGTTTCTTAGAAGCTGTTTAATATGGGAAAGAGTGTTAACTACCATAATCCTCTTTTATAAATCTGATATCAGCCTCACGATTCACGATGTCCTCTTTAAGTGCCTCTTTTGATTTAACTGGTTTAGCACAGGTCAAGATTTAAAGAAGCATTTTAAAGGCATGGCATTCTCTATTTGTTTACCCTGCTGTTGTGACGTGGGGTTTGTGATTTCAGCTCTCTTGACATAATATGCTGGAGACAGTTCTGTAGTAACACTTCTTTATTACAGCAAACAAGACTGAGAACTGAGGAGGGGAGAGCTACATTTATAGGGACAGGGAACTAGCTAGAAAGGATACATTTTGGAGGGAACAATATCAGGCAATCCCAGTCCTGCCTTTTGGAGGAAACCAATAAGACAGAGGATCCAAATACAGCAGCTTAAATGAACCAATAGTAGCTGTACCCTCTGGAACCAAAAGGCAGTTACTTTACCCTAATGCAAATACAGACAACAATAATGCAGATATAAAATCCTTTGACTCAATACACAACACCTGCCTTTAAAAAATAAGCCTGCCACGTGTGTATGTGGGGGGGGGGGCACATACACACACAAAATCAAGGAGAAAACCTGCATGCAGTACCGGGGGGGGGCAGGGGCAAAATGTGGGTGACTGTTACTTCTGCACAGGGGGTGACATTTCAGCCACACAAACAAGAGATTTCTATATTATTTTTACAGTCATACCTCAGATTACAGATGCTTCAGGTTGTGTGTTTTTGGGTTGCGCACCGCACTGAACCCGGAAGTACCGGAACGGATTACTTCTGGGTTTTGGTGATTGTGCATGCGCAGAAGCACTAAATCGTGCTTTGCGCATGTGCAGAAGTGCTGAATCGCAACGTAAGATTCCAGGGTGGCTTTCACACCCACACATACTCTCAGTTTAAAATAAATTATAGTCAGAGAACAGTGTGGGTCCTCTGTGGGGGGGGGGCACACATGCACCTTCAGCATGTGATGGAAACCCCCTAGTGAATGTACCAGATACACCTCTGTAGGCACGGAATTCCACAGCTCAGGGGCTGCCACAGAGAATCCCCTCCCCCAGGCTGCTCCATGCAAGCTTCTGAAGGCAGTGGAAATACCAAGAGGGTCCCCTCTAGCAAGCTTAACTCCTGAGTTCAGCCAGGCAGAAGTACTCAAGGAGGGCGTTGAGCAGGCCGGAAGAGAGGGGAGATATGGCTTAGGGAGAAAGAATGACCTAGGGCTAGGCAGAGAAGTCTGGAGGGCCACAATTGACTCCTAGACCTGAGATTTCCCACCCCAATGCATATATTGTTCCTGTTCTGTAAAATAGGTCCTCAAGTTGGACTCTGCTGCATTTGCCCTCCATCCTTACCTTGGAGAGATTGGTAGAAGGATATCCAGGGTCCCTCTGTCAGTGAATGAGCAGCTTCAGATGGCTCCCCACCAGTGTGTTCAAAGAGGATGCATTCAGTGTGACATTTACAAAGTTTATATTAAAAATGTATCCGCAGAGTACAGACGTGTTTTTAATTTTACAAGACTGCAGTTCAGGCTTCTGAGGAAGGAAGAGCCTCGTGCCATGCAGGGCAGATTTGTGCCCTTGACCAAAGTGCTGGCAGGACGTGGCCTCTGTGTGACCTCCATCCTGGCAGGGAGCTGCATGTGCTTTGGCCACATTGCAGGGACTGTTTCCTTGCCACCACCAGCCGCCAGGAGGAATATGTTGTGCTGGCTCCATTTGGTACTACTACTACTACTACATTTTATTATTTATATTCTGCCCATCTGGCTGGGTTTTCCCAGGCACTCTGGGCGGCTCCCAACAGAGGACCAAAAACAGAATAAAACTCAGCGCCACTACTGAGACCACCCTCTGCCTGGTTCCCTGTAACCTCACTTCTCGCAGTGAGGGAACCGCCAGAAGGCCCTCAGAGCTGGACCTCAGTGAACAATGGGGGTGGAGACGCTCCTTCACGTATACTGGGCCGAGGCCACTACCAGACCAGGCAGCACCAACACTTTGAATTGTGCTCGGAAACCTGCTGGGAGCCAATGCAGATCTTTCAAGACCAGTGTTATGAGGTCTTGGCAGCCGCTCCCAGTCACCAGTCTAGCTGCCACATTCTGGATTAGTTGTAGTTTCCGGGTCACCTTCAAAGGTAACCCCATGTAGAACACATTGCAGTAGTCCAAGCGGGAGATAACCAGAGCATGCACCACTCTGGTGAGGCAGTCTGCGCGCAGGGAGGGTTTCAGACTGCATACCAGATGGAGCTGGTAGACAGCTGCCCTGGACACAGAATTGACCTGCACCTCCATGGACAGCTGTGAGTCCAAAATGACTCCCAGGCTGCGCACCTGGTCCTTCAGGGGAACAGTTACCCCATTCAGGACCAGGGAGTCCCCCACCCCCGCCCGCCCCCTCAATCCGTTAGCCGCCACCCATCCTCCAACCGCCTCCAGACACTCACACAGGACCTTCACTGCTTTCACTGGTTCTGATTAAAAAGAGAGGTAGAGCTGGGTATCATCCACATACTGATGAACACCCAGCCCAAACCCCCTGATGATCTCTCCCAGTCGCTTCATATAGATGTTAAAAAGCATGGGGCAGAGAATGGTACCCTGAGGCACCCCATAAGTGAGGGCCCAGGGGTTCGAACACTCATCCCCCCAACACCACTTTCTGGACACAGCTCAGGAGGAAGGAGAGGAACAACTGTATAACAGTGCCCCCAGCTTCCAGCCCCTCTAGACGGTCCAGAAGGATGTCTGGTTGATGGTATCAAAGGCTGCTGAGAGATCCAGCCCAACTAGACGCTGCATGGGAAAGTTTGAAAGTGGGGCAAAGTTTGGTAAAGGCAGAGATCTTGGACCATGTGGCCCTGCTTGCTCTTCTCACCAACCCTCCTGCCATTCCAACCCCCCACATTAATCCCCTAGATCTTCCCCTTCTCAACTCATGCAACTATGAAGCTCACTTTTCACTTTCCCAGTTCCATTACTGATGTCACCTATCTTTTCTATTTTGCTTGCAGCCAGCTTGGCACTCGTTTTCCACTTTCACCCATGCCCATGCATCCTCCTCTCTACTCCTTTGTGCAACTCCCCTCTTGCACACAACACCCCCATTGTTGTGCAACATGCATTTACTTTTGCACCCCTAACACATCTTGGCCTCAAGCAAATCCAAGATTGTGTTGCAGCACTACAAATCCTCTATTTGAGGCTGCACAAAGACATTCTTACATTTCTATTGTATAGTGAAATATACAGGATGAACAGATGTGCTATCCTTATTTAGTGTAAGTCCCACAGTAACAGCAGTCCCACCCCCCAGCTCATGCCAGACTCTTTCTGCATGAGAATGCCACCTGCTGATACTGTGCTCGGTGCCCTAACTGGGACTATATTAGATGGGTGGGATGCTCTTTGTAAAACATTATTTTTTTATTCTTGCCATATACAGAAAGTGGCTATTTTTACCTATGATAAACATTAGACAGTTGTAAAAAAAAATTTAAAGGAATATTTTTACCAAAAAACTTTTTTTAAAAAAAGACAAGAATAGATCAAATCCATATGTTTCTTTTTAAAAAATAAAGCCCCTTCTCCAACCACCGTGTCTTGCTGTCATCCTCATGGGACTTATCATCAAGATTCTACAGCTGCTGGCAAAAAAGGTTAGCACAAGATTTTTCATTTTATCACCTTAAAATGATATAAAACATTTTAAATATTCAAATTGCCTTCTGCCTAGGCTTTATCTCCCTTTTTTACTTAGAAGATTATTAATAGTAAAGTTAATCTCTCCGTATGTGAACACGAATGTGACCTGCTGTGATGAGGGAGAGATCATTTAGTTCTGACTGACCCAGTTAGAATTGGAGTGTTCCATCTGTGAATGCGCTTATATTACCGTATTTTTCGCTCCATAGGACACACTTTTTCCGTCTTAAAAACTAAGGGGAAAAGTCTGTGCATCCTATGGAGCAAATGCAGGGGGGAGGCAGGCAGGAACAGCCCCCAAGAGCCGCACACAAGCTTCGCACGGCTCTTGCAGGCTTTTCCCCAGGAGGGAGAAGGGACTGACACAGCCAGTCAGTCCCTTCTCCCTCCTTGTAGAAAAGCCCGCAGGAGCTGTGCGCTCCTTAAAGGGTGCTCGGCTCCTGTGGGCTTTTGCGGTAGGTGGGGGAATTGCCATAGCCGTGCGCAGCCTCCCCAGCCGGGAGAGGCTGCGCAAGGCTAAAGAGGAAGCCAAGGCAGCGAGCGGGATGGATCGCACTGGCTGCCTTGGCTTCTTTAGCCACGCTTCTTTAGTCGCGCTGGAGAGGTTTAGCTCCCGGCTGGAGAGGTTGCGCGGCTATGGCAGAAGCCAAGACAGCCAGCGGGGTGGATCCCGCTCGCTGTCTTGGCTTCTTTGCTCTTTGGGGCTGGAGGGGGAACCCAGGCTTCTCCCGCAGCCCCGAGAAGCTCTGGGAGAAGCGGACAGGCTGCGCGCAGCCTGTCCACTGCTCTTTGAGCTGGGGGGGGGGATAATATTTTTTTTCTTGATTTCCCCATCTAAAATCTAGGTGCGTCTTGTGCGTCCTATAGAGAGAAAAATACGGTAAATTTCTCTGCATCTGCATATCTGTTTCTGCCCAAGCAAACACACACAGAGAGAGACACTACATAGCTTTAAGCCACAGCTTCATCCCAATCTATGCACAGCCCCCTCTGATAATTGTACCCTATCACTGGGTTCCCTGTCAGGTTGGGGACTGCAAACTTAAGTGATAGTATACTTTGCATGTGTGAAAACAGCCATCATAGCTCAGTCACCTCTGACAGAGCTAAGCTATTTCTTGAACTTAGCAGCAGTGTAGTGGTAAAAGTTCAAAGTACAAAGAAACATAACAGACAGCTATTAATGTTTAATTGTTTTTAATTATTGGGGTTTTTCTTAAGTTTTTAGCTGGTTCTATTTTATCTCTGAGCCATCTTGAGTCCCTGCCAAAGAAAAAGGCAGGATACCCAAATAGGAGTAGATAGCAAAAGGTATAGCCAAGTAACTTCTACTCAGGGTAGAGCCATTGAAATTAATGGACCCAAGTTAACCATGCCTATTCATTTCAGTGGCTCGTCTCTGAACAGGACTAGCATTGGATACAACCCAATAGACCAAATTAATGGGATCAGCTGACAGCCAGAGAAAAGTGAGCTGGCAAAGGGTGAGGTAGGAATTGGCATGCTGGACTTTGGCTGGAGAGACCTGGGTTCACACACCTGGTCAGTCAAGGGGGGCGGTTCATAGTATGACCTTGTACCAGTCCCTGAATGCAGCTGCATCCACTGGGAGTTACAGGAGGCAGGAGGCCTTCCTTTCAACTCTCACTCATTGCAAGGGGGCCTTAGGCAAGACAAATATTTCAGCCTCAGCTTCCTATGATTTCCCTCCAGCAAGGCAAGAAATGTGATTTAGAGGATGGGGATATGTAGTCACGGCAGCAGTCTGCTCACTGCATATAAGTCAACTTGCTTATGTGAATTGCTTCTTTGGGAGCACAAAGGTTCCTTGTGACCTTGCACCTTAGCCAATCCTAACCACAGCCCAGGCTATGGGGAGAGACTGTAGCTCTGTAGCAGAGTGTGTGTTTTACATGCAGAATGTCCCACTTTATCCTTGGTATCTCCAGGTAAAAAGACCAGGTAGTATGTGCTGTGAAAGCAGGCAATATTGGAATAGATGAACAGATAATCTAATCTGGAATAAGGCAGCTTCCTACTGCCCAGCAAGGTGGGTGCTTGTGGCTCAAATGCAAAACAGGCAGAATCCAGGTCAGAAGTCCAAATCACACAAAGAGCAGACAGGACCTCGGAGAGTTCTAAAGGGTCCTGCTACAAGAGTTGCTGAGGATGCTGTCTCTGCTGGGTGGTAGATCCAACTGAAGCCAGGAGGAGATGGCTGGCAAGCACTCCAGGTCTTTGGGTCATTTCTGAATGTTGCTCTTCAATCTCTAGAATAACTTTGTTGTAACTTTACCCAAGAGTTTTTTCTTGTGCAGTAGCAATCCCCATGCAACTCTAAGTAAAGGTAAAGGGACCCCTGACCATTAGGTCCAATCGTGACTGACTCTGGGGTTGCGGCGCTCATCTCGCTTTATTGGCCGGGTCAGCATACAGCTTCCGGGTCATGTGGCCAGCATGACTAAGCCGCTTCTGGCGAACCAGAGCAGCGCACGGAAATGCCGTTTACCTTCCCGCCAGAGCGGTACCTATTTATCTACTTGCACTTTGACGTGCTTTCAAACTGCTAGGTGGGCAGGAGCAGGGACCAAGCAATGGGAGCTCACCCCGTCGCGGGGATTCGAGCTGCCGATCTTCTGATCGGCAAGTCCTAGGCTTTGTGGTTTAACCCACAGCGCCACCTGCTCCCCTCCTTTTAGGTGAATCTAAATTCCACCTCCTCCTCTTTACTGCTGGCATTATTGGTCTAATTTTAAAATTAACAGTGAACTGCTCAAGAGCATCAGATGCCACAATAAATTTACGAACAAATTGAGAACAGCCTCAATTTGCAATCTTGTGAAATTTTGTTTATTACACCAAGTGCTAGTTGTGGTGTAACACATTAAAATCCAGATTGACCTTCCAAGAGACTTTTCAAGTTCATAAATTTAGACTCTGCTTTTGAAAGGAACTGGAAGGGAGGACGACCATTTATAAGACAAGATGCAGCTGTGCAAAACAAGATAGACCAATAAATCAAGTTGAATTCTCTCCAACATGATTGTCTCTATCATCAGCAGGTATTTGAGAGGCTTTTACTGGAAGACAAGTTATGCTATGATCAGTTTGTTAGAATTCCTACTCCATGATTGCAGTCATGGGATTTTTGTCTATCACATGACGGTGTATGTTTTGACTCCACAGAGTAGGAAGTGACGGAGACAGGATGTTTGTGTTACTGTGTTCTATTGTCCTTTGTTCTTTATCTTTGCTGTCTGATGCTAGAGAGAGAGGGAGCCATGTTGCAGTGCTCCGTGTATGTAAATAAAGTAGATTAGCCAAAATGCGGAGTTGCTGAGGTCTGTCATGCAAGTTGCGAAGACTCTGCGGATCCCTAAGTGTGCCAATGTCTGTTGTCATCAGTCGCTGTGATGTTCGGGCAGAAGAAAGCTTATGGAGCTCCTGAACGAATGACCAGGAGGGAGAGAACATGCCAGTCGGGCATCTGTCTCTGCCAGGACCCTACTCAAGAGTAGGACGAGCTCCTGACAACAGTCATGGGCCCAGGGATCAGGGCCATAGACCCAGTGCCAGCAGAGGAAGAACCGAGGACTGTTTTTGTCCCGGTTGGAGTCTCCTGGAACCAGCAGCGTGAGGCAAGCCTCTTCAGAGACGGAAGCGGGGAAAGCTGCAAGGAGATAGTGAGTAAAGCCTGTGCCTAATAGCAAAAGTAAAAGGCAAGCCGGCAGAAGAAGGCTTGATTTATAGCCATCTGATAAGAACAGCTTGGACTAAGCTGCAGAATGGACCTTTTGGAGGGGTAAAAAAATAAAAATCCCAAGTCCATGAGTTACATAGAGGAAATGCCTGATGCGGCAGGTCTTTGCCGAGAAAGTAGCCTTGATTTATGTGCCACAGAAGGGAGGACATACCCCGATGCTTATGAAGCTGGATTCGCGCAGTGGCAAGCTTTGCCAAGGCAATAGCTGTTTGTGAAACATCAGCTATGGGGGAGGGAGCAATTTCCCCCAATGCTGCGTTGAAGTAGCAGGCATGAACTTTGAGAAGACAGGATTCTTCTGATTCCCCCTGTGAGTTTGGGAATGTGGGGGAGCAGTGATTTTGTTCCCAAAGCTGCAAAAGCAGTTTGATGCTGTGTCTGATGCCAACAGCCAGAGTGTGTGATCAGCAGGAATTTCATCTGCAACACACTTGGACATTCCAAGATGGCGACAGGCTATCTAGGATGCCAGAGAAGTTTGGAGAGGTGGACTTTGCTGTCTCCGATGCCCACATTATATGGGAGGCAATGGTTCCTGAAAGCAAAAGCTCCAGTTGTGTTTGGGGACGTTTTAGAGGAAAATTGCATTGTTTCCTGTTCGGGGAGAGGACTCTCCTGAATGGAAGGAGAAGAAGGGGAACTGACTGTGACATCATCGCAACCATCACTGCAACCAGTGGAAAGCAGTGGAAAGTTTGTCCTGTGAGAAGTTTGGACAGATTCCAAAAGCCAGGAAGGTTTGCAGCATTTCTGACAGGTGACATGAAGTAAGGCCAGAGATACAGAGCTTCAGTGCAGAGATGGTGACTAACTGTTCCAGGGCAGAGGTGCAAGAATCTATTGTGCTAGAATCTGAAGCGAAGGCACACCTTTGTGGAAGATGGGACTGGTTCACCAGGTGTACGCCACAGAAGGATTCGATCCACCAGTTGAGTGGAGATTCGTTGGGGGTACATAGCACCTGGATCGTAGAATTGAAAAGCTGTAACGCTGTGATGTCTAACATGTTTTTCATTCCAGGTCAAGAAGCCCAGCTGGTGTAGTGTGGCTGTTCTGTTTATGGCAACAAACAGAGTGAAACAACCCAGAAGAGCGAAAATGACATTTTACATTGTGATGTTTATTGTGTAAATGGCTTGTTCTTGCTATGTTATAATGTTAACATAGGGGATGGTGGAATGGTTCAAGAGACATATAATGTTTTGTCTGTTAACCATGTTTTTCATGCAGGTTGTAAGCATGAAGCTCCCAGATTGCTGCTGTCTGACATGAAGATGGTCAGATGTACCAGTGCTCAGGACAAAGCAAAAGGGGGAAGCAATATGGGTATTTTACAAAAGCACCCTATTGGTGATGATGACAGTGAAAAGGCAAACCCGGAAAAAGCCAAGATGCTAATGATTGGATCTGACATGTGGGTTCCAAAGTCACAGAGCGATATGCTCGGCAAACATAGTTTGCAAGGTCTTTCCCTGGATTCAGACAGTTTCTGATGGGAAATGTGGCAAGATAAACCCGGAAAAAGCCAGGATGCCAATGGATGGGTCTGACATGTGGGTTGAGACATCACGAGGCAGGGAGCATAGATTCTTCCCGTGGTATGGAGGCTTGTATAGAGTACTAAAGCCTCATACCAAGCTGATTTTACTCACTGGGGATGTTGAGTGCAGAGCGGGGGGGGGGAGGGGAAATGTGTGTATTTTCCTAGGCTACCCCATTGCCCCTTAGATACAAAGTCTGTTGCTGTTATAAACAGCAGGTGCACTGAGGTGAGTTCCACTGATACAGTGGAGGAGATGCGCCAGGTGCGCAGATCAGGAGGAGCTACGAAGGGTGAGAAGCCAACCAGGTATGCTCAGGAGTTTGCTAACACAGCTGTTGCAGATTTAGCTGTGGCTAGTGGCTTGACACAGGTCTTGAAACCCAGAGTCTTGAAAGGGGTACAGGGTTTGTCCTCAAGGTACGGGAAACCACGCCCAAAGGCTGTAAGGGTAGACACTGTTTCTTCAGAGAGGCAAGAAACTAAGTGTGTCAATGTCTGTTGGCATCGGTCGCTGTGATGTTCGGGCAGAAGAAAGCTTATGGAGCTCCCGAATGATCGACCAGGAAGGAGTGAACATGTCAGTCGGGCACGTGTCTCTGCCAGGGTCCTACTCGAGAGTAGGATGAGTTCCTGACACAGTTTTGATGGCTGAAGTTGTGCAGGAACATGTGCATCAGCTGGTAAATGAATGTTCACTGCAGCTAAGATTGTCATTGGTGTCATCATACAGTGTGGGGGAGGGGGAGCACAAACAGGTTCTTAAATAATGTGCCCAGGGGGACAAGTTGTGTTTTCTTTTGTTGCATGGGCCTTTGTTTTGAAGATGTGTGGAACTTGATTTCTAGGAGAACGGGGGAACGTAACAAGGGAAAATGATAACAAATAACTTTGAAGAGATGGAAAAGCTTAAGCATGGGTAATTATATAAAGAAACAGAAAATCTGGAGATATAGTTATCGTTACTAATATCATGGTTTGGAAGAATATTGGTGATTAAATATACATTGCCAAAATATTATTTTTAATTATAAGTATCCCTCTATTAGTGTCACCACTGATGTTTGGTAAAATGTCAGAAACTGATATTACATTTCAAACATAGTAGGTTATTAAATTAAATAATGGTTCTCAAACAATAGAATTCTACAAGCAGAAGAATTATGATAAAAAGGAAATTCAAAAATTTGTTGTGGTACAAAGGTTTCTCAGAAAACGTTTTGTGAAAAGTACTCTATTCATTATAAAATGTTTCACATGGAATTAAAAACCAGATTTGTCCAGGATGATCATCGTTAACTACACTATGTCATAATGAATTTTTGAACCCTATAAACCATATATCATAAAGACACCACAATCTCCACTGTGCCTCATTTCCAAAAGGAAATATGGACCCTGGAAAAGCGCCTGGAACCCCTGGAATCTGGCACTACTCAGAGATGGGAGTGGAAGGCAACAATATTTTTGCTTCTACTTTATCCTTTATAGTGTCTAATCCTGTATTCAGCTGGGACTGCCTCCATCCATTTTCAAACAGGGGAATTAAATAATCTGTGTTGAGTTTTTATTTTCAGAATGAAACCTGCTTGTGAAAAAGTAGCTTTCAGTGGCATAAAATATGCAATAGGTCTAGATTTGTGTTTTGATTAGGTAGAGAAAAAAACAAAATCTCAGCATGCACTCAATGAGCCTGAGTGTGAGTGACCACCCCCACATGTGGCCCCTGCAGCAAAAACTGTTCTCAGCCATCAAATGAGAAGTCCTTTGCACTGTTGAGCATTTAACCTTGCTTCCTCCCTAGTTCCTCACCTCTTGCTTTATAAGGAAGCTAAATAATTGGTGCATCTAACTCCCCTTAATGTGAGACATAGGTGTGTGTGTTTTAAAATCCTAAAGCTTGTAAGGGAGAGGAGTTAGGGGGAAGGAGAACATTACTGAATATTACAATATAAATCCTGTTGAGACATTACAAATCCCCACATGGTCTGAGATGCATTTCAGATGACTCAACCAGCAGGGGATGGATAATCAAATATGCCTCTACAAAGAAATAAACTATACAACAGAGACTATCAAGGAACTGGAGGTATGCATGAGGCATATTTGAGAGTGTGCATGAAAAATAAACAGAAGCATCTCAGACTCATTATGCGCCTGAAATTTGCCAGAGGCTGAGGCCCTGCTATGTTGCGCAGAGGATTTGCTAAGGGAGGTTTGCAGGGAGACTGCAGGAGAAGGGGAAGAGGGCTGGAATCTGGAATTAAGCAGCCAGGCACTTTGACATCTCCCACCCACACTCCTGGGGTAGCAGAGGAGGAGATGTTAAGACGACATGAGATAGGCTCTTTTGGGTGAATGTGCCTGTATTAATCCTGAAGCACTGAGGACAGAGGCCAAATTCTAGGGTAATTTAGAGCTGAGCTGAAGCTTTTGGAAACAAAGGGGAAGGGAGCATGAAGGAAAGGAGGAAGAAATTGGCGGAGGACCAGGACGAAAAAATGTTTTAAAATTCAGGGTTAGGAGATTTACTTAGACAAGTGATGATGGCACCAGCTTGCTCCCCCGCCCCTTCTTCTTTTGTTTGAACTTAATCGCTCTGCTGCTGTAAATGATGGCTAACTGCATGCTATTTCCAGTATCAGAGCAGGCTTGCATTTGAATATGATTTCTTGGGAATCACAAGTGGAAAGAGTCCTAGTGTGCTCAAGTTTGACTTGCAGGCTTCCCATAGACCACTAGTTAGCCAGTGTGAGACGGCATCCACTGGTGGTGCAGCTGCTGCCGCCTCCACTATAGCTGGGTCTCTGCAAGGCCATCATGCACTGGAATGGCAATGGGAGCTGCAGGTGCCTTCCCAGGATCGGTGGCCAACTAGAATGAAATATTGCGGGGGCCCAGGTAAGCCCTACCCCACAAAATCAATCACATTATATGGTGCATGCACACTATTTGAATGGCAATGCCCACCAACTTTGCAGGGGTCCGACTCTTTGTGACCCCATGGACCAGAGCACGCCAGGGACTTCTGTCTTCCACTGCCTCCCGCAGTTTGGTCAAACTGATGCTGGTAGCTTCGAGAACACTATCCAGCCATCTCGTCCTCTGTCGTCCCCTTCTCCTTGTGCCCTCCATCTTTCCCAACATCAGGGTCTTTTCCAGGGAGTCTTCTCTTCTCATGAGGTGGCCAAAGTATTGGAGCCTCAGCTTCAGGATCTGTCCTTCCAGTGAGCACTCAGGGCTGATTTCCTTAAGAATGCATAGGTTTGATCTTCTTGCAGTCCATGGGACTCTCAAGAGTCTCCTCCAGCACCATAATTCAAAAGCATCCATTCTTCGGCGATCAGCCTTCTTTATGGTCCAGCTCTCACTTCCATACTGGGAAAACCATAGCTTTAACTATACGGACCTTTGTCGGCAAGGTGATGTCTCTGCTTTTTAAGATGCTGTCTAGGTTTGTCATTGCTTTTCTCCCAAGAAGCAGGCATCTTTTAATTTCATGGCTGCTGTCACCATCTGCAGTGATCTTGGAGCCCAAGAAAGTAAAATTTCTCACTGCCTCCATTTCTTCCCCTTCTATTTGCCAGGAGGTGATGGGACCAGTGGCCATGATCTTCGTTTTTTTGATGTTGAGCTTCAAACCATATTTTGCGCTCTCCTCTTTCACCCTCAATAAAAGGTTCTTTAATTCCTCCTCACTTTCTGCCATCAAGGTTGTGTCATCTGCATATCTGAGGTTGTTGATATTTCTTCCGGCAATCTTAATTCCGGCTAGGGATTCATCCAGCCCAGCCTTTCGCATGATGAATTCTGCATATAAGTTAAATAAGCAGGGAGACAATATACAGCCTTGTCGTACTCCTTTCCATATCCATGTTGTTCCATATCCAGTTCTAACTGTAGCTTCTTGTCCCACATAGAGATTTCTCAGGAGACAGATGAGGTGATCAGGCACTCCCATTTCTTTAATAAATTGCCATAGTTTGCTGTGGTCGACCCAGTCAAAGGCTTTTGCATAGTCAATGAAGCAGAAGTAGATGTCTTTCTGGAACTTTCTAGCTTTCTCCATAATCCAGAGCATGTTTGCAATTTGGTCTCTGGTTCCTCTGCCTCTTCTAAATCCAGCTTGCACTTCTGGGAGTTCTCAGTCCACATACTGCTTGAGCCTACCTTGTAGAATTTTAAGCATAACCTTGCTAGTGTGTGAAATGAGTGCAATTGTGCGGTAGTTGGAGCATTCTTTGGCACTGCCCTTCTTTGGGATTGGGATGTAGACTGATCTTCTCCAATCCTCTGGCCACTGCTGAGTTTTCCAAACTTGCTGGCATATTGAGTGTAGCACCTTAACCCCATCATCTTTTAAAATTTTAAATAGTTCAGCTGGAATACCATCACTTCCACTGGCCTTGTTATTAGCAGTGCTTTCTAAGGCCCATTTGACTTCACTCTTAGGATGTCTGGCTCAAGGTCAGCAACCACACTACCTGGGATGTACGAGCCATCCATATCTTTCTGGTATAATTCTTCTGTGTATTCTTGCCACCTCTTCTTGATGTCTTCTGCTTCTGTTAGGTCCTTACCACTTTTGTCCTTTATTATGGTAATCTTTGTACAAAATGTTCCTTTCATATCTCCAATTTTCTTGAACAGATCTCTGGTTCTTCCCATTCTGTTGTTTTCCTCTATTTCTTTGCATTGCTTGTTTAAGAAGGCCTTCTTTTCTCTCCTTGCTATTTTTTGGAAATCTGCATTCAATTTCCTGTATCTTTCACTATCTCCCTCGCATTTTGCTTGCCTTCTCTCCCCCGCTATTTGTAAGGCCTTGTTGGACAGCCACTTTGCTTTCTTACATTTCCTTTTCATTGGGATGGTTTTCGTTGCTGCCTCCTGTATAATGTTGGAGCCTCCATCCATAGTTCTTCAGGCACTCTGTCCACCAAATCTAAATCCTTAAACCTCTTCCTCACTTCCACTGTGTATTCATAAGGGATTTGACTTAGATCGTATCTTACTGGCCCAGTGGTTTTTCCTACTTTCTTCAGTTTAAGCTTGAATTTTGCTATAAGAAGCTGATAATATGAGCCACAGTCAGCTCCAGGTCTTTTTTGCTGACTGTATAGAGCTTCTCCATCTTTGGCTGCAGAGAATATAATCAATCTGATTTCGATGCTGCCCATCTGGTGATGTCCATGTGTAGAGTCGTCTCTTGTGTTGCTGGAAAAGCGTGTCACTGATTTTAGCTTTCGCTAATTCTTCCAAAATCTATAACTATATCTTTGTACCAGGCAAAAACATTCCTCTTCTCCCAGGCTTCTGGCTAATTAGACAATAAAAGGTAAAGGGATCCCTGACCATTAGGTCCAGTAGTGACCGACTGTGAGGTTGCGGCGCTCATCTCGCTTTATTGGCCGAGGGAGCCGGCATTTGTCCGCAGACAGCTTGTGGCCAGCATGACCAAGCTGCTTCTGGCGAACCAGAGCAGTGCACGGAAACGCTGTTTACCTTCCCGCCGAAGCGGTACCTATTTATCTACTTGCCCTTTGAAGTGCTTTTGAACTGCTAGGTTGGCAGGAGCAGGGACCGAGCAATGGGAGCTCACCCCGTCACGGGGATTCGAACCGCCAACCTTCTGATTGGCAAGTCCTAGGCTCTGTGGTTTAACCCACAGCGCCACCTGCGTCCCTTCAATTAGACAATCTGTGGCCTATTAAAATGGGGGTGGGGTTAATTGTTTCTGTTTGTTACTATGGTATGTATTTTTGTCTTTTTTATATATCTAAACTGCCCTGTGATCCTCAGATGAAGGGTAGTTTAGACATTTAATACAGAATAATAAATAAATAATATGCCACACAGCCAGAGACAAGCAAGGAAGTGAGGGCTTCTCTACACTTCCTCTCATCCCAATGCTTTTCCATGGGGAAAACCACTCTCCGGCGCTCAGTCAAAGCAAACAGCAATTCAGGTTTTCTCCAGTTTGCTGTGATTTAGCACTGAGAAGTGGGTTTTCCTTGGGAAATAAGATATATATCCACTCATCTTGACTAAGCTGGCTGAGCACTGGCTAAACCATGATGGGAGATTTATGCCAGCATACAGTGGTACCTCTAGTTGCAAATTTAATTCATTCTGGAGGTCCGTTCTTAACCTGAAACTGTTCTTAACTAGAGGCGTGCTTTTGCTAATGGGGCCTCTTGTTGTCGCTGCGCCGCTGGCACACCATTTCCGTTCTCATCCTGTGGCAAAGTTCTCTACTCAAGGTAACTCTTCCAGGTTAGCGGAGTTTGTAACCTGAAGCATTTGTAACCTGAGGCGTTTGTAACTTGAGGTAGCACTGTATCTCCAGCTCAGCTGGGTTTGGAGACTTATGCTGGCGTAGCCCAGCTGAGACAGAGATCGACTGGATCCTAATATGCTCAGCCCAGTAGATCTGAGCTCAGAATTGGGCACTTAGACCTTCTTTTTTACCCTAATGGAAGAGATAAATGGTGGAAATGCAACAACTGCCTGAACATTAAAGCTCATGTTAAATTATTAAATGCAGTAGGACAGAAATTCTGACTTTTTAAATCTACAGAGAGATGACTAAAACAGTGTGTTACCTGCAGAAAACTTTAGAACAGTTTTGCATCCGTGTTTTGAGTATTCATGCCTAAAAGATGCCCATAGGCTCTATTTACTGCAATTCAGCAATTCACAGAATACACACAAGCTCCAGGGTCCTCTGAGTCATCTGAGACAAACCTTTAGATTAAGAAACATATGTGTAAGCCCACCTTACACTCCTGGGCAGAGTATTAACAATCACTTTTAAGGACCATTGATTCCAACAAGAGACTCAAGCAAAAGGTGTTAAAGTGTTCAACTCAGGCTGGATGATATGCATTGCATAAGTGTGTATACAGGCATGTTTTGCAAATTAAAAATTGACCTTCTTTGCTGTACAAAATTGATCCTATAAACATTGACCCAGCTTGCTAAATCTATTTGGTGAACAAGGGAACCATTTGCCAACTGTGAAAACTTCCATTCACGGGATAGGAATATGGTGCATTATGTGCCAACAAAATTCTGATCCAAAGAGATAATAAACCCCACATACTGTGATCAACATGCCTTGTTCCCTTTCCTCCCCACCAGCTGTCTGGCTGTTTACAAGAGAGGAACTTGGGCCCACCTTGTCTAAAAGCATTGTCTAAAAGGACAGGCAGAGGCTGTCCCAGGTTTCAGACAATGGACATTCCCAGACCTGCCTGGAGATGTCAGAAACTGAACCTGGGACCTTCTGCAAGCAAAGCAGGTGCTTTGCCCCTGAATCACATCCCTTCCTTCCTCATGGTGAACTCATTGAGGGAATAACTTTCCTTTTTTCATTTTCTAGTTTAATTATTATTAGTATATCGGATGATATTGAGCCCGGTTCAAGATTCTCTGCAAGGCCCTTAACAGCTTGGTCACTGGATAACTCAGAGGCCTGCTCATCCCTTGTACCCTGAGGTCTTCAGGGAAGTCCTCCATGGCTCAAATGCAGACGCACATCCACTAGGAGCCGCCTGCTCAGTATTAGGGGCCTAATTATATGGAACTCCAAGTTGAGGTCAGACAAGCTCCCTCCTTGCTGAATTTCTGCTACCTATTGAATACTTCTTTTTTTAAATTCCAGAAGGCATTTTAATTGAATTCTGAACTTACTATTTTAACTGATTTTTATTAACATGGTTACTTTTACACCATAAAAATGTTTATATTTGTTTGGAGCAAGGACTGGGAAGGCCAAATAGGGCAGTTTGGGCTCCAACTCTCATCCCTGCCAGCATAGTGGCACCAAATTGGCAAAGGCTGCATCCATGCTGCCGGGTGGAAGAATGTAAGGCCTTCCCCCTCGCACATTTTACCAATCCAGTGACAGCCACAGATTTACTAGTGCTAGACTGAAATATCTGACCCATTGATTTATTTCAATTGTGTGGGGGCTAAAACTGCTGAAGAATAATAATAAAAAAGGAACAAATTTCAGGGACAACACAATCCAGTAACTTTGGGAGTGGCAGTTTTCTATCCTTTCCTCCCTAACAAAGCCAAGTTATTGGGGGGGGGCCGCTAGGGGCGCCTTGGAAGATGGCGGATATTAACATCTATCCAGCTCGCACGAGGTAATTAGAGGCTGATTATGGGGAGTAAATCAGTCTCCCTCATCTCTCCAGGGGGGGAGAGATGCAGTTTTCACCCGCTGTTGCCATAAATCACCCCCGAGTTCGGAAGAAGAAGGGGGTGAGGCACTGGGTGTACAACCCTCAGCGAGTTTCGGAACTCCTCCGAAGCTACTTCCAGGAGCGAAACTAGTTGCGTTACTTAAAAGGAAAAAATTTGGAGAAAGATAACGCACATTCTTCAAGAGAGGCAGGAGGTTTTTATCTGCTAACAATTTTGCCACTGAAATGAAGAAGATTGAGACGGAAGATTACATCAAAGTACTACAGATAAGCTGGTATGTGGAATGGAATGCAACGGAACTGAAAGGGGGGGGGAATGACTTTTTATTATTTTTGCTCTATGTGATTAACTAATAACCCTCCCTCTTAGAAGATCCGTCACAACAACTAATTGGCAAATGGGACTAAAAATGAACTGTGTGGGAATAATATGAATTTAAAGGTTTTACTCTGTAAAGGATTTGGAAAGAAGAAAGGCTCTCTTTGTGATGGAGTAAGAATGGAGATTTGATGCGGAAAGATAGACCTGTGTTGCAGGAGGTTTGGTCTTGGGGAGGGCGAGCCGAAGATTTATTATTTCGATGAGATTGTGAACTGGAAGGGGCAGCCCTCCTGGAAAAAGACTAATTTACGATGCAACAGGTCGGGAAAGTTAACGAGCGAGCTTTTAGACTGCATTTCATCGGAACGACAAGATGGCGATTGCTTGCTCGAGCGGAAATGCCTGGACTATTGGATGAGAGTGATTTACGAGAGAGCAGTACAAAGTCCACACAGAAATACAAATAAGACTGTTTTTTTCAACCCACTTGCGGAACAACTCGGAGGTGAATGAAAAGGAAAATGAGCAACGACAAGGATTGAGAAGAGGGGACTGGAAATATCATTCTTAATATGAAAGCAGCAGAAATATTCGAGGATTGGACTCCTGCCGATCAAGAAGCATGGGTACCCCCCACAAAAATTTATAATTTGGAAAACAATTGGATTACATGATATGTATTGATATAATTTGGATTAATTGGTTTGATGTGTTTAATTTGGTAATATGAAACTTAATAAAAATTATTTAAAAAAACAAAAACAAAGCCAAGTTATGTCATCGCATAGCACCGTTCCCTTTCTGAGGAAAATTTTAGGAGCACAGTTTAGGAGTATCACCAAGCGAAACATTTGTTGTTAATGGGGAAACAGTGGAAAACCCAGCCTCTGGAAGTCAACAGTGTTCACCCCTGAAAGTCACTGATTCTGGAAATGTACTTCTAGAAGAGTAATGGGATGCAACAGTTAGTCAGAAATATCCAGTAACCATCTTGGGTGAACATCTCCAGTGCAGACGAAACTGGCAGATGCCAGCACCATAAGCACCCCTATTTAAAAGACAACAAACCATGCTTATTTCTGATTATACAGAGGTGAGTGTTTGTGTCTCCCTGCACAAAGAATATCCTCCATTAAGCCTCCAGGAGTGCATTTGAATCGAAACCTGTGATTTTACAACAAAACACAAAAGCAGACACAGGGGAAATCTGTTATTTCTTTTTCCCACCAAAAGTGATAAATTATTTTAACACCAGCAGTTTGCTGCAAAGGGAAGGTGTCCTGTTTGTCTGTGATATGAAATGGGGGGGGGGAAATGGGGGCATAGATGTCTGCAGGGATTTTTACAGGGTGGGGATATTTTATTTTATTTATTTATTTGAGGGAGTGGAGTAAAACACTGGAAAGGGAACAGGCTAATTTCTCACAAGAAGAGTGTTTGTATATTTTGTCTCCTATCTCAGGTTCTAAGAATGATAGAACCTTACTCTTTTTCTTTTTCTTAATGAAAGCTGGGAATCTGGGCATGAAGGTTCATTGGAGGGGGAATTGTTCCCCTTGCCCCCACTGTGAACACCCATAAATGGGGTGTCAACAGCATTAGATTGTTATAAATAAATACTGGTGGTAACAAATCCATTCAACAAACAGGTAGTTTGTTGAGTTTACAATTGTGTGTACCATTTATATTATACTGAGCTGTGGATTTGGGGAATAAGTTTTATATCTACTATATTTTTTTAAAAGCCATCACCTCCAGAAGATGCCCACTGAATATTCAAATCCTGGCAATTGATATTTGAAAGGCTGTCCACTGATTAAATATTTTTTATTTGATGAATCACCGGCATTTTAATGGCTTTACTACGTGTTACCAAAACAATGAAGACAACCTTGGAGAGATACTGAGAAAAATATGAAACAACTTAAAATTTTGTAAGAAAAATCTAAACAGAGGTTGCTTTCAGAAACAAAAGACCTCTCCTTAATAAAGTATACACATTCCCCAGCAGAGTAGCATACCAGGTCTAAAAAAATAAACAAAAGTTCTCTGAAATGTCAGTCCCACCTATTAAAATGTGTTTTCATATATTCAAATTGTCTCCCGTGGATCAAATCAGCTTTACTTGACAAATGAAACCAATTTAACCCTGTGGCCCTCAGAAAAAGGTGACAAGGACCACCTTTTTCCTGATTGTTCTGAAGTTCTTGCTGTTTGAAGGCACCTTTGAGAGGCCTCCTTGCTCCCATCAGCACTTTCCCCCTGCATGGATTGCTCCCCACTTGTCTGGGGAGGGCAGAGCACAGGGCAAAGGCAGAAACGCTAATGTCTTCATCTCATACACCTCCAATTTTCAGAACTTGTACATGACATTCAGCCTCAAACATCACACTAGTTTGGGCCAGTATTGTTGAAACTGCTACTGGGATTGCCACCTTTGTTCAGCCAAAATACAGGACAGGTCAGCAGGGATGGGGAGGATGGAGGGGCAAAACAATTTTTTTTTTTTACCTGGTTCTAAAATGACTCCAATGACACATGTGGTTTACAGTGCTCTGTTCAATGAAAAAAATAACAAAATGACTGATTTACAAGTGTAAGAAAAATATTGCATATTATATGCATAGCTTTGTAATGCTATTTGGTTTGACCCAAACCTGGAAGGAGCAGCACTCTATTTGACTTTCCATGAGTACTTTCTGTCACTTGACTCCTGAACTAAGCAATGGTTTGTTTGTATTCTAAGGGATGGTTTGTATTTCCTGTATCTTTTTTCTTGTCTGCCAACCTTTTCTTTTTATTTGTGACTATGCATGTGCAGGAAAGGTGTAGTATAGGGGTGCCAGGGGGGCTGTGGGGGGTGAACCAGTCACCCCCACACAGGTGACACCAGCACAGCCCCGCTGTGTGCTGTGTGCTGTGTGCTGTGTGCTGTGTGCTGTGTGCTGTGTGCTCCTTTCTGCCCACCAAGGGTTGCATCTGCCAGGCAGGCTGCCCGCTGCGCAGGCAGGCAGGTAGCTGAGTGCAGCTCCACTTTGCTCCGGTGGGGGTGGCGTCAGTCCAGCAGTGGTGGCAGCAAGGGCTGGACTGGTAGATCCCCCGTCCAACGTGTGCCTGCATACCCCAGGCACTGGCAATGCTGTGTTGCTGTGCAAGTGTGTGTATGGCCAGCGGTTGTAGTTCAGAATTATTCCTGGGTTCAATGATCTTTTATTTTCTAGCTGTCATCTACAGCAACAGACTACAAAACATAGCAATGTCTGGAAAAGAAGTAAATTGAAAAGATTTTCCATATTTGAACCATATTACGCTCCCATATCTTTTCTTTCTTTCCCACTTTTGGAGGCGGCAGATATTTTTTTCAGGCTCCATCCCTGGTGGCAGCCATTTTTTAACTGGCACCCTTGGCACCTTCTCAAAATTCCAAATGTGCCCCCAGTCCCATAGCCTTTTCCTCCATGGTTTGTCTAATCTTCGCTGTCACTATTTCTTAAGATTCAGAATTCTGAACCTTCCAACATTCAGCTTCATTGCATGTCAACAAGTTCTAGTGCTATGAGAGAAGGAGGGAAACTTCCTTCATACCATGACTGTCATATCCCCTGAGCACAGGTAGGTCCATGCTCCAAATTGCTCCCAAAAAGATGGAGAGCAAACTGAACAATTTTAAGCCTTTGCTCCCCAACCACCTCTCTCAGGTCCTTGAAGGGTCAGTGCTCTGACCTGAAGACACACAGGCCTGCAACATTCCTTGGTCTGGTGGCCTCTTTCAGGCACGGAGCAGTCATATGCCTTTGGTTTCTCAGGAGAGGGCCCCAAAGGCCCCGGTGGCACAGAAGGTTTTTGGAGATCCTTACGTCTGTATTCGGACAGGTAAAGGCTCACATCTGAATAAAAAGTAGCCTTATGAACTCTACTTATCAATGTTTGAGTGCCAAAGGCCTGCTCCTTCCTTGTGTGCTCAGAAGCAGGCAACAGTTCTAAACTCCAGCATCAACCTGACAGGCCACAAAGGTTCTCAGAGATGCATGTATCCAAGCCCTTTTGAAGGCCTCCAGTGAAAGGTGTTATATAAGCACAAAGTGTTGTTATTGCTCTGCCAGAAGCAACTGATTTCCAAAATAAAAGATTTCGTGAACAGAGCAAATGCCCCATTTTCTGGCCTAGATCACTCCATTACCAAAAAAGAACAGGAAAAAAGTGAGATTTAAAAGCTAAATCTGAGATCTGCAATGTCAGTATCCAGAGACACTTTTAGCAGGAGACCCATGTTCTCCCAATTAAAAACAACAAAAACCAAAGAAACAAGCTGGCTGTTTAGAGCTATTAAAGTATGCAGCTATTGGGAGCAAGCAATAAATTTAATATTGGAAAATACAGGAATGAAAATGGGATTAATTATTTACTGATCATGGGACAAACTTTGTGGGTGCTGTAATGGAAAATTGTGGGTGTAATGGAAAATGTAGAGGTTCCCCATCCCATCTTCTAACTCCTAGTTGTTTAACAATAGCAACAACAAAACATCCAAAATATGATTCTGGAATGGGAATTTGTATGAAATAACACTCAGGTCAAGTCACTTCTGGTACTGAGAACCAAGTCCTAGTATCAGAAGCTTCTCAGAGGCACTCTTTTTTTTTTTGTTCAACTTGTACATAGAATCATAGAATCGTAGAGTTGGAAGGGACCCTGGGGGTCATCTAGTCCAACCCCCTGCAATGCAGGGATCTCAGCTAAAGCATCCACGTCAGGTGGCCATCCAACCTCTGCTTAAAAACCTCCAAGAATAAGAGTCTGCCAGCTCCTGAGGGAGACCATTCCATTGTCGAACAGCTCTTTTGCACTTGGCTCTGGCTGGTGAATTTTGTGGTTCTGAGGGGGAACCTTAATTCTGCTCACTTCAATGCATCAGGCCAACTCCTCCTAGTTCTTGCTTTTTTAAGAAAAGAAAGGGGGGTATTTTTGCCTCTTTGTCTGCAAACCTGCATGCATTTCTGGCCCAAGCAAGTGAGCAAGGGTAGGATGGCAACTTGGTTGGGCTGAAGCCTCTGCCAAGGGGAAAAGAAAGAGGAGGAAGAAATAATGCCATGCACTTAAAGTGCACCATATTTTCATGCTGATTAAGAGCTGCACTCCAGGAGGTGATGCGCAGGAGATAATGGCAGCTCTTGTTTGAACAAGGAGAGCTATTCTGCTCCTATTCAGCCCCAGAGACATATCACTGCTGATGTCTCTCTGGGTCTAGATTGCAGCTCAAGTAATCCTTTTGCAGACAGAAAGGAAACTGGTATTTTGTACCCTGGAAAGCATGGTAGTGGCTGGAGGAGGAGAGGTGTGCAGAGGCCAGAGAAAGAGCTATGAGTGGAGGGGTGTCCCATTTGCTATCTTCTTGGAGCCCCTGGGAAACCAAACTGAACCTTCTGCAGCCTAGAACTGGCTCAATGTGTAATATAATATAATATAATTGCTGTTTTATTGAGGGAAGGAGCAAACAGAATTTATTTGGGGTTTGCAAAATAAACCCCAAGACTGAAGCCTGTAAAAAGGAGAAACTTTCTCTCTGCAAGGCCTGCAGTTCACGAAGGGGTAAAAAGTTTACTTTGACTGGACTCTGACCGACTGAAGACTCAGCAGTTGGCAAGGTTTAGCTGCAAGGAAGCAACATCTGGAGTTTGTAAGAATGCTACAGGAAGGGACTAATGAGGATTTGTATGTTTTGCTTGCCAAACAGTATCTCAGCTTTGGAATGCTTTAATCTGGACAGTAATTGACATGTCCAGCCTGTTTGTGTTGTTTGAAGTACCTTATCAAAGAAGTAGAATGTCATGTCAACCTTCCAGGCAGACAGAAAATCCTGTACAGGGATACCTTAGGTTAAGAATTTAATTTGTTCTGGAGGTCCGTTCTTAACCTGATACTGTTCTTAACCTGAGGTACTACTTTAGCTAATGGGGCCTCCTGCTGCCGCCGTGCGATTTCTGTTCTCATCCTGAAGCAAAGTTCTTAACCCGAGGTACTATTTCTGGGTTAGTGGAGTCTGTAACCTGAAGTGTCTGTAACCTGAAGCGTCTGTAACCTGAGGTACCACTTTACATCCTATCTGTAACATGTCAAATGTCTCATACATCATGTCAGTTTCTTGGCTAACAGAACGTCCTGCTTCATAAATCATGTCAGAGTTCTGGACTACAATACAATATGTTCATACATCATGCAGATTTGCTTTCTGAAAAACCTACGGTATATAAGTTTTATCTGAACTGAGATCAATACTCCAGGCTGTTTAGGACTGGGGTCTAGCTGCAGCTATAAAATAAAGGCATTTCCTCGAACCCCTGCTTTGTCTTTGTTTGACTGAAAACACCTGCTACATTATGATTCAGCAAACCTTCACTGAAGAAGAATTAATTACTAATGAATCTAATTATCCATGGATTACAACTATTAATGGAATGCAAGAGGGAAATAACAAGAACTTCATAATTTTTTATGGATCATTTGAACAAATAGACTGTGTGAAAATGTTGTGAGGATTGGTGGCATTACCTTCTAAAGAGGGCACTAACTTTGATTTATTATGGTTATGGTTTTGGTTTTGGCAAGACACCAGCTTGTTAGTAGATTGGAAAGGTTGACAGAAGAAAATGCTGGAAGTCTTCCCAAAGCCATGGTCAGATGCCAGTTCACTTTCAGTTTGAAAAGGCAAGATGGCATGAAGCTGTGGCATAATTGAGAATTCAGCCCTTGAAGGGGGGGCATGAGGCTGAAGATGATTGATTGATTACAACATGAAGAGAAGGACCAATATAAACAAATATTTCACACAGTAAGTTACAGGATATAAACTCCGCTTGCAAATTAATGGATATGGAATAGCTAAATACAAACGAAAGTCATCACACCAGTGACTGTTAAAATAAAGAATTAAGATCGGAACTGTGGTACTTGGATTAACTAAGAGAACTGGAGCAGGACCATCATCATCTCCTGATAATCAGAACACGGGAAGTCACCCCAAATTGTTTAATTCGGAACTGGATAATTGGCTCTTTTAATTGTATTGTGATTTGGTATTGTATTAATGTGGCTTATATTGGATTGCTATTAATGAAAAATTAATAAAAAAATATTTAACAAATAAAACTGTCTCCATGTGGGGTGCAACTGAACTGTTGGGAAAAGCCACTTCCGACATAAGGAGGAGGTGGTGTTGCGGGCTCACGCCCCCAACACACACGCGGAGGCTGGCTTCAGCCCCCGCGCGAACAGGGGAATCTTCGGGGCCACGTCATCCCCTGAGCCAGCCAATCAGCTGGCTCTGGGGGCATGGCTTGCCTCATTTAAGGCAAGTACGGCCCCGGGATCTCCCTCTTTGGGTCTGCTCAGCTGGTAAGGTTTTCCCACCTGCCCACCCTCTAAGGTTCCCCTTTCAACCTTGCTATGTACCTTGGTTGGTCGCCATTAAGGGGCCTGGTAGAAAATTTTTCCACTTGGCAAATTAGCACAGGCCATTTGGTTTTTCACCTACCTCATAGCAAATCGTCACAACTCACTTGGTCTTGGCGATTAGGCATTGGTAGGGGTATTGTTATGCAGATCTGTTGGGGGGGAGGAGTGCTATCACCTCCCCCAAATATTGAAGAGTAGTCCGGTAAAGGATTCCGGGGGGCGTGGCCTCGTCCGAAGCCTATGGAGGCCAGGGTCTAAAGTGCGCCCCCAAGCGGTGACCCCAGGGGAGTCCCTAGTTGATGTGCATCAGCAGGGCTCCCCCTGCTGGTGTTAACCCTTCCTGGTCTTCAAGCAAGCAGGCTGAAGCCGGGTAGTTTGATAGGACCAATGCCTAAGCCAATACCACTCTTTACCTGTAACCAATAAAGTTGTGGCCTAATTTCTCCCATTAACCTTAAATATCTGTGTCACATGTCTTTATTTCTACTGGTGGGAGGTGGGAACTCGCCATGCAACTGAGGAAGCTGCATCCACTTGAGTACCAGTCCATTTAAAACAAACCTATGTAGGTGATGTCAGCAGGTTTCAGGAACTTCCTTCATTGTGAGATTTGGGGGGTGATTTGTGAGTTTGTTTGGGCCCTCAGTGAGAGCCAGCATGGAGGCATGGAGTCCTGAAAGCCAGGATGCTGAGGGTTGCTGAGTGGAGAGACACTTAAGCAGTAGAAGGAAATGTTGTATACAGATTGATTTATTAGACTGGTGTTAAATGTTTTTTTTTTTTTGTAACATTCATTATTTTGGTTGTCTATTGTTGATTTAGTTTTCTGTACTCCACTTAGAGATGTAGAAATTATCTTAATAAATAAAATAAAAAGTAAGGTTTTTCCAGTCCATTTGGAAATGTTGGGGTTTTTGGGGACTCCAGTTTTGTCTCTGCCCACCAGAACCATGTGGCCCCTGGAAGGCTGCTCAGAAAGGAATATGGTCCTTCAGGTGAAAAAGGTTCCCCATCCCTAACACAATTCATTATTTAAACCATTAGTTGTGATAATACTGTTACATGCTACCCATCCCCCTGAGCAGTGAGGGTGTTGCTTGCTGCTGAGTTTTGATTTCATGGAGTGAGAAAACAGTGGAGACTTGTGGTGCTTTATAATATCTGGTTTATGTACAATCAGAGGTGCAGAGCACCGTGGAAGCAAGTAGACATCTATGGCAGGTAGCAAAATAACTGTTTCGGCAAGCAAGCAGCACTGGGCTTTATATTGTCAAAACCAACTCCAGCAGAAAATTCTGCCTCTGTCTGCATCTCTCTGTCTCTGTCCAAATTCATAGTTGTCACTTTCCCTCTGGGTTGGACCAATCCCCTCCCTCCCTCCAGTTTTGTGAAAATAGTCTCCCTGTGGAAATGTGTGTGTTATCTTGCTATTTTCTACTGCTTTTTGGAGGTGAGAGAAATTTCCCCAAAGATTTTGGGAGGCAGTTATTGCTGATCTTACAGGTCTCCCCAGAAGGTGTGACCAAAGAGATGCTGCAGAGAGAGCCTCACATTACTAACTGCATTTATTGGGATACCTTGGGAGCAACATAATGTGGCATCACTCAAGGGATGCAAGAAGGTGTCATTTTCCATCCCACCTTGTGTCACATGAAGCACTGTTTCCATTCCACTGTCCTTTGTTTTCTGCCAAAAACAACATTATTTGTCTCACTGTCTGCTGTGATAAAATTGCACAAATTATATTGGCATTCCACCCCATTAATTTCAATGCAAATGATGCAATCCAGTGGGGGGGAATCAATTACATATCATTTGTGGAATGAAAACAGCAGCTGGATTGATTCCCATTCTGGACATGGGATGAAGAAACCATTTCTACTCCCTTTCCCATTTTTGGTAATGTTCTCCCACATCCCTACATCAGTCCCCAAGGTGTTCCATGAAGTGTGACCTATGGGAAGCTGCAGAGAGAACATTCATTATCCCGTGAGAAGCTTTTTCAAAAGTTGAAATAGCAAGGGAGGAAAACAGAAGCCTTAGCCACCTCCTACAGTTAAGTCAGGATAACAGCATTCTCCCCCCTCCTCAAAAAATAAATAAATCTGGAGGGTTTCATTGCATTCTTTTTCATTTCACAAACGGTCAAAAAAGAAATTTCAAAATGTTCGCACAGCTCTGTTTTTACAGACTGGACAGAGATGTCAGACCATTAAGGAATATTAACATTCCTTTGTTAAGTAGCTGACCAGACAAGAGTTTGTCAGGTGATATCATTCCAGTATGTGAATTCATGCTAATAAACGCAGCCAAATTTCTAATAATAACATGTTTTATAATGCAGTGTCCAAAATGAATTTTCTGAGCATGTGCAAATGGACACTATTCCCTGCTTTTCAGACCTATATGCAAGTGAATGGTGACAATCACATTTTAGGTGACTGTCAA
Source organism: Podarcis filfolensis (assembly GCF_964270895.1). Classification (NCBI taxonomy): domain Eukaryota; kingdom Metazoa; phylum Chordata; class Lepidosauria; order Squamata; family Lacertidae; genus Podarcis; species Podarcis filfolensis. The sequence goes on along the minus strand of NC_139611.1, from coordinate 610,008 downwards.
CATTTACTTCTGAATCCTGTCAGTTTTTAGACATTTACAAAATTTGTCTGGGATTGTCACCAAATTTCAGGCATTCACTGTAACATATGTTAAGCTGATAATGGCTGCAGAACCATCTGTTGCAGCAATGGGGAGACATAATGTAAGATTATACATTTTGGGAATCATCAGTCACAACTGAGCACCATTAAGCTTCAATGGAAGGATTTAAGTATGAGAGTAGTGGGATATAAAACTCGGGATGTGCGCTGTGTTTGGTCAAATCATTAACCAAATCAGGTCAATTTGTGTCATATACAGATCAATCTGAAGATCCTAAAAATTAGCAAAGGGCAGATTGGCTTGTTCTGAATGTATTTGCAGAGGTTTGTGCAGATCTGTAGCTCAAAATAGCCGCTCAGAAAGCCAGACAAAGAGTGTGTGCAAAATGTTGCCATAATTCACTGTGAGTATAACACAGTGCAACTAATTCTGATGCATTCTATCCACAGGTCTTAAGCGGAGCTATACCTGTAACATCTGCAATGTCACTCTAAACTCCATAGAACAGTATCACGCGCACCTGAAGGGGTCCAAACATCAGACCAAGTGAGTAACCCTTTGTTGGCTGGCTGGCTGGGTGTGACATTTTGGTGAGTAAGTCTGAGAGAGGGGGCATAAGGGCACTGCCCCCCCATCTTCAATCAGATCTATTTTGGAAATTAGGGTTGTGCCCTTGACTTTTGAGCATGATCATAATGGAGAGACAGGCATGGAGGAAAGTTTTTGGATTGCATTCTCAAATACAGGAAACCTAAGATGGGTTTTCCTAGCAAGAGAGAGATTTAGACATTTAAAAACAGGAAAGTAGACAGCTGCGCAAGTTGGCTTCCACTGCATTTAGAGATTTGAACCCAAGGGAAATCTGGGAACAAAACAAAAGCATGCATTTTTTGAGAGTATCTCAAAACACGTTGGGAACCAATTTCCTTGTTTACCTGTCATTCCACTTTTCACTTTTCCTGTAGTTCTATTTTGATCCTCTCTCTTGCGTGAGAGAGGTTTCGAACTGCTACATGGTGTAGCTCTCCTGGAATCACTTCAGAATGTAGCAGAAGGAGCCATGTACTTGGAAGCTTTCTTTCTTCATAATGCCAGGCACGTGGGAGAGAAGGTTAAGGCTGAGTCTTTCTTCTTGACATGCTAACTTGTCACAGACAGAAAGGCTGTGGGAAGAGTTGTTGCCAAAACATTAGAGCTATGTGTAAGCAGCATCTCAAAAGTTATCCACCCTGTTGGTGTCAGAGAAATCAGGAGGATCATTTCACTAAATTTCTCCAGGGGGAGAAGAGAAATACTCTAGCAGTTGCTCAGGGGTGGAGTTCACCATTAGAAAATGCCATAGCACAGCTTCTTTTTAATATAAGGTTTTCTTTTTAAGAGCACAAGCTTCATTTGTCCAGTGAGTTTCTGGGCCCAATTCAAGTCATTAGTAAAGGTAAAGGTAAAGGGACCCCTGACCATTAGATCCAGTCGTGACTGACTCTGGGGTTGCGGCACTCATCTCGCTTTATTAGCCGAGGGAGCCGGCATACAGCTGGATGGAAATCATGTGGCCAGTATGACTGGCGAACCAGAGCAGCGCATGGAAATGCTGTTTACCTTCCCACCGGAGCAGTACCTATTTATCTACTTGCACTTTGATGTGCTTTCGAACTGCTAGGTTCACCCTGTCACGGGGATTCGAACCACCGACCTTCTGATCGGCAAGTCCTAGGCTCTGTGGTTTAACCCACAGCGCCACCCGCGTCCCAAGTCATTAGTACTTGCATGCAAACTCCAAAATAGCTTGGAATCCAGGTACCTAAAAGATTGCCTCCCCCAGTATCAACCATCTTGGACCGTATGGCCGGCAGATGAGCCCCTGTTGGCAGTCGTGTCACTTGGGACTCAGCTATACAGCTGCAAATAAAACGTTTTAAGTGTGTTTTAAGTGTGATATATATTGTGACACTAGATGGCCTTATGGAAAATTCAATGTATTTTTTAAAAATGCTTTTTAAAAAGCATTTTCAGAATAGTTTTTATATGTGTGTAGATTCCACCTTAGTGTTGTCCGGTTGGTGCTGACCCATGAATGGGCCTTAGGGTTCTTAGTTGTCCCCTGATTATGGAACGCCCCTCATGGTGAGGTACATCTGTCCCTTCATTATTAGCATTCAGGGGCATTTATAAATGTCCTTGATGGTTGTTCGTTTGATGGCTAAAATATGCAATTTCTGGCAACCTGTTTCCAAAGGTTAGGCCATTCTTAAATGTTTTTAAATGTTTTGATTTAGTTTATTTTTACTGAAATGATGATGATCCAGTGCTAAAGATTGAGTTTCCCTGAGGGAAAGAGGCAGGTCAAATGGAGGTGTGTATAAGCCCTCAGTGCTACTCTGGTTTTAATTTCAGTTGGAAATTTGGATTACCAAATACCTGGTGGAAAGCCATACATGTGCTATATACTTTTATTGTTCATTTATTTATTTTTCTCTGTTGTTAAAGCCCTGCAATTGTGCAATGATGAAATTTGGGCTCGTCCCCTAAGCTTGTTTGTGTGTACAGGTATCAGGAGATGGAAATTTCTATGGTATGTTTGGCTCTTCATGAAAACTTAAAGAGAACTTTGAAATAACAGTTTTATGTTCTCTCCCCCCCCCCACCCCATAATTTGTAAAATCCCACTATTTCACTGTTTCATCAGCTGACCATTTTAAGTCAGCCCCCATGGGTTTTTTAGGGAGCATGAAGCAGGTGCTCCCAGCATGGCCTGGACTGCCATGGCAGGATCCTTCACCCTCCACACCCCGGCACATGCACACACCCCAGACGCACGTTCCCACTCCGAGTGCCGTGAGTTGACGCAACACCACTGAGCTCCACTTCTGCTTAAGGTTTCTCACTGTGCCTTTGGCAAAGGAAAACATCACATGCACCAATAATCTTCCCTTTCTGCTCCCTTGCAAAGAAAGAACCTTTCTTTTCTTAGCATGTTCTATATTTTTTCACTTGCAATTTCCTCTGCACACCTCACCTTTCCTCAGCATCTATGAATATGAAAGGCCTTGACTAGATCCCCCTCACTGCATTTTTATTCCTTCCATTCTTCAGACAATGCAAACGATTTCTCTCTCAGCTTTTTTGCCTCTGAGCCAAAGCAGCAATGACTGTTCTGTTAAGAGGAAGTTGACCTTCACTTCAAAGAGATTTATAAAAAGTTAGCCTGCCTTAAATTGGATTTCTGGACATGAATGTGGACAGGGCTTAAAAAATGAAGAAATCTGAGCTATTATGACCCCCTTCCCTAGCCACTACACTGGTTACATAATTTGTTCCGGAGGTCCGTTCTTAACCTGAAACTGTTCTTAACCTGAAGCACCACTTTAGCTAATGGGGCCTCCCGATGCTGCCGCGCCACCACCGCACGATTTCTGTTCTCATCCTGAAGCAAAGTTCTTAACCCGACGTACTATTTCTGGGTTAGCGGAGTCTGTAACCTGAAGCGTATGTAACCCAAGGTACCACTGTATCTGCTTGCTGGTTGTGGAGAAGGGGCAATATGAAGAAAGCCCCTGATGATTCTACCATGTTGTAGAAGGTGGTCCTTCCAGTGTCTGGGCCCCAAGCTGTTGGGGGCTTAATTGACGTAATCACCAGCACTTTGATTTGTGCCCGGAAACAGACCTCGGTCATTATTTTGTTGTTGTTGTTTAGTCGTGTCCAACTCTTCGTGACCCCATGGACCAGAGCATGCCAGGCACTCCTGTCATACACTGCCTCCCACAGTTTGGTCAGACTCATGTTCGTAGCTTCGAGAACACTGTCCAACCATCTTGTTCTCTGTCATCCCCTTCTCCTTGTGCCCTCAGTCTTTCCCAACATCAGGGTCTTTTCAAGGGAGTCTTCTCTTCTTATGTGGTGGCCAAAGTATTGGAGCCTCAGTGTAAGGAGTGTGTACAGGAGCCAGCCCTGTGACTGGTAGGGCCTTGCAGGTCTGGGGCCTTCCTGAGTTTGGGCTGGAAGGGCAAGGTGCGGCTGCACAAAGTGAGGCTTGACAGAAGACTCGTAGTACCTGGTGGCAAGGGCCGGGAGGGGTATATAAGACCAGCATTTCCCTCTGGCTCTTTACCACAGCAACACACTACCCACCTAGCTGTGCTTCGGCTTCCTGACTCTTGGACCCTTGGCTTCCTGACTCTTGGCTTCCTGACCCCTGGACTGCTGATTCCTGCTTCCTGAACTCTACCCTGGTCCCGACGTACCAAGCCAGGGTTCCGACTGCCTGTAATCCAGACCATGACAGTTTGCTGTGGCCAACCTACGTCCCGGCCGCGGTGCAAGATGGACGGAGCCCGGTCTACAGATCTCACCACGGTGCTGCAGAACCTTCACACGCAGGTAGCTATGCTCCAGGTGGAGGTTCGAGCAGCCCCAGCTGCAGCCCCAGCCTGATGTGACCCCATTCAGGGGGGAGCGTGGGGCCCTTTGGGGTTTCGTGAGCCAGTGCTGGCCACCTGCGCAGCAGTCTGCACAGCAGACTTTCCCACTCCACGGAGTCAGGTGTGCTTCATGGTTAGCCTGCTCTCAGGTCTGGCACTTTCCTGGGTCACTCCATATCTTGAGGCCAATGACCCCATGTTCAGGGAGCCCAGACCGCTAAGATGACCCTGTAGAACCTCCAGCAGGGCACTCGCCCGGTTACTGAGTACGCCACACAGTTTTGTCAGTAGGCTGCAGACACCCTGTGGAACGAAGCTGCCTGTTGGTTCCACTTCTGCCAGGGACTTCATCCACGCCTCAAGGACGGGTTGGCGCAGGTGACCCCCCCCCCAGCAGCCCTGACAGACTTTTTCACGCCTGTCCGAGAGGGATTCCGAGTGCTGCTTGAGGGGGCCCCAGGAGCCCAGTGCTGCGGTGGGGCTTGAGGAGGAGCCTATGCAAGTAGGTACCGCCCGCCGCTCTCTCCAGCCAGGATAAGGGTCGGAGGCGGGCCTTATGCTTGTACTGCGGAGAGGGATGCCATTTCACGGCAGGGTACCCGGCGAAGAGGTTCGCGTCAGGAAACAACAAGCCCCAGCTGTGCTAGGAGGGGCTCAGCCGGGGCCGAGTCACTGTGCACCCCATTTCCTGCTCCCTAGCCGCATTCTCCTTCCCCAGGGGGGCATGCTGGTCCTGGAGGCAGTGATTGACTCCGGAGCCTCTGGAGTCTTCATGGACATCAGTTTCGCCAAGAAGTACCAGGTGGTAAAAGCATCACCTGTTCCACTGGTGGGCCTGGACGGGACCCCCCTCACATTGGGACTCATTAACCATGAAACCTGTCTGCTGGCCATGTTGGTGGCACCCTGGCACCAGGAACTGTTAACATTTGAGCTGGTCCAGACCCCACATTTTCCGGTGGTCCTCGGGAGCCTCTGGTTGGTCCGGCATGACCCCGCCATTTCCTGGGCACAGCGAACGCTGTGTTTCTCATCATCTTCCTGCCACAACGTCTGTGCCCAGCCCCCCCCATGTTGCCTCCATCACAGCCAGAACCCGCGCAGTCCCACTGACCGGCCCCCAGTTCTTCCACTTTGCATGGGACCGCTCCAGACGGGGCAGGGCCACTGGATGCCAGCCTAATCCTGGAGCACTACCGGGATTTGGCGGATGTATTTGAGAAGAAAGGGGCTGAGGTGTTGCCACCCCATCGGACTTACGATTGCCCTATTGACTTGCAGCCAGGAGCAGATATTCCCTTTGGCCACATTTATGCCTTGTCGGCTCCTAAGCTAGGGGCCCTTTGAGAGGAGCTAGACGACAACCTTGCCAGGGGGTTCACTCCACGTCTGCTGCTGGGGCCGCCATCTTCTTCGTTAAAAAGAAGGGCAGTGGGCTACGTCCATGTATCTACTACTGAAAGCTGAACCAGGTTACCATCAAGAATTGCTACTCCTTGCCATTAATTCCTGAATTCCTGAATTCGTGAGGCTGAATTGTTCGAAAGGCTGGGATGAATGGAAAACAGTGTTCCGAACCCAGTATGGCCATTTTGAGTACCGAGTCATGCCCCTTGGACTGTGCAATGCACCAGCCACGTTCCAGCACTTTGTAAACAACGTTTTTTGTGACTTACTGGACCAGTTTGTGGTCGCGTACTTGGATGACATATTGATATTTTCAACGTCCCCAGAGGAGCATCGCCAGCATGTCCGTCTGCTCCTGCAGCACCTTAGGTAGCACCGGCTGTATGCCAAGCTGGAAAAGTGTGTGTTCCACCAGAAGCACATGGAGTTCCTGAGTTATATCATTTCCCCTGCTGGCCTCCAGAGGGACTCCCAAAAGGTGCAGACAGTGCTGGACTGCAGGCCCCCCCCGGAATGTAAAGGGGGTGCAACGGTTCATCGGGTTTGCCAACTTCCACCGCCACAGGGGTTTTTGCATGTGGTTGCCCCCATCTGCACCCTGGTCCGGAAGGACGCCATGTTCCAGTGGGCGCCAGCAGCGCAAGAGGCCTTCGAGCTCCTGAAGGAGGCTTATACCTCTGCCCCCATCCTGGCCCATCCTGGTTAGGGTAGGGTTAGGGTTAGGTTTTCACCAGGGCAAAGCTGATCCATGTGTGTTTGTCAAAGAGGAGGGGCAAAACAAACTGTATTGTTTATGTTTTGTTGATGATCTTCTGATGTTTTGGAAGAATCAGGCTTTGTACCAAAGCACCCTAGCTCAGCTGAAGCAGCACTTTGACATGAAGGATCTTGGTGAGGTATCCAACTATCTTTCTCTGCAGGTGGAGAGGGACCAAGCAGGTAATTTTCTGGTACACCAAACACAGAAAATTGCTGATGTATTAACCAGGTTGAATTTGGTTGATGCAAACCCAGCAGACACACCGATGGTGACAGGTTACCAGGTAGATAGTACTGCTGAAGTGTTTTCTGACACTACGCTGTACAGATGCATTCTAGGCAAGATGAATTTCATTGCTAGATGCTCAAGACCTGACATATCTGTAAGCACTAACCTGCTTAGCAGACATGCCAACAATCCTACTGTTCAGGATTGGAAAGCTCTGAAGTGCATAGCCCGCTATTTGAAAGGGACTTTGCACTACAGGCTGAGGTTCACCAGTCAGAAGACTGGAGGTCTTGAAATCTTTGCAGATGCTAGTTTTGGAAGTGACACCACGGATGGTACAAGCACTTCTGGAGTATGCTACATGTACAACCACTGTCTGTTTGACTGGCTGTGCAAAAAGCAGACGACAGTAAGCCTAAGTTCCTGTGAAGCAGAACTCAGTGCTCTGTCATTTTCATTCATGGATTGTGAATGGTTGATGCAACTGTTTAAGGACATCAGAGTTTCTGTGAAATGTCCTATACAAGTGTATCAAGACAATAGATCCTGTTTGGCTTTGCTGAACTCAGAGAGTTGCAAGCAAAGAACCAAGTACTTGCAGATTAAGCTACATCGTGCAAGAGAGTGTATTCAGAAAGGACTCATTCAGGTGTCCTACATGGCAGGAAATGAAATTCCCGCTGATCTGTTGTCTAAGGTTGTTAACAGAGAACAACTTAAGGTTTATGTACAGAGGTTGCAATTGGGTTGAACCACAGGTACTACAGGTTACACGGGAAGGGGGAGGATGTTAGGATATTTCCGTTCCACCTTAAAAAGGGATCAGGTTGTTGTGTCACAGCCTGCATATTTCCTGTTCACAGGAAGTTTATGTTTTGTCTATTGCTTTTGTTTCTCTCTCTGTGCCTGAGACATCGAAGCAGGCAGTCATGTTTTTTCTTTGTTCTGATCAACGCTGAATAAAGTTGTAAATAATACTCTCCTGAGTGCATCTTTCGCTGTGCGAACTCTGCTGATAGAGCGTGCACGAGCTCTGGAATGTGGCAAGCTATTTCTTGAGGCTCGTGTCGCTAATTGACTGATACTGCGTTTCTACGAGAGATCGATGGATCGTCCGGCATCGACGTGGGGGCATGATGGCCTTTGTCCCCCTGGCAGTATCCCAACACTTTGTTTTTTTTATGTTGAGCTTCAGACCATAATTTGTGCTCTCCTCTTTCACCCTCATTAAAAGGTTCTTTAATTCCTCCTCACTTTCTGCCATCAAGGTTGTGTCATCTGCATATCTGAGGTTGTTGTTATTTCTTCTGGCAATCTTAATTCCGGCTTGGGATTCATCCAGTCCAGCCTTTTACATGATGTGTTCTGCATATAAGTTAAATAAGCAGGGAGACAATATACAGCCTTGTCGTACTTTCCCAATTTTGAACCAATCAGTTATTCTATATCCAGTTCTAACTGTTGCTTCTTGTCCCACATAGAGATTTCTCAGGAGACAGATGAGGTGATCAGGCTATATGCTTTTAAATGTGCTTGTGAAAGGTGGTGATGGGCATTATTGGTTTGTTTTGTTTTCGTTCTTCTTTTCATTATGTATTTTATGTTTTGATCTTCTGCTTTTATGCTGTGAACCACCCTGAGAGCTATGGATGATTCAGTTGTAGGTTCAGAAGAAGCAACCCATATGATCAGGGGGCTGCAGCAGCTCTTACATGAGGAAAGGCTTTTTAGTTTGGAGGGGAAGCAAACAGCGGGTGGTGGGAGTGGATATGATTGAAAGTTACCAAAAATGATTTATGGTGTGGAGAGAAGTGTTTTTAATTTATCTGACATAATGCTGGAGTCTGGGGTCATCTAATGAAATGGACAGTGGATCCAAGACCAGAAAAAGGAAGGACTTCTTCACCCAGCACATATGATTTATGAACTTGGCTCCCCCATGAAAACGCCATCAAAAATGAGTCCATCAGTGAGCACGAGGCATGATGGCTCTATGTTACTTCCAGGTTCAGAAGCAGCATGCCTTTGAGTTGCCAGTGGCTGGCAAGCACAAATGGGGAGGGTGCTCTGGTGCTCAGATCCTGCTTTGGGGCTTGCCCCGGGCATCTGGTCAGACACTATAAGAACAGGGGGGTGTTGAATTAGACGGGCCTTTGATCTGGTCCAGAATGCTCTTCTTACATTTAAGTTTCTGTGTCCCAACTTCACTTCATTGGTGCCACTCCTAGGAGTTGAGGAGTTTGCAATATACATCTAGAAATGCACTGAATAGCCTAATTCTGTTTCATTCTAATTTTGCTGCTGCTCAGTCTTAGGTTTTCCATCCTGTTTTGTGCAGATGTTTTGGAGGAATGCATGAAAAATCTCTATTTAAATTACACATTTTGCATGTATTTGTTATTTTAAATGTACATTTTCAATGTTTTTCAATGAACTACAGTTTTAAACCTAAAATACATATTTTCAGGCACAAAGACTGCATCACAAAATCTGGATAAGTATATAATCCAATTTGGAGTCACATTCTGATTTATTTTGGAGTGTTGGAGCAAGCTGGTCTGTTGCAAAAAGCAAATTCCTCCTCTATTCCCAATCCCATCACAGGTTTTATATTGCTGAGAAGATAAGAAGATGCATGACTGTTGCATTCAACAAAAACCATGAATGTGACATGACACCGAGTTCCAGCCTCCCAGAATAGAGAGAGAGAGAGAACAGATAAAAGCCAATGGCATTAAAGCAATATTCTTGAGACTCATACTGCTAGGGAACTGGCATTTGCCTGAACCTGAAAAGATGTCCAAATAGGCCCTAGACCTCCATCCCCTTCCAGTGCCTCTGGGATAATGCTATGTGAACATAAGAGCCTTTGGGTTAGGTCAATGGCCCATCTAGTCCAGAATCCTAGTTTCACAGTGGCCAACCAGATGCCTGTGGGAAGCTGGCGACCCAGATCCAAGCAAAAGAGCACTCTCCCTTTCAGGAGCCCAGGCTGCCGTCTTGATAACACAGCACGCAAGTTGAAATTAGCTAGAAGATTTATTGCATTTCTGGGTTTGTTTCCTGTCTAATACCTTTTCCATACATCTAAGAGGAGGTTAAGGGGTGATATGATAGCCATGTTCAAATATATAAAAGGATGTCACATAG